>NC_084846.1:26169542-26479542 GCF_033115175.1 Lepus europaeus
TCAGCCACACACAGTAGGAAGGCATTCTATGAATAAACCGGGATCTCTCCTCTGGGCGCTGCAGGCTTCCTGTGGATGGCACACAGCTCCTCAAACTCACCCTGCCCCGGATGCTGCTCCTCCCCTTGTTCCCAGCCTGGGTGGCTGACACCATCGTCCACCTAGGGCCCACGCCAGAAAGCTGGGAGCCAGCCTGGAGTCTGCTGTCTCCCATGTCCTTGATATCAGCTGGGTGTCAGTTACGCCCATGCTGTCTTTGAGACCTGCCCCTAACGTGCTGCTCCCCTCTGCATCCACTGTTGTGGCTCATTCGCTTGCTATTCCACGCTGCGTCCACTGTCTTGATTCTGTCTTCCACTTTACCTGCCAAGGTGACCTCTCCAAACTGTAGTTCTGATGGCCCCACTCCCCAGAAGAGAAGCTTCAGGGGCTCGCCATTGCCATCAGAGTAATTCTCAGAGAACTCAGCCTGGCATTCAGAACGCACTCTGCCAGCACTTCCAACCACACACCGAACACAGGCACCAACCTTGCCCCTGCCGCATGGAACCAGCACTCCCCAGACTCCCCAGACACATCAGGCTCCTGACACCACTTCGGTGCCTGCAGCATGAGTCATTCCCCTGGCCCTGACCCAACTGGATTCAGCTCCCAGGTTACTCCATCCTAAGTGGTCCCTGAGCCTGTCCTCCTGCACCTCTTAAAATGCCACTAAACCTACCAAGGAGCCTAGCTCGGCTGGCTGGTTTTCTTGTCTCTTTTCTGTTAGATCTGGTGTTTCCCAAAGATGAGATTGTATTTTATTTTCCTCTGTATCTCTTGCATGAGTAAAAAGACTGAGACGTGTTGAGCTGAATAGTTATCTGTTGAATGAATGAATGGGGTGATAGTCTTACAAAGAGATTGCCAGGGCTGGTGCTGTAGTGGGTAAAGCTGCCACCTGCAGGGCCAGCATCCATATGGGCCCCGGTTCGAGTCCTGGCTGCTCCACTTCCTATACAGGTCCCTGCTAATACACCTGGGAAAGCAGCAGAGGATGGCCTAGGTCCTTGGGCCCCTGCACCCACATGGGAGACCTGGAAGAAGCTCCTGCCTCCTGGCTTCAGCATGGCCCAGCCCCGGTCGTTGTGCACACCTGGGGAGTGAACAAGCAGATGAAAGATTCTCTCTCTCTCTTTGCCGCTCATATAAATAAATAAATCTTTTTTAAAAACAATGGAACTAAGATTAAAAAAAATTTTTAATGCAAGTACAAGAGATTAATTGGAGAGGTGAATTAACATTCAGAATTGCTACAATATATTTCATAATAGGAAAAAAAGGAGAGATTGCACTATGCCTCACCCACTGGAGTACTCTGGTTGTGAAGCAATACACAACCGAACAACATAACTGAAGGGGAATTGGTTGCAAAGTCCTGAATTTTTAAAAGTCTCTTAAAAGGTATGGGGAGAATGGGCTGGCACTGTGGCATAGAAGGTAAAGCTGCCACCTGCGGTGCTGGGATCCCACATGGGTGCTGGTTCGAATCCCAGTTGCTCCACTTCCAATCCAGCTTTCTGCTATGGTGTGGGAAAGCAGTAGAAGATGGCCCAAGTCCTTGAGCCTCTGCACCTGCATTGGAGACCCAGAAGAAGCTCCTGGCTCCTGGCTTCAGATTGGTGAAGCTCTGGCCATTGCAGCCATTTGGAGAGTTAACCAGTGGATGGAAGACCTCTCTGACCTCTCTCTCTGCCTCTCTGTAACCCTGCCTTTCAAATAAATAAACAAATCTTAAAAAGAAACAATATGGGGAGCAAAAAGCATAACTATAGGAGATTTTACCTGTATATTTAAGCAAAAGCACCTAAATGACTTTCATGTTATGATAAAATGATGTTGTGTTCTTTTTTTTTTTTTTTGACAGGTAGAGTTATAGACAGTGAGAAAGAGAGACAGAGAGAAAGGTATTCCTTCCATTGGTTCATCCCCCAAGTGGCCACTACGGCCAGCACGGTGCGCTGATCCGAAGCCAGGAGCCAGGTGCTTCCTCCTGGTCTCCCATGTGTGTGCAGGGCCCAAGGACCTGGGCCATCCTCCACTGCCTTCCCCGGGCCACAGCAGAGAGCTGGACTGGAAGAGGAGCAACTGGGACTAGAACCCGGCACCTATATGGGATGCCAGCGCTGCAGGTGGAGTATTATTAACCAAGTGAGCCACAGCACTGGCCCATGGTTTTTGTTTTTTTTTTTTTTTTTTTAAAGATTTATCTATTTGAAAGGCAGAGTTACCAAGAGAAACAGAGACACAAAAAAATCTTCCATTTGCTGGTTCACTCCCCAGATGGCCAGGAGCTTCATCCAGGTCTCCCACATGAATGGCAGGGGGCCAGGCTCAAATGCTTGGGCACCTGCACACACATGGGAGATCTGGATGGAGCTCCAGGCTTCTGACATCAGCCTGGACCAGCCCCAGCTGTTGCAGCCATTTGAGGAGTAAACCAGCAGATGGAATATGTCTCTTGTCTCTCCCTCTTTCTCTGTAGCCCTGCCTTGCAAATGAATAAATAGATCTTTAAAAAAATCATCATCATCACTCATCATCCCTGGGAATCATACTTAAAACATGGGTCTCTCAGACTCTTCCCAAGTGTACATACATGCACCCTCTCTCACCCCACACACCACATGATCATGGAATGGAATCTGGGGGACCTGGCAGTTTACCAACAGGTCATATGTAAATACATGTTAGACATGTTTCCTGTGGAAACACACTGAGATCCTCTATGAATTCCTCAGTTTCTAACCATTACTCTGAATCTTCTTACAGTTTCAGATATTTTAATAAAATACCCCAAAACAAAGTCCTTGGCTCATTTCTGCTTTTGATCTTTTGGTTTCTGGTTATCCAATGAAGTAACCCAGTGCTCTAAATGCTATTATGCTTTTATTATTATTATTATTATTATGCTATTAATGCTATTCTTTTTTTTTCTTTTAAAGATTTATTTCATTTATTTGAAAAAAAGACTTATAGAGAAAGGTACAGACAAAGAGAGAGGTCCCTGGTTCACTCCCCAAAAGGCTACAATGGCCAGAGCGGTGCTGATCCAAAGCCAGGAGCCAGGAGCTTCTTCCTGGTCTCCCACATGGGTGCAGGGGCCCAAGGACTTGGGCCATCCCCTGCTGCTTTCCCAGATGCATTAGCAGGGAGCTGGATCGGAAGTGGAGCAGTCAGGACACAAATGGCGCGCATTCGGGACACCAGTGCTGCAGACTGGGGCTTTCCCCTGCTGCGCCACAGCACTGGCCCCTATATCTTGCAGATTTTTAGATAAATGGTTACAACATTTTTTTCTACCTCAAGAATGTTTCAAATTGCCACATTTCAGAATGTTCTTCTGTTTGTCCTAAACATGTAGCTTCATGGATATGAAGATGGGCTCTGATATAATATGATTTACTGGGGTTCCCCCCGCCGCCCCAAGAATCATTCCATTTACAGGAAGTCTCTCCTCTGTTTTCAGTAGTGGATCCAATTTGATGGACGCCCCCTTCGGCCAATGGCAATGCTAACAGTGAGATAAAGCACACAGTGAAGGCTCACGCCGCATTTATTAGATGCCACTCACGGTCCAGGCGTTTTACCTCCATCAGTCCCTCCTGGAAGCTGATGTGTGAAGTATCACTATTCTCCCCATTTTTACAGATGAGAAAACTGAGGCACAGGGACTATTCCCCTAAGATCACATAGCTGACGACAATGTTATTTCAGACAGTGACCATTACCATCAACTCCAGTCCTAAATACTTCGAGCTCATGATTCCTGGTTTCTAACCCCGTTTCTTTTACTGTCATCTCCCAGTGCCCACTGATAACTCTAACCCTTATCACCTCGAATATGGTAACATGAGCATGTGCCAGGCACAACTGCAGGAGACCCTGTCCTAGTAGCAGGCCTCGAACGTCTGTATCCGTGGTGCAGGTTTCTAGAAGGCAGAAGGAAAACTGCCTTTTCCTAACCTGCTCAGCCATCCATGGGGGCTGGATTTTGGGGGTGTCTCCAGCTCATGGCTATGGGCGATGGGAAAACATGGCCCTGGTCTTTTGCAGGTTCCAATCGAAAGAGTAAGAGAGAGAGGTCTTGGATCCTCTGGTTTACTCCCTGAATGGCTACCTCTTGACTCTGCCTTAGCTTGTGACTAATGGAGGTCCCATTTATCCAGTAAGTTCCTGATTTTGCCTTTCGGGAACACTGCCATCACTCTACAAAGAGGTTTAGTCCAGCTGCTAGAGGGTGCGAAGCCATAGGAAGAGCCTCGAGGTAGCCCAGCGGACACATTGTCATGGCCTTGGTCACGGCCAAGCTCAGCCTGAGTGCAGGTGAATGAGGGGCTCAGGCACCTCCTATACAGCTTCCCAGCCAATCACAAAACCCTGGGAATTAACAAGCATCTCCTGCAAACTCCTAAGTTCTGGGGTTGTTGCCAGGCAGCAATGCATAGCTGATGCAATGGTTTAAAAGATAAGTGAAATTTAAGGTGACGTATTTGTAGTCATGATGTTTGGAGAATTGCTCAACGTAATCAAACGAGGCCACAATCTCATTCAACAGACTCGTCTTGTATAGAAGCCTGTGGCCAAATCAGATTGAAAAGGACATGTTTACCCTGAGCAATTCCTAAGATCACTTATTGTCACCCCTAGAAATAGCCAAAAAAAAGGCCATTACCTCAATGTACTGCTAAAAATTCTGAGTTATTATCACTGATTTTATCATCTACTATTTACAACCACAGGCTAAAAAAAGTTTAAGGGTCTACATTTTTAATTGTAAATTTGATAGTGTGTGAAAAATACTATACATCTCCTTCAGAAAGGGTACTTTGGCATCAGAAGTATGAATCTTCATTTAAGAAGGGAAAAAGGGAAATTAAAGGGAAACATGCCGCAGCCTCCAAGGACGCAAACCACTTTGTTTTCCAGCTTCTGTGGTGCAAACCCTTTCTCCAGGTCGGCAAGGAAACTGGTGCTGGTCTTTACCCACCTGCCGACTGGTAGACTTTTCTGTTTTTAGTGCTAGCCAAAGCCTGTGAAATCCATTTCAGACAACTGCTGCTCGCGATAAGCCCTGCCTGCCACAGGAGACAGCACGGGTAGCAGTGTGCAAAGTACACTCACTCACTCGTCAGCAGCTCCCGCACGACTGCACCGCAAGGGAGCTTCCTTTCCTTGCTCCCTGCCTTTCGCTGGCTCCACGCTCTTGTTCCCCAGCCCGCTGTGATTTCTTTTCATGGAAACAACAGGCTTCCTTTGGCCTCTCCTGCACAAGGTTAACAGCCGTCAGAGCTCCTGACGGTTTCCAGAGCCAACACGGAGCATCGGTCGTGACTCTGAGAGTGCAATCGCTAAACACCACCTTCGAACAGACTAATAACTGCATGGCATCACCAAACATGATTCTTTTATTATTTATTTGAAAATCAGAGTTACTGGGGGAAGGGGGAGCGTGAGAGTGAGACTGTGTGTGTGTGTGAGAGAGAGAGAGAGAGATCTTCCATCTGCTGGTTCACTCCCCAAGTGGCTGCAACAGTCAGGGCTGGGCCAGGCAGAAGAAACCAGGAGCCTGAAACTCCATCTGGGTCTCCCATGTGGGTGGCAGGGCATCTTCCACTGCTTTTCCAGGCGCATTAGCAGGGAGCTCAATCCAAAGTGGAGCATCCAGGACTCAAACCCCTGCCCATTATAGGATGCTAGTGTCTCAGGCAGCTGCTTAATCTGCCATCCTGCAAATGTGACTGTTATGTTGACGTACAGCAACAAATCTTTTTTTTTGACAGGCAGAGTGGACAGTGAGAGAGAGAGAGACAGAGAGAAAGGTCTTCCTTTACCGTTGGTTCACCCTCCAATGGCCGCGGTGGCCCGCACACCGTGCTGATCCGAAGCCAGGAGCCAGGTGCTTCTCCTGATCTCCCATGGGGTGCAGGGCCCAAGCACTTGGGCCATCCTCCACTGCACTCTTGGGCCACAGCAGAGAGCTGGCCTGGAAGAGGAACAACCGGGACAGAATCCGGCGCCCCGACCGGGACTAGAACCCGGTATGCTGGCGCGCAGGCGGAGGATTAGCCTAGTGAGCCGCAGTGCCAGCCCAGCAACAATTCTAACAACAGCTGGTGGTTCCAGCAAAGGAGCCTCCTGAAAAAGGTCCAACATCTCCTGTCCTCTTGGTAAAAATCTTAAAGGCATATGACTTTACTTTTTTCATGAGCTTTCAGTCCTATGAAAAAGTATTAGTTCTTTTATAAAAGTTTCCTTGAAATGACAATTTTTAAAAGAAAAAGAACCTGTAAGTAATTGATTTTTTAACAGTTGCTATTACAGAGTTTACTATGAATGGTTAGTAATCTATCAGAAATTAATGATACAGCATTAAATTTATTTTATTATCTTCTTAAGAGCCTATTCACAATCAATTTTTGGTTTGGATAGAGAGCCAAAGTTTCTTTTTTTTTAGACTTAACTTATATTTAAATACATTAGGAATCAAGTGACTATATAAGATTGTATGGCACTTGTCAGAGTTGTATGTTAATATAATTCATTCAGCCATCTAGGAAAGCAGTGTTCCCATCTATTAAAAAGCGAGGCTTGCAAGGCGCCAGCATTGTGGTGCAGTAGGTTACGCTGCTGCCTGCAATGCTGGCATCCGGTGAGTGCTGATTCGAGTCCCAGTTGCTCCACTTCTGAGCCAGCTCCACTCTGAGCCAGCTCCCTGCTAATGTACCTGGGAAAGCAGCAGAAGATAGCCCAAGTGCTTGGGCCCCTGCACCCATGTAGGAGACCCAGATGGGACTCCTGGCTTTAACCTGGCCGAGTCCTGTCTGTTGGGACTGTTTTTGTTTTTGTTTTGTTTTTTTTTTTTTTTGGACAGGCAGAGTTAGTGAGAGACAGAGAGACAGAGAGAAAGGTCTTCCTTCCATTGGTTCACCCACTAAATGGCCGCTACGGCCGGTGCACTGCGCCGATCTGAAGCCAGGAACCAGGTTCTTCCTCCTGGTCTCCCATATGGCTGCAGGGCCCAAGCACTTGGACCATCCTCCACTGCCTTTCCGGGCCACAGCAGAGAGCTGGACTGGAAGAAGAGCAACAGGGACAGAACTGGCGTCCTGACTGGGACTAGAACCCGGGGTGCCAGAGCCGCAGGCAGAGGATTAGCCTAGTGAGCCGCAGAGCCGGCCAGGACTATTTTTTGGAGTGAACTAGCAGATGGAAGATCTCTCTTTCTGTAACTCTGCCTTTCAAGCAAATAAATTCATCATTTTTACAAGTTATGTGAATATATTATCTTTTTGAAAAAGAAGAAAGATTATTGTGCTGCGAGTCTTTGTTCTGTCTCTGTGACGGGGTACCAGAGACTGAGAGGTTTATAAAGGAACAACATTTAGCTCATAGCTTTGGAGGCTGGAAGTTCAATGTGAGGTAACCACATCTGCTGAGGACCTTGAGCTGTGCCCTCACAGGGCAAAAAAACAGAGGGGAAGCGGCAAGCCAGGAAGTGCAGCCTCACTTTATAACCACCTGCTCTCCTGAGAACAACCCCACTCCCCGGAGAAAAACATTAACCAGCTTATGGAAATAGTGACCTCCTAAAGACCCCACCTCCCAATACAATGCGATCACATGTGAACCCGAGTTCTGGAGGCGACACAGGACAGCATTGCAACGTGCTCTTCCCCGAAACACTGGATCGTCAAGATCACATCTAACCACACAGAGCTGCCACATCGCCTTGCTGTGCACGGTCTGGGTATATTTTCATTATTTAGTGTTGCTGGGAGAGGGTCAGCCAGTGAGAGTGTCCTAGCGTCAGAGCGAAGGGAAGGTGAATGGGAGTTGGAATTTTCCATTGAGAGTGAAGAAGAAATAAAAGGCAGCAAAACTGGACTGCCTATTCAATGATCTGAACACCCATTTACTGAGCACCTACTATGGGCCAATCACCAATACAGATGCTTGGGATACAAAATCCAACAAGACATCGTAGCTGTTGCCAGAGAGCGGCGGATAAATCGACTTCTAGATTGGTCCCTGAGGAAGGTTCATCAAGAGTCACAGCAGCCTCTCTCTCCTGGGACTTTATTTTAGAGTTAGTCCTAGAAAGGGTTCTTTTGGAAGGATCTAGATTTAGCAAGGGACCCAGGGTTCTTTGGGTTGGCTGATGGTTTTGTTAAGGTAGCTCAGTAGACATTAGCCTATGTATTTAAGAGGGGCTGAAGAAAATGAGAATTTTTAAAGGCAATAATTTATGTCCAATGGCACAAGGAGACAAGCCCTGGAAGCAGACCAGCAGTTACACCTGCAGCCTTTGCTCTTGGTCTCTAACCCTGTTCAATGGGTTTCAGACTTTCCATGTGGGCAGCTCAGGGAAACCCCCCCACCCCCCGCACCAAACCAAGTTGGCTGGGAGTTCCTACATCACTGTGCTGATAGGTCCGGGAGGATTTTCAGGAAATCCACACCCAGAAACCCCACCTACCCACAATTTCCCAGAAGGGGGAGGAGAGGCGGAGAAATGGGGGCCCGTGCTCATTTCCATAAAAACTCCAGTCTGAATGCCGACTCAGCTCTCTCTCAGTTCTCCCCCAAGATGCCCACGGGGTGTGTTCCTCTTCAATAACCCTGGCTATGGGGCTTACTGCTCCTTGCTGTCTCACGTCTGCATTCTCTCTTGTGCAAAGGCAGGAACCTCCAAGCAGCTCTCCAGTTAACAGTCTGACAGCAACAGAGTCTTGTCCGCAGTCCATGATAAACTTCGTGCCCAGCTTAGCTTGTAGAAGTCAG
This sequence comes from Lepus europaeus, assembly GCF_033115175.1. Lineage (NCBI taxonomy): Eukaryota > Metazoa > Chordata > Mammalia > Lagomorpha > Leporidae > Lepus > Lepus europaeus. The sequence goes on from NC_084846.1 coordinate 26,178,366, forward strand.
TTTATGTCTGGGTTGGGCATAAAAATGAGTTACCGATGGGACTCAGCCATTGATCAAAGACTAGACGGCCTTCGTGTATGCTATAGGGCTTGCCATTGCAATAGGCAGATCCACAGTTTCTTTCCTGTGGGTCTATGCATCTTCATAGAAATTAAGGAGCAAAGGAGTTTAATTCGTTTTAAGTTCTTTCTATTGAGCTTTTCTTGCCCTGTAGGGAGGTTAGATTGGAGTAAAAAAAAATCCTTCAATGACAAATAACGGGTGCTCTCATCCCCACTGGCTTCCTTTAGGCACTGTGACAATGGCCAGCAGGGTGGTTTGAGGCCATCATCTCTTTCCCACCCAACAGCCTCTCACTTAGTCATTCAAACAACATTTTCTTGAAAAATCAGCACAACAGCCTTTGATCTTCTAAGGCAGGTAAGCAAAGTTTGCATTTGATGGGTGAGGATAATCCTTTCCCATTTTCAGAAATAAGTTTACAAGCCTGCATGCCTGGTGAGCCTTGGAGACTGCGTGACAAACAGGGACACTGAGCGTCCCCCCAGGTAATAGGCGAGACAGGCAGTAGTCCTCCCGCGCTGGCTGGCCCGTGAGTGTGTGGGAAGAACAGGATCCACATTCTGCCCTCACCCTTGCAAAGGATCCCTGATGGCTGATCGCTGCTCAGTCCGAGGAGGGGCAGCTTAGTGAAGTAGATGCTGAACGCTGACAGCAGTGTTGGAAATGAACGCAGAGAAGATAAAACGAGGACGCCCCAGCTTGGCAGGGGAGAAGGCGGAGTGGCTATTAGCAGAGCAACAAACCCAGAGCGTGGCGGAGTGCTCTCTCAGACCAGCTGGTGACAACAGAGAATCTGTGCAAGGAAGTCGTAAAGTGACAACAACACGTGGGCTGGAAACTCAAGTGGTGGCACAGAAGCAGGGCATAAATTGGAAAATGCAGGCCTGGCAGCGTTTTGAACACTGAACGGTCATGGGGAGAGGGAATTTGAGCATCTGAGTCGGGGAGTAACGTGAAAACACAGAATAAAACACAGAATAAAAGATCAACACGAAGTAGGATCTGCGGGTGGGAGTCATTTCCTCTCTCTCTCTCTCTCTCTCTGCCCATCCTGCTCTTCAGCCTACTAATTTGTTGCTTATTTTATCTCTGGTTACCACATCTTTTTGCATTTTCCTTCTGGGAATTGCTGCAAATATACATGAAAAACTGCATGACAGGTCAAGTGGGGCAACCACAGGCTCCAACTGGTGCGATTGGCAGGTGTGTCCACAGAAACAGCAGAGTGACTGAATGGAAGAATAAATACCGTGTGATTGACACATAGAAGAAAAGTGGCCAGGCACCACTACTCTCCTGCTTTCGAACAAAATATATAAATAAAAGTGTGGCCACTGGAAATTTTTAACTGTATTATTAAAAAGATCTCCACTGGTTCTGTGTAGCTGAGGCTGCAGGACTCCTGTTAGAGCTCCCCAGTTGGATGAACCCACCGCAGCTGTCGCCCATACATGTTCCAGTGACTTTAAAACACTCGTGGAAAGATGGAATTAAAAGATAAACTCAGGGTGGGCATTTGGCTCGGTTAAGATGCTGCGTGGGACACCTGTGTCCCCTGAGTGCCTCTGAGTGCTTGATCTGAATCCTGGCTGCGCTTTCAGTCCGGCTTCCTGCTAACGTGCACCTTGGCAGCAGCATGGGAAAGCTCAAGTACTCGGAGCCCTGCCACCCATGCGGGACACCTGGACAGGGTTCCAGGCTCTGGGATATGGCTTCACCCAGGCATGGCTGTTGTGGGCATTTAAGGAGTGATTCAGAGGATGAAATCTCTCTCTCTCTCTCTCTCTCTCTCTCTTTCAAAGAGATAGAAAGGAATAAATTGAAATGTTTAAAATATTATTGTGGTGCAAAAAAAATTTGAAATCCAAGCATAGTTTTTTCATGATTTGCATTTTGCTTGAACTTATCCAAGACTGCTTGTATAAAGAGTATCCCCACGATGTGGAGCTCAGAACAGCAGGAGATGCCACCTCATCTCTACTGAAATCAGAGGGAACTGAGCTGCTCAGGAGTAACTTGAATGAACAAATGAACTCTGATGGCGTTGTTCTTCCAGGAAAACAGAACAGGATCAAACAAGGACAACTCACACTGTTAGAGGAATAAATCCCAGGGCTACATTTGCTTAAAACAGAAAACACCACCAGTGGCCACAGATTCGGGCATCTCTGCCTACAATCACCTTGGCTGTCCCAGCAAGGGGTGCTAGCAATATGCTATGCTACGTGAGGTCTGACCCCTGGCGCACCACAAATGAGAAACTCATTTATGGAGTACTAGGATTTTCCTGCCTGGCTCAAAGCAACAGCTTTGTGGCTCAACAGGTTAAGCTGCTGCCTGCAATGCCGGCATCCCATTTGGGCCCTGGTTCGAGTCCTAGCTGCTCTGCTTCCAATCCAGCTCCCTGCTAATGTACCCAAGAAAGCAGCGGAAGATGGCCTAAGTGCTTGGGCCCTGGGCACCCATGTGGGAGACCCAGAAGAAGCTCCTGGCTCCTGACTTTGTCCTGGCCATTTGGAGAGTGAACAAGCAGATGGAAAAATCTCTCTCCTCTAACTCTGCCTTTCAAATAAATAAAATAAATCTTTTTTAAAAAATTAAGTCACCATCTTTTTATTATCCTACCAACAACAACCTCAAGTCTTGGTTCAGATGAAGTTAGATCTTTCCATGAGAGTTTTTTTGGTGGTCTTTCAATTTTTTGTTTGTTTTTGCTTTTGCAATTGCTTTCCCAGAGGGATTTTGATTTGTGTCATGGAGTTTAGCTTTTTAATTTCCCCCAAGGGGCTTCTGGAGTAGGGGTTACTGACTGGTGGAGTCCATATACCCTCACCTTCCCTGTGGGGCCAGTTTCGAACATTCTTCCAGAGAACAAACTAGAGAAGTTAGCAGAAGGGACAAAGTAGGGGGAAAGGTGGAAGGCAAGTGTAGCAAAATAGATTATGAATTTGAAAATTGCCAGTTATCTCATGTCATCCAGCTCAGGGCCCTGGCACAGTGATCAGCCCCAATCCAGATTTTTCAGCTTAAAATCGCTTTACATTCAAGCAAGCAAATCAACCATAAAATAGGGGGAGAAAAAAAAACAAAATATCCCAAGAAAGAATAAACTGCAGATAATAAGCACCAATCTGGTGCTGAATGCAACCCCAGATACCAATTGTTCGAAGTCACGACAAAGACAGCTGAGCGCTCCTCGCGTGGCCGCAGAGCGAGGATGATTGCTCGCCATGAGTATCTTCGCTCACAAATAACAGTTTTTTCGCTCTTAATTTTCTGCTAAATTGGAAGCTAACTGCTTCCCACATTGTCATCGGAACACCTGCAGCTGTGCAGGATTTCCGCGCTCCATTTCTTTTAGGTAAAACAGCACTCCACTTCCTTTAGCTCCTCATTATGCCGAGGTCTTCCTTTCACTGCGCGGCGGCGCTAATGATGCAGGCAGTCTGGTCAGTCATTAAGTGACAAGCAAATGATACCGTGTGCAACGTGTGAGTAATCGGTCTGAACAAATGAAATCATAGACTTGCTTCTGCCATCATTCATGGCACAAACAGTAGCAATGTGGCGCACAGCAGGTAGCTCAGTTAAAACCAGCCTTGTAAAACAAATTTCCTGGAGCCGGTTAAGTCATCTGCAGCGGTGGCGGGAGCCCTCAGCCCCTGGATGGGTGCCCCGAGGAGTTAAGGAAGACGAGGGCAGAGGGAGAAGGCGAGGGAGGAGCTGGGAGGAGCACCTCGGGACATATATTAGACTAATGAAGGGTTTCGTGTCTTCTTGGTGTGTTTCTCATTTGCAGGGATCTCAGAAATGATTGTTGGATGAGCAAAGCCCAAACAGACTGCCCGCACCTCACTCTGCCTTGTCGGGAGGTAGCTGTGTACAGATGGAAGCAAAGTTCCCAGTCCCCCCCACTCCACGCCCCCCATCCCCCAAAATGCTCTAAACATGGAAGCAGGGAGACGTCATGGGCTCGGCAGCTGGACGCCCAAGAAGCCGGTGCTGCAAAACACAGGGGGGAAAAGCTGCAAATTTTTCGGATTCAGCCGTTGTTGTTTTGTGAACGTGTGAATAGGCTGCTGATAGAGAAACCCCATGTGCATGCTGCAGCTTAAAAGGCAGGAGATTGGCCTTGGGGAAAAAAAGAGAGAAAACGAGAGAGGATGACGCAAAAAGCTTTGTGGACCCAAACTTTCCCCAGTGGGCCTTTGACTGTTGGGTCTTAGGCCATGCTGGCTGGGACAGGGGCTGGGGTCCCATCACCATCGCTTGAATCAACTCCGGTGTTTGTATTTGGCCCGGGGCCCTGGTGAAGAGAAACGGGAAGTTTTTGGTGTAAGGTGCGTTTTGCGGCAATGGTGAGTGGCGGACGGTGGAGGTGCTGGAGCTGCCAGCACCAAAGCAACTCTGCTCTTTCTGCATTGGCGGGATGGAGACTCAACAGGGTCTCACATCGGCCACCTGACTGTCCTCTCTCTGCCCCTCTCTAGATTGGCTTCCCACTTGCTCATCCGCTCTTAGACAGCTGGCGAAAGCTCCCAGGAGAGACCCAAACGGTCTGGCTTGATTAGAACTCACAGGCTAGGCCTCAGAGTACAGCGCATGCCCACAGAACCCTCCCTAGCTGCAGCCTCCACGTGGGTGGAGTCAACCAACCGAGAGACCAAGATATTTGGAGACCAAAGCATTTGGAGAGTGAAGCCAGTGAATGGCACCTTGCTCCCTGCTTCCAATTCATTCGTTAAAAAAAATGCAAATAGGCCGGCGCTGTGGCTTAACAGGCTAATCCTCCGCCTTGCGGCGCCGGCACACCGGGTTCTAGTCCTGGTTGGGGCGCCGGATTCTATCCCGGTTGCCCCTCTTCCAGGCCAGCTCTCTACTATGGCCCGGGAAGGCAGTGGAGGATGGCCCAAGTGCTTGGGCCCTGCACCCGCATGGGAGACCAGGAGAAGCACCTGGCCTCCTGGCTTCGGATCAGCGAGATGCGCCGGCCACAGCGGCCATTGGAGGGTGAACCAACGGCAAAAAGGAAGACCTTTCTGTCTGTCTCTCTCTCTCACTATCCACTCTGCCTGTCAAAAAAAAAAAAATGCAAATAAAAATACCTGGGGTGGGGTGTGGTGGGGTGGGGGTGGGGGACTACATTTGTACTGACCATAGCCTGACCTTTTCCTCTTCCTTCTTCCTTCAAAGCACAGCATAACACTACTTACTTAGCATTTTTGTCTTGGAAATTAGAAGCAATCGAGAGATGATTTGATGTATACAGAATAGATGTAGGTTATATGCAGATACCACATCATTTTCTATAGGGGATTTGGGCACCTGCAGATTCTGGTACCTCAGGGTTGGGGGGGTCCTGGATCCCCTTTCCCCACATGCCAAGGGCTGAGTGTACCTCCCAGCCAGGAACCACAGTGAGGCAGGATGCCCTCGCTTCAGCATCACCCAGGGCTGAACTTGACCTTGACCTTCTTTGGACACTTGCAGACCAAAATAGTGTCCACAGCCTTATTCTGTTCCCCGACCCACAAGACAACCTTCCATGCAGTAAGAGTGGGAGGAAGGATGTTCCTTGGTCAAGAAACTGTGAGCACCGTGCAGTTCCTTTTGGGTGAAGCCAAGTACCCCCAGCCTAGCACCCTCTTGTGGATTCACTTGAACTTGCTAACTGGGGTTCCTCAAAACTGACAATGTAAGAAGGCATCGGGGCAAAAGGGCGGAATGTTCTTCCCTCACCCCACCTCCATGGGTGCCCAGCAATAATCTGCCAAAGTAAGACTGACTCCAAGCTGCCCTTGGCTTGCAACAAGAGTACTCAGATTTTAAAAAGTTTTGCAGAGTGTATTATTGAATGAAAATCTGCTCATAAATAAATCAAACAATATAAAATTGTAGGAAGCATTCCACTCCTGTGTTCACCTTCACTTGGAAAACTGCTCTTCAAGGGCTGGTGCTGTGGTGCAGTGGGTAAAGCTGCTGCCTGCAGTGCTGGGATCCCATATGGACACTGGTTCAAGACCTGGCTGCTCCACTTCTGATCCAGCTCCCTGCTATGGCCTGGGAAAGCAGTGAGAGGAGTGGAAGACCCATGTGGGGAACCCAGAAGAAGCTCCTGGCTCCTGGCTTTGGTTGGGTCCAGCTCTGGCCATTGTAGCTATTTGGAGAGTGAACCAGTAGATGGAAGACCTCTCCCTCTCTGCCTCTCTATAACTCTGCCTTTCAAATAAATCTTTTTAAAAAGAGAAAAGAAAACCGCTCTTCAGAGTGTAGCATGTATAACCCCAGACATGGTCTGTGCTTACACTGACACTCACAGGGTAATAAACTCACACCTGCTGTGCAACTGGCTGTCCTTGATTGAGGCACAAGGGACAGCTTCTCGTGTGGGCGTGTGTACATTCATTGGATGCATTTTCACATCTACAGAATAATCTGGTCTGTGGATGCCTTTTAATTTATTCAGCTGGCTTTCTACTGAAAGACAATTAGATTGTTTCCAAGTCTTTTTTTTTTTTTTTGACAGGCAGAGTGGACAGTGAGAGAGAGACAGAGAGAAAGGTCTTCCCTTTGCCGTTGGCTCACCCTCCAATGGCCGCCGCGGTAGCGCGCTGCGGCCGGCGCACCGCGCTGTTCCGATGGCAGGAGCCAGGTGCTTCTCCTGGTCTCCCATGGGGTGCAAGGCCCAAGCACTTGGGCCATCCTCCACTGCACTCCCTGGCCACAGCAGGGAGCTGGCCTGGAAGAGGGGCAACCGGGACAGGATCGGTGCCCTGACCGGGACTAGAACCCGGTGTGCCGGCGCCGCAAGGCGGAGGATTAGCCTGTTGAGCCATGGCGCCGGCTCCAAGTCTTAATCTATTGAGAATAGCACTGCAGTCTGAATGTATATCCTCATTCGAGTGGGTATAATTGTAGGGTAAATTCCTAAAAACAGAATTACCAAATGCTCTGCTCTGTGCCAATATGTCAGCTGATTGTATCTTACCTTTAATCTTAAACCAAAAAGGAGGTTGAGAATTTTTCATATGTCAGACATTTGTAATTCTTTTTGTCTGTGCCTTGCTTATTTACCCCATTTTTGGGCTAGGTTGATGGTTTTTCCCTTGTTGATTTGTAAAGGCACTTTTTTAAAAAAAAAATTTGAGAAGCAGAGAGACAAAGTTTAGGGGAAGGGGGTGCTCCTATTGCTAGCTCACTCCCCAGTTGTCCACAATGGCCAGTGCTGGCTCTAGGCCAAAGCCAGGAACTCAATGCAGAACCCCAAAGGGACCCAAGCACTTGAGCCATCACCACTTCCTCCCAGGGTCTGCATTAGCAGACCGGGAGTCAGGAGCCAGAGCTGGGACTTGAACTCAGTCACTCCAGTGTAGGATCGGGAGCACCCCAAGCAGCATCTAAACCAGTAGGCCAAAAGCTCATCCCCAAAGACACTAGATAGTTGTTGTCTATCCCGCACATCTTTCCAATGTTTGTGTCATCCTGGGCTCTTTCATGGTGGTTTTGTCCTAAAGAAATTTTTGATATTTCTGTAATATAACAATCCTTCTCTCACTGCATGTAGGGTTTTCATTATGTTTGAAAAAGTCCTCCCCTTTGTAGCATTATAAAAATAATCACTCCTGTATTTATTTTTCAGAGACGACTCCATCCATCTGGAATGTACTGTAGTTAAGAAGAGAGTGAGAGATGCGTTGCACTTAAATCCGATGGTTAGCCATTATCCCCACAGCCTGTGTTCATAGCCCATTTTACGAGTACCATAAGCATCCCAGATAGTCATCCCAGAGAAAAAGATTTCTTAAACCTCATTGCCTTTTATCATAGGGTCTACACCCTCAACACTCAAAGCTACATAGTCATAAGTTCTCCCCGTTAAACACCAGCAATCTCAATTTAATATAATCACTATGCTTTAAGCTTGTTTCAAGATTTTTCCAATACTGCTGCTGCCAGTTTGCCTCTGAGTTCAAGGATAGAACACAGTCCACAAACCCATACTCAGAACCCTGAAATGCAAGCAGCTTGGAAAGCCCTTGAATTGTTGTTAAATCAGCTCACGGCAAAACCAAACCTTAACCAGCCGAAAGCTATTTCTAATCTCTCTTCCATTCCACCTCCAAAATTCTGTGCCTTTTGCTTCAAACTTCCATTTACAGTGTGCACAGGGTATTATTCCTTTAAAACCAAAAAGAGTATGAATTTCAAACATCACTGGTTATCAGGATTTAGGAAAGAGGATTGTGGCTCTCATAGGAGAATCCGTCAGCTTACACAGGAGCAGAGAGGTTGTGATTCAAGGGAGAAGAGCCAGTCTGGTGAGGGTCAAAGGAAGTCAGGGAGGAGGAGGTTAGAGAGAAGACCGAGAAACAGAGTTGAGAGAAAGAAGTGGCCTCACCGACAACTCTTCCTATTCAAAGCTGTGAGCGTGTGTGTTAATCAAACCTCAAGTTCAACAACACCTGACCTGAGATTTTACTGAGTGAAGAGCAACCAGCAGGTCACTCCAATTCCTTGCAGAAGAAAACAAACCAAAAAGGTTGTAAGATTTTGAACATCATCAATATGGAAAAACAACAACAACCACCACCACCAGACATGCCTAGGATTATAGTGACTCACGATGAGTTTCTCCATCTTTTCAAGGATCTCATAGTTCTTTCTAGTACCTGTCAAAGTGGAGGATGGCCCAAGTCCTTGTGCCCTGCACCCGCATGGGAGACCAGGAGAAGCACCTGGCTCCTGGCTTTGGCTCAGCGCGGTGTGACGGCCGCAGCGGCCATTGGAGGGTGAACCAACGACAAAAAGGAAGACCTTTCTCTCTGTCTCTCTCTCTCACTGTCCACTCTGCCTGTCAAAAAAAAAAAAAAAAAAAAGAAAAGAAAAGAAAAGAAAAGAAAAAAAAGAAAAGAAAAAGAAAAAGAAAAAAAGGCAGCCTTGAAGACAGAGTCTCCCAGACACGCGCTAGGCTGGGATTTTTAGAACCCTAGCATCAGAAGCCAGAACTTTCTGGGCTATAGCAGTTTGTGCAAAAACACCAGAAATAAAATCAGCAGGGGCCTTTCCTTCACTGAAACCAAAGACAAGTGCAGCAGCTCTCTGCCCTTCTCCATAAGAAATCTAGTTCAAGACTTCCAGGGCATGCCCAAAGCCAAGGAGGGTACCAAGCCCTATGTATACTGTATTTTCCCTACACACTATTCACATGCCTCTATACGATTTAATCGATAAGTTAGGCAGAGTCAGAATTATCAACAGTGATTAATAAGAAAATAGAACAATTATGTTAATATGAAATTACATGAATGTGGTCTCTTTCTCTCTCAAAATATCTTATTCTCCAGAACTCACACTTCTGTCATGATGAGCGATGACTTGATGCCTACGTGATGAGACAATGAAGCAAGGTGAATGAGGCAGGAGTGTGATGAGAGCTGGAACACTGTGCAAGGAGCCCTGTACACAAGGAGAGTAAGGTGCCGGCAGGCCTGATGACCAAGATGGCCCCTAAGTGCCTATTGGGTGCGTAGTGTATAGAACGTGGCTAAAAGGCAAGAAAGGATGATTCTTTGCCCCAGCAGGATGGAGTGGGACAGTGCAAGATCTGCTGATGCCACTCAAAACAGTGTGCAATTGAAACTTATGACTTGTTTATTTCTGGAATTTTCTATTGAATATTTTTAGCCGAAACTTTAGAAAGCACAACCTTGGATAACCTCTAGGGGACTACTGTGAACAAACAGGAAGCAAAGGCAAGACTTAAATGTCCTCATCGCTGGTGGCACATCAGAGTCACCCAGGGAACTAATAAAAATACCAACTGCAGGCTTGCTTCCTCTCAACAGGGAATCTGAGCAGGATCACCCGCAGTGCCTCCTGGGCTGTAACTGATTGCTCCCACCCTCTGAGTGGTCTGGCACGGAGCCTGAGAAGACACATCCCTAACAGGTCCCCAGGTGTTGCGGTACAGTTGGTTTAGGGCCAAACCCTTGAGATCTTGGTTTAACTCATCATGTCCCATTGTCCTACAAATGGAACACCTATAAAAACAAATGGAGCAATGAATATTGTACTTTGAAATAAATATCACTGAAATAAATATTCACAGAATTAAAAACTTGAGACTTAATGATTTAAGTCATGTATGTTGGGACTTGAGTTCCACTTTTCAGAGATCCCTGGGGGTGGGGGTAATGGGACACCCCCGAGTAAAGCAGAGACTTTTGCTATGCACACTTGCCCAGTGGCTGCCACCTGCCTCCCTCCCTCCACCCACTGTAATCAGATGCTTCAGATCTTCAGGGGACAAGGGAACAAGCTTCCTCCAACATCACCTTTTAGGGAGAAAGAGTCTCCAAGTACACAGATGACTAGGCAGTCCAGTTATGATGGGAATAAGATTAGGAAATTTTAGGTAAAAATCTAATTTTAAAGCATATCATTTTGTTTTCTTCTTTCCTAAGACAGAGCAAGAGAGAGAAGGAGAGACAGAAAGAGATATTGATCTTCCAACTGCTGATTCATTCTCCAAGTGACCACAACAGCTAGGCCATAGCAACGAGCCAAGAACTCCATCCAGGTCTGCCTGTGGGTGCAGGGTCCCAAGCACTTGGGCCATCCTCTGCTGCCTTCCCAGGCGCGTTAGCAGGGAGCTGGATCAGGAGCTGGCCGGCTCAGACTCTCATGCAGGATGCAGGCTGCGGCTGAACCCACTGTGGCACAATGCTGACCCCTGTTTGTCTTCTCTTAGACACACAACTCCATTGAAACCCTGAGAGAGGGGTGAGCGTCTCTCCCAATAGAGAGAATTTGCAGGGTGCTGCAGCCTAATTTGGAGCACAGTCCTGCCAAGAGCGAATTTCGCTTAAAATTGCAGTGGAGGAGAAATCCCAGATCCCGTGCCACCAAATGATAGCCTTAGAGAAGATATTTATGTAGCGATGATTGTCAGCTCATTTCTGGGAACCCGATAATCTACTCGTACGAAAAACCTTTTAATAGTATCGTAAAGATGAACATCGAGTGAGCTGGGCACCGGCTTTGTTTGAAAATTCCCGTGAATCCGCGATTTGGTCTGTGTTGTTCCTCTAACACGCTAATTCACTCTCTGGCAGTCGGGGACACGCCGCTGATTTTGATTCTTCCGTTTTTTTCTTTGTTGTTTGGTGGTGTTGTCATCTCTGGCAGCACTGCTTGACTGTACGATAACAGCTATTAGATACTGCCAAGTAGAAATACGGGAATTTTCCCATCGACCTTTGTTTTCCTGCTTTGAGGACAGGCAGAAGGTGTGGCCCCAGTGAATCAGGAAGGCAGAACTCAGAGGCCGTGGACGTGGAGGCAGAACAGGAGAGAAGGCTCCAGGGTCCATCCACACGTCAGGACTGGTTGGTTTGTTTTCATATGTATTAGCTCACTTATTTATGTGCTTAGAGGCTTAGGAGGAATCTTTCAAAAGTTCCTGGGAAGTGCGTATGACGATAAAACGGCATGGACTTCAATAATTGTTTGCACCAGAATGAACTTATTTTTAATTCCATTTTCCAAGAAACTTCCTTGTGCATTATACTTCACAACAAGGTCAAGCAAACGTCTTCCTCCTAACCATTAGCAAGAAGGCAAAAGCCGACAACGGCCAGGCTTGGCATCTGACTTGCCGTGCTGGGTTGAGACAGCAGGGGAGGAGGGTATCTCGTTCCCTTGCTCATGCAGCTAATGGTGCCGAGGCACTGGGCTTGAATCAGCTCCCCGAGGTTGCCCCACCCAAGTAAAACAAGCTTCTCAAGTCGTTTTACTTGAATTGAAGTAGCTTGAAACCAAAGAGCTCTTTGAAGTGAGGAGATGCATTCATTTAGTTGCTTTTCCATCTTTCCTTTGTGGATGACAACACACAGATCACTGTATCCATAGCAGAAGACAGGGTCAATACTGCTAAAGTGTTAGCCTCGGTCCTGTCCCTCAGTGGGCAGCCCTCTGTGCTGGGGACTTCCTTTCCCTGCCTCCACCTGTCTGAGGGACCTGTTGCCATTCACATGGGCAAAACCTAGCATCCCCTGATAACCATGGGATCCATGTAACTGCACGGGTGCACTTGAACCAATTAGGAGAAGACAAATAATCAAAACAAAGAAGGGGCAATGATCTCCACAAAAAGAGAAAACCTGAACACACAATAAATATTTGAGAAGACACTCAACTCACGAGCAATCAGAGAATGCAAAAATAAACCCCACAAGATTGGCAAGATCTTAATTTTGATCATAAACAATATTGACAAAAATAGGGGGAGGAACAGATAGTCTCAAATCCTACTGCTAAAAATGCAAATTGTTCAGCCTCTCCAGAGACACCATGGCAACGGGCAGGGAAGCTAACGGTGCACCTGATGTACCGTTCCACATCTTTTCCCAAAGTATGAATCCTAGAGAATCGCTCCCAGATGCACACAAGAAAATGTTTACAAGAGTGCTTGAAACATCAACTGAAATAGAACTGGAAACATGCTAAGTATGTGTCAATTAGGGGAGATATTCCAATGCCCTGTGAATGGCTGGAGCTGAGGATAGTACTAAACACCAGATATACTATCTTTCCACTCACATGCAAACCTCTGATAAACCTCAATGTTTAAACTAAACAATGTAAGAGATTACATGATAGCTAATAGTAAGGTAATTCATACTTCATAATGTCACAAAACTTCCTTTGAACTTATGAACTGTTAATTTCTGGAATTTTCTATTCAATATTTTCAGACAGCAGTTGGCTGCGGTGACTGACACTGTAAACGGTAAAACCAAGGCTAAGGGGACATTATGACACCTTCATGATGGAACAATTCATGGCATTTCAAATAAGTGATTTAAGAGGTGCATGGTCAACGTGAAAAACACATTTCCATGTGACACAGAGTGTCCAGAGCTTATGTGTCCTATTTCTAAACATATACCTATGCAGCCAAAGTATTAAGACGGACCAAAAAGTAAACATCAACTTCAATTCTGGAGAGGGTGGGGCATGGAAGAACAAGAGTTACAGGGAGGAAATCATGGACAAATGGAATTAAATGTTTATTCTGGGGCAAAAATAGAAAATCTGTGAAATCTGTACACACAAGGAATCTTCCAGAAGTTTATGGAAAATGCATATTACAGAGAAACTAGGCATGGATTCCAAATTTTTTTTTTCATCAAAATAAGCTTGTCTTTCAAGATTCCATTTTCTAAGAACTCGTTGTAGGACCCTCCTCTCCTTGCCTAGTAAAGACAAGTGGGCGTGTGTCTGCTTCTCTTTGTCCCTGAAATATTTCTCTTTCGCGTTGGTATTATACCTGCCGTTTTAGGCAAGGATGGATCCCAGAACCCCTTGGTGTGGTGGAGAAACCTACTTGGGTGCTTCTTTCTCACTGGATCTCAGGCCTCCCCTCCGGGGCACCGCCGTGAAACACAACGCTGACCTCACAGCAGCAGAACAGGGGTGCTGGGCACAGGGGACAGCGCCCGCCTTGTGGGGCTGGGTAGGAGGCGGTGCTCAGACACCTCAGAGGCCTCCTTTTGTTTCCCTCTGCGTTAACAGCTACAGGGGAAGAAACCAAGGGAGATGCCCCCTGCGGCTTTAAGTCAAACCCTCCATTTTATTTGAAGATAGGTTTTTTTTTTTTTTTTGTCATTTAATTACTGCCATTTTTGCTTTTCTTTCCTTAGCTTTCTTTTCTCTAAGATTGCGGGCAATTTTTGCATCTATGCAGATGAGACTGAGTCCAGGAAGGCCCGGCGGCGTAATTAGGTGAGAACAGAACTTCTCGCCTGACAGCTATGCCCCCCACCGCCTGCAAACCTGACGCTTTCCAGGTGCGAATCGCGCACTGCTCGCTTCTGCGTTTTCACTGTAGACAAATGTTTTCTGGGCAAAGCCTGCTGCAACGAATCTATGGCCTGCTGAGTGAAACACGGATTTGCAACGACAAACTGTCCCCCTTCATGGGAAGGCTTTGTCCGTCTGGACTCAGCTCTATGATGAGTCTCCTAGAGGGACCCGTGAGGGAAGTCCCGCCCCATGGCAGGGCCTTCCGGCGAGCCCTTGGGAGGGGGAGGGGTCTCACATGAGAACTTCCGGTGAGCACTTGTTGGGGGCAGGGACTCTCATGTTAGAACTCACTTGAGCCCTCCGAAGTTCTCCTGGGTATGCCTGCGTGTCTTGTGGCTCAGTTGACCGTGGAGGCTAAGTTATTGAAGAGCTGTGATACAGTCACCATGGGTGATGAGACAGTATCTGAGACAAGCGTGGCAGAGTGGCATTTGAGCAATGGAGGAAAATTTGATACAGAGACGGTTTACAAAGAGTCACCAGGGTAAAGAGACCCTGGGGGTGCTCCCAGCGGTAGGCCGGAGGAGGGAAAAGAAGGCCTGGATGCAGCCATGGCAGAAGCACCATAGCCAATGCCCCTACGCTCTCTTCTCTCCCCCCTCTCTTGATGGGGCTCCCCATTAGCCAAGCCCAAGTGGACCCAGGAGTAAGGAAGCGCCTTGCTTTCAGGACAGTGCATGGCAGGGCTGATGAAGATGGAGGGTGGGTGTCAGCACACCAGCATCCCCAGAAAGTTCCATCTGTGCCCTTACACATACATACATGCTAGCTTTGCACACAGGCCAACGCCCCTTACACACTCTCCCATGGGTAACACAGTCTTCACTGTGGCAGGTGGAGGAGTAAATGCAATTTACACAGCATTTGGAGATGCTCTGATTCCCAAACCAGACCCTATTATTTTGCTTAAGACTTATTTATTTCTTTACTTGAAAGGCAAAGGGACAGAGAGAGAGGGAGAGACAGAGATAGAGATCTTCCATTCACTGGTTTTCTCCCCAACTGGCCACCACAAGCAAGTCTGGGCGAAGCCAAAACCAGGAGCCAATAGCTCCATCCAGGATGCCCCAAGTACTTGTACCATTTCTGCTGCCTTCCCAGACAGAGAATTAGCAGGAAATTGCATTGGAAGTGGAGCAGCTGGGACTCAAACCTGTGCTCTGATAGGAGATGCCCATATTACCAGCAGCAGTAGCTTAACCTGCCTCACCACAATGCTGGCCCTGGCAGGTGCTATGATTCCATCAACTTACCAATAAGAAAACTAGAGCAGAGGGAATTGAAGTCAACTGCCATGATTCTTGAAATCAGCCGGTCGTGATGCTGAAGTATGTGACTTCACTCCAGAGTCCTGCTGATCTTTGTCCAACCAAACAAATTTCTGCTGTAAACTCTTGGCTAAGTAGGTCGAGGTGAGGCTACAGATACAGGTGACAAGTGGCTCCTGTCTTTGAGGCATACAGGGTTTTGTGCAGAACACAGTTGGGAGCCACAGGCCAATGCAGTGATGAAATCTGCTTGGGGCAGCCACTTGGGACAAGGGGAATTTAGCACAGGGGAACTCACTGCCTGAGGGTGAACTCACTCCCTTCCCTGGGGAGGTGGCCCCTATCTAGGTCAGAAAGACTGTACACTGTGCTGGCAAGAGCCGGAAAGACTTACTGGGCCTGAGGGAGACATCTGCAGGGATACATAGGCGTGACAGAACATGATGGGTTCAGGAAATGGTGACATTATTTATGGAGACAGGGGAGGAGCTCCAGCAGAATTAGAAGGTGTTGGAATTGGACTTGTCGGAAGGCCAAGTGGATGGGGACAGAAGCTGATGTCGCCCCAGATTCTGGTCTGGAGGCATTGGGTGGTGAGAGAGAGAAAGAGAGAAAGAAAGAATCTTCTATCTGCTGGTTCACTCCCCAAATGGCTGCAATGGCCAGGACTGGGTCAGGCCAAAGGCAGGAGCCAGGAGCTTCTTCCAGGTCTCCCACGTGGGTGCAGGGGTCCAAGGACTTGAGTCATCTGCCACTGCTTTCCAGTGCATTAGCAGGGAACTGGATGAGAAGTGGAGCAGCTGGGACTCTATAAACAGTGCTCCTGTGGGGTGTCAGTGTTGCAGGTGGTACCTTAACCTGTTATAATGCAGGCCCCGAAGATTCAGACTCAAGGAGGAATTTGCATGTGGGAGAAGTGAAGCAAATTACTCAGTATAAAATACTTTGTTTGCTTTTTAAAAAAAATCCATAATTGTCCCCTTACAGGGGAGAAAACAGTGTTTTAAATTATGCTTTGATGCTGGCTCTAAAAGTGATTTTTGATGTTTCTAATTGCCTTCAAGTGGTATTTGTGCCACAGGATTGCAAATGAGATCCAGGAAGTAAGGTAGACTTAGAGGGAGATGAGAGAGATCAAAAGGAAGGAAATGGTTCCAGTTCAAGGGCACTCAAGGGCAAGGTTCTGTGAAGGTGAATTAACTTGCAGGTCAGGGCTGCCACGAGTAGGAGAGGTTGCCAGGGGCTCTTAGAGTATCTCTTTATGTCTCCCAACCTGGGAAAGCGTTTGGCCTAGAGTTGAGAAATCACTCGGAATACCTACATTCTATATCAGAGTGCTGAATCCAAGTCTCAGCTCTGCTTCCAATTCCAACTTCCTAATAATGTGCACCCGGGGGTGGGGGGCAGCAGAGGATGACTCAAGCTGTTGGGTCCCTGAAAGACCTGAATTAAGTTCATGGGTGCCCTGGACAGTGGCTGTTGTTGGCATCTGGGGAGTGAGTCAACAGCAGAAGCTCTCTCTTGTGTCTCGCTGGCTGTCTCTTTGCAAACAGAACAGAAAGGAAAAATAGTCGGCATCCCATAGGAGGCATCACTCATGCCTCCCTCTTCCTGGCCCTGTCGGTCTGAGGAGGATTGAGCAGCAGGTGGCGTTTAGTCCAAGGAAGCTGGGAGTGGGCCGAGCAGGTCTGGTCACAGGTATGACGGAGCCCCAGTGTGACACCAGGAGGACGTGGCCAGTGACCCCAGTGTTGGCTGAGTGCTGGAGTCATCTGGAAGGCTTTTAAAGAAAACAATGCCCAGATGTCCCTCCCAGCAGGTTGTGACCTCTCTATTCCAGGGTGAGACTCAAGCACTGATATTTTTAAACTTTCCCAGATAATTTCACTGTTCAAATAGGGTTGTGAAAAGCTTACCTAGAATAGATGGCAACCATAGGCGGGGACAAAGGATGACCTCAGTCCCAGGAAACTATGCCGAGTTGATGGCTGGAAATCTTCACCATTGAAATGTATTAGTAACATCAATAATCCATCAACCTACCCATCCTGGGTGTATGGACAAGGAGCACTTACATAAAAATGTGTCTCTCTACAAACCACAGAGCTACAAGTGACTCTTAGGAACACAGGGAGCATTGGACCACACAAACATTTCCCAAAACTGGGGAACCTTCTGGAAGACTCTTGAATATGAACTTTGTCAGCTAGGGCTGGCAGCAGAGGGTGCAGGCATGATATAAGTCAGATTAAACTCATTTATTACAAGCAAGTAGCCAACATTAAAGATAATCCTGCTATTGCCGCCACTGCAAACCTTTACCGTACACTGTATGATAAGGGAGCACTGTTTGGAAGTATAGAACCAATGCAGAGAAATCCCGTCAAAAATACAAAGAAGAAAACCACCCCCTCTTTACGTTCCATCTTCATGGAAAGTTTTATCTTTTTTTTTTTTTTTTGCCCCTTCCTTCCCTCCTCATCTCCTGACACCCTCTAATTAGCACTCTCATGGCTGCCTGGGCACCGTGCATGCTGTAGGTGGCTGGCGTGACATTGGATGCCTGCCCCTGCAGTGCTATTAGGCACCCTGTGGTGCACAAACAAAAAACCCAGAAAGCCTGACCCCACTATTTTCCTATGAATAGAATGTGCTTTCTTTATCCAGATAAAAGGTGTTTGTGTGCATTTATTTGCACAGAGATGAGATACACACAGAGGCATAACATCAGGGGACCTTGTGCCTTGCATGTTGAGTTTTTTAGTCTAAAAAAGGTTCAGAGCAGAAATAGTTTGGTGCGTCCTCAAATAGAGTGGAAGCTCCTGAAAGACTATTTAATGTTTGTCCTCCACCTTTGAAAGTCTCGGAAAGAATAACTCTTGGAAGGAAGCTGGGATGGGGAGAAACTTCCGTGGTCTCAGGAAAGAAGCTGGCATGAAATGGGTAACCAATGCCGTCTTCCAAGCTTCTTTAACAACATCTTAAGGTGCACCTTCTTCCTCTGCCTGGGGAGCAGGACCTTCCAGTCTTCTTCCACCACCAATGTGACATGGGAAGAAGTTGATTTTCACAGTCAGATATTCAACTGGTACTTAGCAGGTGACTACCAAGGGCTGAGCATCCTCTCTTGTTGACCAAAGCACCTTTGGATCCTACTGAGGTGCATTCTACAGAGGACTGTGACACCACAGCTCTGTGGGGGCTGAGATGTTGAAAGATGATGACAGGGGCCAGTGCTGTGGCATAGCAGGTAAAGTTGCTATGCCTCCTCACAAGCGCCTGGTTTGGGATGATAAATTATATTGTCCCCCTAGTGGAAACTGAGACCTCGTTGAAGACTGGATGCTCTGTTCTTACATCAGGCCTGTACAACAGGAATTGAGAGCCTGGTTCATCAGACTATTCATGTTTCATACAAAATGAATAATTTTCCAGGCTTTAGAAGGAGTCTGCTCTTTGCTGGGGCATTGCTCCGTGCTTGGTGGGCTCTGCCAAGTGGCACCCAGATGTTCCAGGGCACAGAGAGGCTGCTCAGGCCAGGAGGCAAGCAGGGCCTAGGTGATCTCACCAAGTCAAACACCAGAGGGGGCCCCTTTCCCAACTTTCACACCCAGTGGCTGACAATGGCCTCAGACTCGGTCCCCCACGCTGGAAGATTAGCATTTTGTTGAGGATACAAAATCATTAAAGCCTGCAAGATCACATACAGGTAATTAAATGCTAAATTTAGAGTGCCTGGGGTCGGGCAGGGCAGCTTATCAATGAATGTGGAGGAAATGAGTGAGTGAACGATGCTGACCCACCCATGACCAGCGTCACTGGTTGTGATGGATTCAGAGCAGGCAGCAGGATGCATGATAGCCATGGAGGATACGGGCACCCCGAGGGAGGCTGAGCTGGACTCAATGGATGGTAGGGTTTGTGGGATGGAGAGAGGAGCTTGCCCTTCCAAAGATGGGCGTGAGCATCGGCGTGCAGAGGGCACAACAGGCTGATGCTGGGGAGCACCGAGAGACGAGACTTTCGTCATCTTCCTGGGAGGAAATGCGAGGACCCCTCTCCCTTGGAACCATTATATACACTTCTGTTAACAAAACAAACAGAGGCCGGCGCTGTGGCCTAGGCAGGGCCGGCATCCCATGTGGGCGCCAGTTTGAGTCCCAGCTGCTCCACTTCCGATCCCACTCTCTGCTATGGCCTGGAAAAGCAGTGGAAGATGCCCCAAGTCCTTGGGCCCCTCCACCCATGTTGGAGACTCAGAGGAAGCTCCTGGCTCCTGGCTCCCGGCTTCAGATCAGCGCAGCTCTGGCCATTGTGGCCAACTGGGGAGTGAACCAGCAGATGGAAGATGCCCCCCCCTCTGCCTCTTCTTCTCTGTAACTCTTTCAAATAAATAAATAAATAAATAAATATTTAAAAACAAATGAACAAAAACTTGACTTCACTTGTCCAGGGTCAAGGAAAGGAACAGTGTGGTCAGTTCTAGAACCTTCTGAGCCGCTACTACCCTCATTAGTCATGGGCCTTTCTGACTTGAGAGCCTTCACAGGGGAGAACTCTTGTGAGTTGATTCCCCATGCAGAACCTGGCACTTTAGATACAGCTCTGAAGACATTCAGGGCCTCTGAATTCTTCGAGATGCGTGCAGCAAAGGTTTATGCTACAAATTCCAGGTGGACGTGAAGACCCAAGACTAAGCACAGATATGCTCAAAGACAACTGTGGCAAATTCAGACACAGGGACATATGTGACTGACGCTGAGCAGGGGCAGCATGGGGCTCCTTTAGAACATTTAAACTAGATTTAATTATTTTTAATTTTAACTAGATTTTGAAACTCACGTGGCTGGGGCCAGCATCGTGGAGCAGCGAGCTAAGCTGTCACCTGCAATGCCTGCATCCCATATGAGTGCTGATCCGAATCCCAGTTGCTCCACTCCCAATCCAGCTCCCTGCTAATGTGCCTGGGAAGGCAGTAGATGTTGGCTCAAGTGCTTGGGCCCTGCCACTCAGGTGGAGACCCAAGTGGAGCTCCAGGCTCCTGGTTCTGTTCAGCCTTGCCCCATCTGTTGCATTTTTGGGGAGTGAACCAGTGGATAGAAGATTTCTCTCTCTCTGTCTCCCCATCATGCTGTCTTTCAAATAAGTAAATGAATCACTTAAAAAAAAAAAAAAGTTAGCTAATCAAAAAAAATCATCTGTGACCTGAATTGAGTTTAGGCTTAGTGGTTTGTGAATCTACGTACTTTCGATTATTTCCAAATAGCCCAGAATGTTTCAAAGTTTAATAAATAAAAGTTTTAAAAATAAGAGCTCTATGAGACAGGGGATCTTCAAGTGGGTAGAGACTGTGACATCCCTGGGAGAAGTCCAGAAGGAAGCAGAAATGGGGGTGGCTGTTGGGCATGGATGCTGGACCATCACCTGGGACACCTGTGTCCCACATCCCGGCTTCACTTCCGATACTAGCTTCCTGCTCCCGTACACCCTGGGAGGCAGCAGGTGACGGCTCCAGTGCTCAGGTCCCTGCTGTCACTGTGGGAATCTGAATTGAGTGCCAGGCTTTGGCCTGTTCTAGCTCCAGCCATTCCAGGCATCTGGGGAGTGAACCAGCAGATGGGCGGTCTCTCACCTGTGGTGTGTGTGTGTGTGTGTGTGTTTCTCTTTCAAATAAAAAGAAAAATAAATGAAAGAAGATATCAAATTGCATCAACCCAATATTTACCAGTGCCTACTAAATGAGTGTTAGTCCAATGTGGTGCTTGCTATACCTTTGCCACATAAAAAGTATTTACTAAATGAAAGAACAAATGGTTTAAGCTATGGGATGGGGCTAATTCTTGAAGGAAGGGGTCATATGTTAACAGGGCTTTCCTATTCCCTACTTTTCTGTAGTTTTTGTGTGAATTTTCTACAGTAAACCTGCATTACCACTATAATTTGAAAAGACAAATCAACAGAAAAATAAAAGACTCCTAGCTTAATCCCCCAGTCTTCCCTGTTTGAAAGCTTTGAGATTGCTTATCTTCTGCTAGCAATTGCCTTCCTATTTCACCCCATGAAGGAATATATTTTTACAATATTGAAAATAATTGCACAGTTTAAGGTCAAATAAGCAGGTTAGGAAAGAACTGAACGGAAAACTGCGCACGGGCTTAGTAACAACCTAATAGGAGCAAATGAGTGGTCCAGGATAATCTGTCCACAGGGAGCCAAATCTCCATCCAATCTGTGCACATGGTAACACACAGGCCCCTGCTTACGCTGCTTTGACTTCCGATTTTTCCACTCTACAGGTGTGAAAGCGATTGGCATTCAGTGGAAAAATGTAGTTGGAATTGTGAACTTGGATCTTTTCCCAGGCTAGCAGTGTGGGAAGGCAGTGGAAGTACTTGGGCCCCTGCCACCCACGTGGGAGCCCTGGATAGAGTTCCTGGCTCCTAGATTCTACCTGGGCCAGGCCTAGCTGTTGGGGTCATTTGGGAAATGAACCAGTGATTGGAAGATTTCTTTATATCTGTCTCTTTCTCTGTCACTCTTCCTTCCAAATAAATTAGAGAGACCATAACTGAAGGTGCTAGGGGTAGAAGGGTCTTTCATTTGTACAAAATGCTCTGTTTACATTTGTATGAAAATTTCAAAACCCATTCCCAACATTAATCACTTTGCTCGCCTTCACTGGCCTGTGAGATGAGGAAGGTGATCATATCAGACCCGTTTTGCAGATGGATACACTGAGGTTCCCAGGGATGGAGAGACCACCTGCCTGCCAGCGAGCAGGAGAGGCAGACATGGACCTGGGTTTAGCTTCCTTTCTATGCTGCCTGCACGTGCTCTGCAGGAATTCAAACAGCTGAAATGCTCACAGCCATGGCACTGAAAGCTGTGAGCAGAGGTGAACAGTCCCTGGCAACCAACCCAATTTGAGGTAAGTGTGGCCAAGTGGTTTCCTGTTAGACAGCATCACCACTGGCCTGTGACAGTTACTGCCAGGGATGGAGTTGATGGAGAAGCTGTTCCGATAACCCCAGTCCGAATTCCAGGATCCAGGAGGCTCAGCAGAGCATAAAAGGACTTGGCCGTGAGTGGTGCCTTTGGGGGCTGGTGGTGTTCAGGTTGTCATCTGGCGGCTGCAGCACTCAAACCATTACCAGCGGCCACTTAGTGACAGGATTAGCAAAGCTGGGAGGGCTCCCAACTCCTAATTTACTTCTCAATACACATGGAAAGTTAAGAGAACTGGCTGGGCTGAAGCTCTAACTGCTTTTGAAAGACACAGCTGGAGCAGCTGGGGGTGAAGGAAGCCATCTGATCATGAACTTGGATTCAAGCTGGATGCCAAGACAGAGCTTGAAGAGAGAGAGCCCCAGAGCCCTAGCAGGGGACAGAGGAGCTAATAGCCTCGCGTGTTGCTCTATCCACAGGGGGCGTCTTTTGTGGGTGTTCAGGACCAGACCTCAGCCAGTTTCAAGAGGGATTTCTAGACTTTCCTTGGATAGCTCCCGGTAAGCCCCCCACCACCCACGTAAAAAATGTAAAATCTATGTTGTCATGCCCAGAGATTCTTCTTGGTATGCATGCCTGGTGTAGCACACTTTAACTAAAAGAAGATGAACTCCATCTTGATTTTTCAACCTTGTACTTTGCTAATTTGCTTTAAACATTTCATTTCTAAGAACTTTATCAGAGCTGTAATAAACAGTGGGGGACGTGAGAAGAGAAAGCCACTTACAATACCATCCTCCTGTTCACTTTTCTTCCACTGCAGTTATTTGGTGGTGGTGGAGGGGCTGGATAATTAAAATGAAGTTTTGCATTAAAAATGTGGGCTATTTCTTGTGGCCGGGCTTCAGCACGGTAGCAATGATGAAATGGCTGGGTTTGGAGGGTGCTTATTGTTTGGAACATGCGTGGATACTCGATGCATTGCAGAAACTTCAGCTGGAGAGAGCATAGCTCCTTCCTCACCCCCACAGTACTGTATACTCTCCCACCTCTGTGGCTCTCTTCCAAGAATTCTTGATATTGAAAATTAGCTTGGCTCCTTATAATTTAAAGAAGACTTAATTTAAACAAACGGTTTCTGTTACCATCTGGGCAAGGCCTGGCAGAGAGTTAGAAAACCCTCTAAAATGTGTAGTCTGTTTTACTCTACATTTTCCTAATATTTTGCTTTGTGTCTCTTTCTAGTTAGTAGCTATTATGGTAGCTTCATCTTTCTTCTTGAGCCCTGGTTACCTGTTCAGCTGGAATTTCCGCAGAAGGGGACTTCAAACAGTTTGCAGAAAATGCCATCAAAAGATACATTTACTTTGCTGCATACAAATTTTGAAACCATGTAGATGGGGGGGGGTCTTCAAAAATTCATGAAAAATGCATGTTATGAGAAAGCTATGCATGGATTTCAAGATTTTTTTGCAGCAGAATAAACTCATTTTTTAACTCGATCTTCCATGAACTAAAGTAACCACATATCTCTTCCTTTTCTCTCCCGTCTCTCCCTTTTTCTGGCCCACTTCTTCCTTCCCGTTCTGATACAGTGTCATGTGCAGTGCATCACTATGGGGTTCCTGAGGAAGGCTCTGGTAGGAGGTGATGTTTTCCTGTTTTTGTCCTTCTTGGTCAGTGGAATTTTAATGCACGGGTAGGGGAAGTACAAAAGCGATGGCTTATTATGAGACATGAAATCACAGCCCATTTCAAAATAAAAAATAAATAAATAAAAAAATAAAAGTCAGCAGCTATTACAAGCATTGCAAAATTCAGAGATATTGCATTATACATGTAGTTCCCATCTATTCACAGTTCTATGTTTTGCAGTCGCCCAATATCAACCATGGTCTGAAAATATTAAGTGGAAAACTCCAGAAATAAATAATTCCTAAGTTCTAAACTGCATACTATTCTGAGTAGCATGAAAACATCTCCGGCTGTCTGGCTCCAGCCAGACCAGGACAAACATCATGCTTTTGTCCAGTGTATCCACACTGTATACACTACCCTCCCAGTAGTTACTTGGTAGCAGTCTTAGTTACCAGATTAACTGTTGGGGGATGGCAGTGCTTAGGCCACTGAGCAGCCGTGATGTAAGGTACGAATAAGTCTTCAGTCTGAAATGTGCTATGTGCTAGTGTTGCCATCACACCTCAAACTGCAGAAGCAAGGGCCCCTTTGGGTGCTAAGTTTTCATCTCAGTTAAGATGGGAAAGGAGCCGAGTTTCGGGATTTCATCTGCCATCTCAGGCATCCACTGGGGATGTGGGAACATCTTATAAACATCATTATTAAAATATCAATCAATAGGGGCCTGCCTTGTGGCAAAGTGGGTTAAGTGGCCACTTGTGATGTTGATATCCCATATCAGAGAATTGGTTCAAGTCCCAGCTGCTCTGCTTCCAATCCAGTTTCCTCCTAATGTGCTTGGGAAGGCAGCAGATCACAGGCCAAGATGGAGTCCCAGGTTCCTGGCGTTGGTCTGGCTGAGCCCTGGTCATTCTGGGAATTTGGGGAGTGAACCACTGGATGGATGATCTCTTCATTTCTGTCTCCCTTTCTCTGTCACTCTGCATTTCAAATAAATACATAATTAAATATTTAATTTTTTTGTTAAAGATTCATTTATTTATTTGAAAGGCAGAAGTTACAGATAGGCAGAGGCAGAGAGAGACAGAGAGGTCTTCCATCTGCTGGTTCACTCCCCTAGTTGGCCACAATGGCTGGAACTGTGCTGATCAGAAGTCAGGAGCCAAGAGCTTCTTCCAGGTCTCCCATGCAGTACAGGGGCCCAAGGACTTGGGCCATCTTCTACTGCTTTCCCAGGCCACAGCAGAGAGCTGGATTGGAAGAGGAGCAGCTGGGACTCAAACTAGTGCCCATCTGGGATGCCAGCACTGCAGGTGGCAGCTTTACTCACTATGGCACAGCTCCAGCCCCAATAAAATAAATCTTTTCAAAAAAATTAATGAACGTAATTGACCCACCATTATTTTTTAATTTAGCTGCACATTTTTTATATAATGAATTTTGTAATGCCAAAATACTATGTTTCTAGGATTGATGTCAAACTTAGGAAAATTTCTAGTAATTTTTTCAAATGTGAGCCTTTAGATTTAAGATACTGACTAAAAATGGGTGGACAGCCTTCTTGTTAAACAAACAGGTCTCGCATTGGAGTGCCTGTGTTCAGTTCCTGGCTCTATCTCCTCACTAATGCGAACTCTGAGAGGCAGCCAGTGATGGCTCAAGTACTTGGGTTCCTGCTGCCCACAGGGAAAACCTGGATTGACTTCCTAAAGGAGTTCTCCCAGCTTTGGCTCTCCAGCCATTGTGGGCTTACAGCAGTGAAACAACTCTGTCTCTCTACCTCTCAGATAAGTGATAATAATAACAATAGTGATGATAATAAAAGGAGTGACCATTTTAAATATTACCAATGAAAGACACTTTGAATCAATTTGTCATGTGTATCATTGTTGTTATGGTCCATTATGAAATTTTTTTTTAGATTTTTTTTTATTTTTCTTTGAAAGGCAGAGAGAGAGAGAGAGAGAGAGAGATATTCAGACAGACAGAATGAATATCTTCCAGCTGGTTCTCTCCCCAAATGGCTTCAAGATCAGGAGCTAGACCAGGCTGAAGCCAGGAACCAGGAACTCCATCCAGGTTTCCCACATGGGTGGCAGGGGCCCAGGTATTTGAGCCATCGGGTGCTGCCTTCCCAGGCGCATTAGCAGGAAGCTGGATTGGAAGCAGACAAACAGGGCTTCGAGTCAGCACTGTGATGTGGGATGCCGGGGCTGCAAGTGGAGGGTTACTCTGCTGCACCACCATGCTGGCTCAGAGGTTTTTGTTTGTTTGTTTGTTTGTTTCTGTTTTTCATTTCTGTTTTCTGATAGAATAGAATTGCTTTACTCCAGCATGCATGAGAATTAAATCCTGTATGTAAATATTACATCTCTCATAGTCACACACCTCTTTTTACAAACCAGCCTCTGGCTTAGCACATTTCAAATCTGATTTTCCCCTTCAGTGCATGCACACCTTGGGTTGTGCACCTATGGGTCTCCACGCCAGGTGAGCAAGCCCAGTGGATCATAGGTATACTCATAAAAGCCCTCCCCACAGAACAGAAATGCCAGAAATCAATCCAAGCGTCTACAACTAACTTACATTTGACAAAAGAGTTCAAATCAATCCCTGGGGCAAGGACAGTCTCTTCAACAAATGATGCTGGGAGGATCCGGCGCGGTGGTGTAGTGGGTAAAGCCACCGCCTGCAGTGCCAGTAACCCATATGGGCACCATTTTGAGTCCCAGCTGCTCCACTTCTGATCCAGCTCTCTGCTATGGCCCGGGAAAGCAGTGGAAGATGGCTCAAGTCCTTGGACCCCTGCAACCACGTTGGAGACCCGGAAGAAACTCCTGGCTCCTGGCTTCGGATTGGCACAGCTCCAGCCATTGCATCCAATTGGGGGGGTGAACCAGTGGATGGAAGACCTCTATCTGCCTCTCCTTCTCTCTGTGTGTAATTCTTTCAAATAAATAAATAATTTTTAAAAAAAAAAATAGTGTTGGGCAAACTAGATTTCCACATGCAGAAGTATGAAGACAGACCCCTACCTTTCACTCTTACACAAAAATTCACTCAAAATTGACTAAAGATCTAAATTTATGACCCAATACCATCAAATTACTAGAGAACATTGGGGAGACCCTGCAAGACATTGGCACAGGCAAAGAGTTTTTGGAAAAGACCCCAGAGGCATAGGCAGTCGAAGCCAAAATTCACAAATTATCAAACTGAGAAACTTCTGTACTGCAAAAGAAACACTCAGGAAAATGAAGAGGCAACTGACAGAATGGGAGAAATTATTTGCAAACTATCCAACTGATAAAGGATTAATAACCAAAATATACAAAGAGTTCAAGAAACTCAACAACAAAACAAACAACCCAGTGAAGAAATGGGCAAAGGACTTAAACAGACATTTTTCAAAAGGAGAAATCCAAATGGCCAACAGACACATAAAAAATGCTCAGGATCACTAGCTGTCAGGGAAATGCAAATCAAACCACAATGAGGTTTCACCTCATCCCAGTTAGAATGGATTTCATACAGAAATAAACAAGCAACAAATACTGGCAAGGATGTGGGGGGAAAGGTACCTTAATCCACTGTTGGTGGGAATGTAACTGGTACAGCCACCGTGGAAGACAGTTTGGAGATACCTCAGAAATCTGAATACAGATCTACCATATGACCCAGTCATCTCACTCTTGGGAATTTACCCAAGGGAAATGAAATCAGCATATGAAAGAGTTTTCTGCACCCCCGTGTTTTTGCAGCTCAATTCACAATAGCTAAGACATGAAATCAACCCAAATGCCTGTCAACTGAAGACTGATAAAGAAATTATTGGATATATACACCATGGAGTACTACACAACTGTAAAAAAAATGAAATGCATTCATTTACAACAAAATGGATTACTCTGGAAAGCATCATACTTAGTGAAATAAGCCAGTCCCAAAGGGACAATTACCACATGTTCTCCCTGACCTGTGATAACTAGTAGAGCACCTAAAAGGAAATCTGTAGAATGAAATTGACACTTTGAGAAGCAAGGACTTGAACAGCCTTTTTCTTGACTGTTGAGGAACCGCTTTTTTTTTTTTTTCATACTATTTGTTGAATGCTTTACTTAACATAGAGTTAATCATATGTGTATAAAATCAATTAAAAATAGATCTCAGAGGCCGGCGCTGTGGCTCAACAGGCTAATCCTCTGCATAGCAGCGCCAGCACACCAGGTTCTAGTCCCGGTCGGGGCACCGGATTCTGTCCCGGTTGCCCCTCTTCCAGGCCAGCTATCTGCTGTGGAGTGCAGTGGAGGATGGCCCAAGTACTTGGGCCCTGCACCCACATGGGAGACCAGAAGAAGCACCTGGCTCCTGCCTTGGGATCAGCGTGGTGCGCCGGCCACAGCGCGCCGGCCACGGCGGCCATTGGAGGGTGAACCAACAACAAAGGAAGACCTTTCTCTCTGTCTCTCTCTCTCTCACTGTCCACTCTGCCTGTCAAAAAATAAAATAAAATAAAATAGATCTCAGTAAAAATAAGAGAGGGAATGAGAGAGGGAGGAGGAAGAGGACTGGGAGTGTGGGTGGGAGGGTGGACACAGTGGGAAGAATCACCATGTTCCTAAAGTTGTAGTCATGAAGTGTATGATGTTTGTAACTGAAAAGCTGTATAGTTCTGCATACATTCCTACAGACTTACTTCTAAGGGTACAGTTTAAAAACTTGCCACTGGACCCCAAATCCCCTTAAACTGGGTGGCAAAAATGACATCTTAAGTGTTAAAGTGATCATATGGATAGGATTAAGGGTCTGGCAATAGTAATAGAATTAAAAAGGAGTGAATGCTCCAACCTGGGAAGCAGTCCACACAGCAGTCTCACAGAATGACAACCACTTTAAATAGCACTCTGATCTCAAAATCAGCCCTTAAGGCATCCTGGTCTGGCTGAAAAGCCCATGATAACATTTCAGGAATGAAAAGCCAAGACACAGTAGCAAAAAATGTCCTACAGGAAGGACCTTAGTAGTGAGACCCCAGTGGAAAGAAGTGGTCAAAGAAGGAGGTACTTTTCTCTGAAGGGAGGCAAGAACTTCCATTTTGTTATGCCCTTGTCTAAATACTGACAGAGTTTGTGGGTTTAAAAGGCTTCTAGAGCCTAGGCATCTCATGTCAAGAGCCTCAGGTGGTCTCTGACATCATACATAAAAGTGTCAATTGTTAAATTAACAACAGGAGGCACTGTGCACTAACTTCCCATGAAGGACCTCTTTCCTCAAAGAGTTATGTAATAAGAGTTAACAGTAAAATTTGTTCCCAAAGAAAAAAAAAGCCCTCTCCACACTGGGACAAACAATAGAATGTGTGTAAGTTCCTCCCACAGGAAACCCAAACCAAGTGTATCTGCAGCTCCATTTTCTCTCAACTGGATCTCGGAAATGCTGTGGCCACTCCCATGCCACGATATGCAAGAAGTTGCTAGAGGGAATGTCAAAGTGGAAAAGATGGTGGTCTTCATTGATGACAGCTAAGATAGCTTATTTTTTCAAATCTCACAAAAACATATGACCTGTGAACACATTGCAAGATCCTGCACATGACCTTGGAGGAAGCCACACACATGAATACCTCTGACCCTTTAGCATTATCATTGGTTAGCTTCACTATAGGTCTACTTCTGCTATTGAAAATTTTTAATATGGGTTTCTTAGAAATACAAAAGAAAAAACAGCAACCTTAAGAATGACAGAAGTCTTATCCTGTACTAAGAATTACATTTAGGGAGCTGGCGCTGTGGTGCAGCAGGTTAAAGCCCCAGCCTGCAGCAAGGGCATCCCATATGGGCGCTGGTTCAAGTCCC
This sequence comes from Lepus europaeus, assembly GCF_033115175.1. NCBI lineage: Eukaryota > Metazoa > Chordata > Mammalia > Lagomorpha > Leporidae > Lepus > Lepus europaeus. Next base: position 26,208,001 of record NC_084846.1, read on the forward strand.
AGCTGCTCCTCTTCCAATCCAGCTCTCTGTTATGGCCTGGAAAAGCAGAAGATGGCCCAGGTCCTTGGGTCCCTGCACCCACATGTGGGAGACCTGGAAGAAGATCCTGGCTCCTGGCTTCGGATCAGCTCAGCTCTGGCTGTTGCGGTCCTTTGGGGAATGAACCAGCAGAATGGAAGACCTCTCTCTCTCTGCCTCTCCTTCTCTCTCTGTGTAACTCTGACTTTAAAAAAAAATTACATTTAGGGAACAATGTTGTGGCTTGGTGGGCAGAGCTGCCACCTGCAATGATGGCATACCATATGAGTACCGTTTTGTGTCCCACCTGCTCCACTTCTGATCCATCCCCCTGCTAATGCATCTGGGAAAGCAGCAGCAGATGGCCCAAGTGCTTGGGTCCCCTCATCCATGTGGGAGATCCAGCTGAAGCTCCTGGCTCCTGGCTTACACCTGGCCTAAGCCTGGCCATTGCAACTATCTGGGGGAGTGAACCAGTGGATGGAAGATCTTTCTCTGTCTCTCCCTTTTCTCTCTCCATAACTCTTTTTTTTTTTTTTGGATAGGCAGAGTGGACAGTGAGAGAGAGAGACAGAGAGAAAGGTCTTCCTTTGCCATTGGTTCACCCTCCAATGGCTGCTGTGGCCAGTGCACTGTGGCCGGCGCACCGTGCTGATTTGAAGCCAGGAGCCAGGTGCTTCTCCTGGTCTCCCATGGGGTGCAGGGCCCAAGCACTTGGGCCATCCTCCACTGCACTCCCGGGCCACAGCAGAGAGTTGGCCTGGAAGAGGGGCAACCGGGACAGAATCTGGTGCCCCAACCAGGACTAGAACCCGGTGTGCCGGCGCCGCAGGCGGAGGATTAGCCTGTTGAGCCACGGTGCCGGCCTTCTCCATAACTCTTCAAATAAATGAATAAATAAATAATTAAAAGAAAAAAGAACTACATTTAGTAGCTTCTCCCTATTTGCCAAACTCATGACTTTAATAGTAGTTGTTTGTTTGGAGGCAGCTCTTGGGTAAAAATGCATGCCCACGGATTTTTTTTTGTTTGTTTGTTTTATTTGACAGGTAGAGTTTTAGACAGCGAGAGAGACAGACAGAGAGAAAGGTTTTCCTTCCGTTGGTTCACACCCCCCCCCCAAAATGGCTGCTATGGCTGGCGCTGTGCTGATCTGAAGCCAGGAGCCAGGTGCTTCCTCCTGGTCTCCCACACGGGTGCAGGGGCCCAAGCACTTGGGCCATCCTCCACTGCCTTCCTGGGCCACAGCAAAGAGCTGGACTGGAAGAGGAGCAACCGGGACTAGAACCCGGCACCCATATGGGATGCCAGTAGCACAGGCAGAGGATTAAACAAGTGAGCCATGGCGCTGGCCTTGCTCATGGATTAAAAAAAAAAAAAAAAGATTTATTTATTTGAAAGGCAGAGTTACAGAGACAGAGATTTTCCATCTGCTGGTTCACTCCTCAAATGGCCTCAATGGCCAGAGCTGGGCTGGTCAGAAGTCAGGAGCTTCTTCCAGGTCTCCCACATGGGCACAGGGGCCCAAGGACTTGGGCCATCTTCCAGGTACATTAGCAGGGAGCTGGATTGGAAGTGGAGCAGCCGGGACTGGAACTGGCATCTGCATGGGATGCCAGCACTGCAGGCGGCAGTTTTACCCATTTTTTTTTTAATTTTTTTTTTTTTTTTTTGGACAGGCAGAGTGGATAGTGAGAGAGAGAGACAGAGAGAAAGGTCTTCCTTTTGCCGTTGGTTCACCCTTCAATGGCCGCCGCGGTAGCGCGCTGCGGCCGGCGCACCGCGCTGTTCCGATGGCAGGAGCCAGGTGCCTCTCCTGGTCTCCCATGGAGTGCAGGGCCCAAGGACTTGGGCCATCCTCCACTGCACTCCCTAGCCACAGCAGAGAGCTGGCCTGGAAGAGGGGCAACCGGGACAGGATCGGTGCCCCGACCGGGACTAGAACCCGGTGTGCCGGCGCCGCAAGGCGGAGGATTAGCCTAGTGAGCCGCGGCGCCGGCAGTTTTACCCATTTTTAAAAAAAGATTTATTTTATTTATTTGAAAGACGGAGTTACAGAAAGAGAGAAAGAGGGGGGGGGGATAGGTCTTCCATCCGCTGGTTCACTCCCCAGACGGCCGCAATGGCCAGAGCTGCACCGATCCGAAGCCAGGAGTCAGAAGCTTCCTCCAGGTCTCCCATGTGGGTGCAGGGGCCCAAGGACTTGGGCCATCTTCTGCTGCTTTCCCAGGTCATAGCAGAGAGCTGGATCAGAAGAGAAGCAGTCGAGACTCAAACCAGCACCCATATGGGATGCCTGCGCTTCAGGCCAGAGCTTTAACCCACTGTGCCACAGTGAGGGCCCCCAGATTTACCCACTTTTTTTTTTCTTTTTTTGGCAGGCAGAGTGGACAGTGAGAGAAAGAGACAGAGAGAAAGGTCTTCCTTTTCCGTTGGTTCACCTTCCAATGGCCGCTGCGGCTAGCACCCTGTGGCTGGCACACTGTGCTGATCGGAAGCCAGGAGCCAGGTGCTTCTCCTGGTCTCCCATGGCCCAAGCACTTGGGCCATCCTCCACTGCACTCCCGGGCCACAGCAGAGAGCTGGCATGGAAGAGGAGCAACCAGGACAGAACCAGCACCCCGACCGGGACTAGAACCCAGTGTGCTGGCGCCACAGGCAGAGGATTAGCCTATTGAGTCGTGGCGCTGGCCGCTTTACCCACTTTTAACCAAGCCAACAGTAGAGTTAACATTTCATACCTAGGACTTCTGCTCGCTCTCTCAGGAAGAGAAATCTATGAAAAGGGAGATCAGGCAGAAGGAGAACCAGAACACGCTGCTCCCATGCAGAGCCAGAGTCCGATAGCCTCCAAAGCATCCACCAGATCCCCCACGGGAAAACCAGTATGGAAGTCTGAAAGAGGCGCCCAGCACAGGGAATGCTGATGCTGGTGGCCGGGCGATGCGAGAGGGTAGGAGGCAGGGGGACCTGGGCTCCTGGACCTTGAAGGCCACAGCTGTGGGACTTGGGGTTTTCGTCTAAGCTGCTGGGAGGTTTGAGCAACAGGCTGTGACCGACAAGATGAGGTGGTAGGGGCCACCTGCCGCTCAGAATGGGCGTAGCGGGCGCAGTGCACTGCGTCTCGTGGTTCCAGAGTGCTCTGCAGGCGGCTGCGACTGGCTCAGGTGCCTTCCCAAGAGCTCAGCGTGACACAGCGGTGTCCCATGGAGTTCCGCCAGATCTGGGCCCCGAATCCGCGCTGACAACGACCTCCTAGGGGGGGGAAGTCTGCGGGACCTGCCCCTCACCCTACCGGGGCGGAGGCACGAGCCCAGGCCTCCCTGACAGCTTGCAGCCGGCGGGAGGTAGCGTGCCAGGTGTGCACGGAGTGGGGCGGGCAGGGATCCGAGAGCCGGCGCCAGGCGGGGCTCAGCAGGGCGGCTGACGTCACCTCTATACCTGGGTCTCCAGGTTTAAGTGCGCGGCCCCGCACCTGCCCCGGAGCACCCTTGCTTTCAGGACTGACCACCTGCGGACTGAAGAGGAAGAGCTCCAGCTGGGTGGCCCGGCTGGGGGGGGGGGGCAGGTGCTCACGGCAAGGCCCTCCTCGGTGCCCTCGTACCCCGCCTGTGGTTGCCTCGCAGCGACTCTCGCTCTCACCACAGTGACGCCAGCGGAGGCCACAGTCCCGGAGCCGCACAGCCCTGACGGCTGCTCCACGGGTCCGCATGCAGCAGGTGGAGGGAGCCCTCCGGCTGGGGCCGGCTGGCCAGACCCAGGGGGAAGAGGAGGGCCTGAGGTCTTTCAGGAAATCAGAGACCCAGCATCCCCCCAGCGGCCGTCCGGAGTTTGGGGTTTCCCATCAGAGTTCTCCAAGCTCCTCCTTCCCCCCAACAAAAGGGAGGGAGGCGACCCTGCAGGCTTTAAAAGAGGCGCCTGTCTCCAGGATACTCCCTGCACCCCCAGTTTCGCATGCCTCGGTGCCACGCCGCGCTGCGGTCCGCCCATCCTCACGCCCATGCTGGTCCCTGCTTGGGGACACGACCTGGCAGGAGTGAGCGTGCCCCTGAGCGGAGAGGTTGGAAGGCGAGGGGGGGTCAAGGAATGGAGGCGCTGGTGCCACGCACACCTTTGCCCACAGCGCCCCCTGGGGGCACTCCCTGGCGGCACAGGGCTAGATTCCAGGGCTCCCTGGCTTAGAATACATCTGGGGGATTCGGAGATAAACCTCACTGGGTGCCGCTCGCATTGTCAGCTGCACAGGATCCGGGGCCTCCTGTGTTATTCCTGGGTACCCCAGGGCCTGACACAGGCAGCAGCTGCATACACATTCATTCAACGAAGGATTTGCAAAGTGGGGAGCTCAGTGCATGCCTGGCCCTGTCCAAAATCTTGATATACCTAAAACCTCGGAGTTGAGGTTTTCCAGTAGGAAAAGCCAGGTGCCCCCACACCTTCCAGTAAGCGCTGAGGCTGGGTCAGACCCAGGCAACCTGGCTCCTGAGCCCTGGGAGCTAACCAGCACACCACACTGCCTCTCCTTGATAAATGAAGGAAATGAGTGAGTGCTGGTTTGGGCGAGTTCTCTGGGAAGAGATGAGACTTTTGAGCTGGAACAAGGATTAGTAATGAGGAGCCTTTCTGATTGAGTTTTTTGGGGGGTGGGGTACTGAGCATCAGCTTAGTACTTCTGGAAGTTTCCCAGGTGACTCTGATGTACAGATGAAACTAAGGACCCCAGGGGATCTTGGGGGGAAGCTCAAGGTGTGTTTATGGACCTGCACCCCTGGGGACACGTTAGGAATGTGAGTACTCCAGCCTCACCCCAGGCCCAGGTTCCCCGAAAACCTGGGTGAACTGGGTGCTCAGGTCAGTGTGAAAACTGGTAAGGGACCTCTGGAGTCACACGGCCTGTGTCCCAGGCCCCGTCTGGTCACTCCCTGGCCGCATGCCCCTGGAGGGGGTTGGTCCAACCTCAAATGTCTTCACCTGTTGGTGGCGGCAGAGTATGCAAGGTGGCAGGGGTGGGGAGGTTACTGGTTAAATCACATTCTCCCAGTATTCATGCTGAGAAGGCCGAACTCCTCCCATGACTACTTCACCAAGTGCCCTTCCTTGGGAACAAGGTGACTGTACTGAGGGTGAGGTGGATCCTGCTGGAACAGGATAACACACGGCGGGGTTCCCAGCCCAGTACGACACGCACTGACCTTGTAACAGGCAGGCAGGCAGAGACAGACGCCGCAGCGAGATGCTGGCCGAAGACCGGCAGGAGGCCACGCCAAGCTGGGGAACTCCGGGACGCCAGCAGAAAGGTCTGGAACAGATCCACGCGAGCGCTCCAGAGGGCGCACGGCCCTGCTCACACCTTCACGTCGGATTCCCAGTTCCCAGGACCAAGCAGCGTACGCCCTACCCAGGCTGTGCTCTCTAAGGCAGCCCCAGCAAGCTCAGGGAGGATCTAAAAGCACAGTACACAATGCTTGCACCAGAAATGTCTCAGTAAATGCAAAGATTTTGTTACTGTTTAATACATATATTATATCTCAGAGTGCCAGATTGAGTTCTGGCTGCTCCACTTCCAATCCAGCTCTCTGCCAAGGTGCCTGGGAAAGCAGTGGAAGATGACCCAAGTCCTTAGGTCCCTATACCCATGTGGGAGACCTGGATGGAGTTTCTGGCTCCTGGCTGTGGTCTAGCCCAGCCCTGCCTGCTGCGGCCATTTGGGGAGTGAACCAGTGGATGCAAGATCTCTCTCTCTCTCTCTCTCTCTCTCTCTCTCTCAACTCTCCCCTTCAAATATGTGCATACATTTTTTAAAAGACAAGTGAGGGGCAGGTGCTGTGGCACAGTGACTTCAGCAGCTGGTTGGGATGCCCACGTCCCACTAGGAGATGGTCTGAGGCCCAGCGACCCTGCACTTCTGATCCACTTTCCCGCTAACGCATCCTAGAGGCAATGGACAACGGCCCAGGCCCCCGAGTCCCTGCCACTCATGTGGGAGACCTGGACTCAATTTTTTGCCTCCTGACTTCATACTGTCCTAGCCCCAGCAGTTGTGGTCATTTGGGGAGTGAATCAGCAGATGAGAGATCTCTGTCTTGCCCTCTCTCTGTCACTCTGCCTTTCAAATAAATAATTTTTTTTTTTAAAAAAAGGACACTTCATCAAATATGGATTAAACTTGAGAAGCAGGAAGAGAGAGCAGCAGGACACAACTGCCCAAAGGCCCAAGACAGGGTGGGCGGGTGGGAGGAGGGACTGGTGCTCACCAGACCTGCTTGGCCCTGGCTGGAGCCCAACAAGCACTGCACAGATGGTCACCATTCGTGATCATCTCTGCTCTGGACGGGAACCAAATGAGGGGTCCAAAGGTAATGGCATGTTCAGTTTGGATGCAGCTCTCTGTGAGGCCTCCCCAGCCTTCGATGGCTGTCCCAGCCCTCCTGGTCTAAGCATCCCTGTCACGGGGGCCAGCGTCCATTACAGATGCTGTGATCTACACAGACCCTCTGAGATGGCCTCTGCATGCACCTGTGCCTATGGCTCATTAGATCGCCTGCTATGGGGATGAACAAAGCAGAACAGAGTTTCCTGTGCTCACCCCTCCACAGCCAGGCGGCTGGCTCACTGGTGCCACCTCACAGCAAGAGCCCACCTCCTGCAAATAAAGAATCCCCCCCCACTGCCTGAGACAGAGGAGGAGCTAGATTGTTCCAGAACTTTCTCATGGACCTGCGACCTTAGCAATTGGTGACCCATTTCTTTTAACCCCCAAGTCCATCGACCTTGTGCTGGCACAAGGGGATAGGAGGCAGCTTTGTTGAGTGTCCCAGGCACAGGTGAGCAGGCTTTAGATGAAAACCTAATGCTCTCCCCTGTTCTCAGACCTCCTTGGCCCTGGTCTTGGATCAGCCAGAAGCTTTGCAGGAGATCTCGTGCAGTGATGAGACCTCTCTGAATTCAGGGCCTGGGTTTTTTTGTCTTTTAAGTGGGTGAATAATACCTCTTGGCTTTCCTGGTGAGCCTGTGGAACCTCAAGGAGCTTGGGTGTGTGACATGGTCTTTGTCAGTGGACACACATAAGCAAGGGATGGTGGGGAAATTGATCGTGGCGTTGGAAGTGATCACAACCATCCATTTACAGGGTACGGTCCCTTGACCCTGGTATGAAGGTGCTGTACTTGTCTTTGGAGAATACACAAGTTCAACAGGAAAGGCAGCAGAGTCCATGAGAGCATCGTGGAGTGAACTTGGCCTCCCCAGGGACTGGGACACACTGATCTTGTCATCCATGCAAACCTCAAGCCAGAGGGGAGGAACCCACTGGTCAAGTGGATGTTCCCAGGTCACGGCGCTCTTAGTGTGCCCGCAGCCCTAGGACAAGAAGCATGCCCAACAGTTCCACTGAGCCAAGCTCAGACTGTCTGACCCAGCACCTGTCAGGCCCCACTCAGCGCCAGAGGGAAGGCAGTGATTTAAAGCTAACACAGCACCATCTCAAGGCAACTGTGCCCAGGGTGTTGGATAGACAGACATTGCTGTGTTTCCTTCAAAATGTAAGACGTCCCAGAATGCCCTGGGGAGCTCACCCCACTCCCAGGGGCCTCAACGCACAGTTTGAGAGTTGGGGTAACTCAATACTCAAAGGTGACAAGCAACTTCAGAGTTTTTCAGTTGGTAATTAATATGCCCAAGAGTTCCTTGCAAGCTTGTTTTTAAAAGAAATTTTTTAAAAATTTCTAAGTTGTATTTGAAAGCCAGAGACACACAGTTACAGACAGACAGAGAAAGAAGAGACAGACAGAGCACCCATCTGCTGGTTCATTTCCCAAATGTACACAGTGGCCCACAAGTTGGGCCAGACGGAAGCCAAGAACCCAGGACTAAATCCAGTTCTCTCACGTGGGTGGCAGGGACCCAAAAACTTGAGCCATCACCTGCTGTCTCCCAGGGTGCACATTGGCAGGAAGCTGGATTGGAAGTGGGATACCTGGGACTTAAGTCCTGGCTTTGGCCTGACCTAGCACAGGTTACTAGTGGCATTTGGGGAGTAAACCAGCAGACAGAGTCTTCCCTCTTCCCTCTCCCTCTCTCCCTCTCTCCCTCTCTCCCTCTCTCCCTTTCTCCCTTCCAAGTAAATAAACATTGAAATAAATTTGTAGGAAAACATTTAAGAATTAAATTAGTGGACTTCAGCTTCCTGCTCAGCACGTAAAGCAGCCTGGAAGTTGCCTCTCGCAACCACAGAAGAAAAAAGCCCAACAAATGCTAACGAGCACCTCTTCTTAGATCCCGCAGGGAACTGAAGTCATGGGAGAAGCTGCTGTTCCCTACCCGCGACACAGGGGACCAGAACCACGACTTACCATAGGAAGAGCAGAGGGCAGGACATCGCATGGACCACAGCCAAAGGACAATGGAGGAGTGGCTGCCGGGGACGAGGCAGAGCTAAAAGGCTAGAAGGCATCCACACTTTGGTAAGTGCTGCCTTTGTGAGCCCCACTGGGTTCTCAGGGGAAACCCCCAGCCCTCACACAGGGGGCCAGGGAAAGGGCCTTTCCTAAATACCCCCAGCGCCTCTGTTCTTAACGAGGCTGCTCAGGAGGAGCTGTTTCACCTGAGCCCTTGCGCACCTGGGGCAGGGAACGAGCCACTGCCAGCCCTCCGCAGGTACCTTGTTTACCCTAGCAGGGAAAACCCCAAAGAAAACAAGCAGAAAGATTGAGAAGCACTCGTTAGGGTCACGGGCCAAGGACACGGGCTGCCTACACGATGGAGACCTGGTCACAGGGTGACAGAGTGCTGCCCTCCCCACCCCAACAGGTGCAACAGGGCTGGGGCCTGATAACACCGAAACTCAACCCGGAGAATTGTGCGTCACAGATGGGACTTTTCTGTTTTTAGGATTTACTTCTTCTACTTGAAAGGCAGATTTAGAGAGAGGGAATGGCAGAGACAGAGAGAAAAGGTGTTCCATCCACTGGTTCACTTCCCAAAAAGCCGCGACGCCAATCCAAAGCCAGGAGCTTCTTCCGGTTCTCCCACGTGGGTGCAGGGGCCCAAGCTCATCCTCCATTGCCCCCTCCCAATAGCACCCCACCCTGGGGACAAAGCCTTTAACACATGGGTCTTTGGGAGACATCCAAACTAATACTCAAGCTGTAGCAGGAGAAAGCTCAGTACATGGGAAACCACATTTCATCCATCAAAACAATTCAACTAAACAACTCAAATCAATGCTATTCAACAAAATGTGCAATAAACCGGGCGGCATGATTTCATCACAAAGGCATACTAGCCCGACACCACGGTCCCACACTCCTGCCATTGAGAACCTACGATAACTCAGTAAAAACCCAACGAGGCTTTGTTCCCACTGAGATTTCCTGTTCACCACCAGAATCCAGGGAGCAAACCACAGTTGGTGCAGAGCGCTGGCAGCAGCAGCAGCAGGTTCAGCTGAAGAGGGATTCATCCATGGCTGATGGTGAATAATGCCATGGTGATTGTAACACAGGGAAATAGATCGTCATCCACGAGCATCAGTGCCTTCCGAGTACATCTGGAAAAAACTAAAAGGCTTTTCCTTCTGCCAGCTTCCTCAGTTGATTTAATGGTGCTGACTCTGGCCTGGGGCTAGACTTCGGGGGTAGGGACAGAGACAGCAGAAACTGGATGAATCTGGTTTTGTTCCCAAAAGGGAGGTAGAAGAGGAATCCAGCCGGAAGCTGAAGGCTGCATTATGGAACAATGGCCAAGGGATTTTTGTTTTTGTTTTTAGACAATTATGTCTTGAATTCAGTGTTACATTCTATGTTGCTATGGTAACAGGATGATATGGAATACTGATGGAGATCACCATTCTTGACCCCAGAAATTTCAGAATGGAGGTGGGGTAACAATGGCTTTGGGAAACAGAAGAGAATTAAGTCCCTAGATTCTGCAGGTCCATAGGGCTATTCTAACCTACAGACAATGAACTAAGCTGGCAAGGGTGGCCAGCAGCTGCCATGAGCAGCCATGCAAAGCCAGAAAAGGATTAGCCTCGCCCAAGGACAGGTTTGAGCCTTGCTAAGTCCCCAGGAAGGAAGTCCGTAGCATGTTCTGCATGATAACAGTGTCTCTGTGTACCTGGAGCCCTTGGCCCATGGCAGGTCCACGGTATTAATGTGATTGGTGATGCCTTGGGCCATCTGGAGTCACCTTGACTTCTAAGGGCTGGAGACTGAAGTGAGCCACATGACTGACCCCAGTAAGAGTCCTGGGCATGGAGGCTTGCATGGGTTCTCTGGCTAGCAATGCTGTGGGAGGAGTGGCTGCTGTTCCAAGACTCCGCTGGGAGAGGCCCATGGAAACTCATGGCCTCTCTCTCGCAGACTTCTGGCTGTGCTGTTTCCCTTTGCTGGCTTTCAGCTCCAAATGTGGCTCTGAGTTGTAACTGCAAGAACACGGCTGGTTCTGGGTTCTAGGACTCATCAAAGCTGAAGGTGGCCTTGGGGACCCCCAGACTACAGCTTGTCTCTTCTCCCCCACCAGGTGAGCACAGAGAAAAGAACAGAGGTGCCCCCACCCCAGCCCTGTACCCCCAGATCGTGGGATCCTACCCTGCCCAGAAAGGGATGTGACAGGGAAGTGCTCAAAATGAACAGGATGGAAGTTTTACAACCAAGTTTGGACAGGTAGAGTGATGAGGCCCCTGGGAAGTCAAGTCATCCTGAGGTGTGGAGGGAGCCAACCCGATGCTTCCAGGAGGAGTTAATGACAGGAGTCATCGGGGAGGCCTGTCAATCTTCCCACCGGGATGCAGCAGCACACGCAGTGCATGCTGGGTCCTCGGCTTTGCCTGGTGTCACCCCTGAGCCATAACATCAGCAGAGGCTTCAGCAGGTGGGCAGGTTGGAGCGGCGAGGTTGTAGGCGTTGACGCGTGATGCAAAGAGAGTCACACTCTGTGCCCAGTCCCCAGAGTCCCTCCCACCGCTTCCTCGGCCCCATAGCCCAATCTTTCTCCCTCCAGAGCTCTGATCAGCCAGCCATTTTCCACTGGCCATCAACACCAATGCTCTTTGTATCTGGGGCACTTCCCAAAGTGCTTCCCTCTGGAGGATTTTCCATTCCCTCTGTCCTCTAGGGCCACCCAGGAATGGGGCTGCAAGGCGGTCACTGTCCATTTTCTCCTTGCACGCACATGCCATCCGTAAACTTGCACGCACTGGCCCATCCGTAAACACAGGACAGGTTAGACTTTTCCCTCTCCTGCTGCTGCTCGGAAGGGAGGGATACTGGGCTGACGTGGGGAAGGTGGGGAAAGCTCACCTGCACCTGTCCCAGACTCCACAGACCAGGCTGTGATAGCAGCCAGCAGGGGGCCATTCCAAGTTGTCTATGGGGACAGACGGACCACTTTCCAAATGGGGACCACTTTACCCGGTCGATAGAGGAGGAGGTAGAGAAGAGAGCAAGAAAGACTGAGTGAGTAGAACAAAACAAAACAACCCACAAAAAAACCCTGTTATTTGTTTTCCCTATTTTAAAATTCGCTTTGGATTGTCCTGAACAGTCAGGTGAGAAGATCCACCTGCCGGCTCCCCTCCCTGAGTTGGCCGCCACTGGGCTCTCGTTGTGCCTCTGCGGTCCCCCTTAGTTGCCTGCCAATTTAACAGCCTCCAAGCCCAGGGGTGGGCAGCTGGGACCAGGCTCAAGCAGTTAAGAGTGAAGATTTCCGTGGGGCTTGAGGAGGCTCTGCAGCCTGGTGGGCGCAGGAGCCACTAGAGGGCGCCTAAAGCCCACACATGAACAGAGCCCGCCCCAGCCCACAGTCGGTACTTGGGGCCGGTTTCCCGTCAGGCCCCGGATGCAGGGCCCTCTCAGGGCCCAGGAAGAGGTTCTAACTTTTTTACCCAAAATAAAGAAATTAATGTCATTCCTCTGGATCATATGCATCTTTATACCAACACAGTAGTAAAACATACTTTCACATATACGTGACAAATACACACATGCACACACACAAGGATGCTCAAAAAGTTCATGAAATGCACATTTTCCAATAGGCATGGGTTTCAAAATTCTTTTGCATCAAAATAAACATGTACATTCCATATTCTACGAACTGTGTGCCTGTGTGCTGGGGACACAAATGCACAGAGGAAGGGACCATGCAGGGAGAGCATCCAGGGCCTGAGAGACGCACCCCACGGCCCCGCCCACTTTCCTGTATCCCCTCTGGAAAGCACATCCGAGGTGTCAGTGACATGGAACGCCAGCTCCCAGGGGGCACCTGCCCTCGTGGGCATCTTTCAGGACGCACGCCTGCATTTATGCACTTGATGCAAAAGCCCGAGTCCCAGCCACACGGCCTCTTGATTTTGCCTCTAGTCCCCACCGCCTCTGTCCACCTGCTACTGCCACTGTCCTCCATTGTGTCCTGCTCGTGGGCAGGGACTGGGACTTGTGTGTCTCTACGCCTGCTGCCAGGCCGTGGGCTCATTGATTATGCGACTGATGTGGGACGAAATAGGCAGGAAGTAAGTTTAGGATTGCAGAGCTGGAAGTTACCAGCCCCCATGTGTAAGTCGGTCCTCCTGCTTGTCAATCAAAACACCCCCTTTCCCAGGGTGCACCTGCTTCACCCGGGACCTAAGAAGAAGATACCCTGAAAATATAGAAATGGAGCTCCACGTAGCTTGTGGGAGTGCCACATATTTCCTGGGTGGCTTCACACCTGCAGAGGCTTGGAGGCCTACAACTAGGAGGGTCTCTCTCTCTTCTCTCTCTCTCTCTCTCTCTCTCTCTCTCTCTCTCTCTCTCACACACACACACACACACACACACACACACACACATTGCCAGCTACCCTCTCTGCCTCCCATCTCCCACCCCTTCTTTCTGGTAAACCTGGCCCACTGCCCAGCCATGACCGGTACCTACGTGGGGTAACCCATGCTCACATCTGTGTGTGTAGTGTATTTTCTTTCTCCCTTTTTGAATAAAATGCACCTTACATATATCAGCCCTTGTCTTTGTGTGTGACAAGGACCTGGAGTAAAAAAATAAAAAATCGATAAGCCCACCCACTCACCCACATCTTGATGAATGGATGAACAAGGTTGCCATTGAGGAGGCAGTTACTACCTGGTGCCATGGCGACCTGGCCTGGCCACCCCCCCCCCCACCCCGTCCTGTAGCCTAAGATGGCCTAGTCCCAGAACAAGAAATGCAGAAAGTGCTGTGTCCACAGCCCAGAGGGATGCCTCTTTCTCCGTCAGTCTCCCCAATCCCGCTCACCCCACAGCAGTCAAACTCCAGGTCCAAAACAATGTGGCACCTGCAGAATGCAAGGCGTGTTTGGAGACAGGACGGCCAGGCACAGCCCCGCCCCCAGCCCCAGGGCCGGCCGCCTCTGAAACGCCATTCATCTGGGGTTTGCAGGAGACCTCCTGTCTTCCAGACCCTGTCTGTGCTTTGTCCCTGGTCCCTTCTGGCCTGATTCTGAGGGGCCAGGGGACATGGCATCGTGGTGCACACTGGGAAACAGGGCTGCTCCCAGCATCAAACTCCACCCGAGCCAAAGAAACCAAAAGGGCCAAGGGCGATGCCAGGGCCGTGTGGATGACTCAGGGGTGGGAAGCCTATGGCTTTTCCTCCTTTTCTCTCTGGGTCTGCTGCCAAGGCACTTTCATGGGCGGGAAAGGGCTCTGCCCGTCAGATTCCATCTTTGGGCTCCCCTGCATCCAGCCCTTGCTCCTCTGGCCAGCCATAAGCTTTTCTAGAAGCTTACAAGGGGCTGCTCTACCATTGCAGTAGGGGCTAGGCAGCCCATCTAGACCTGTACCAGCCAGCCAGGTGAGCCCGGGGCAGGACTGTCACATCACTGGGCTGAGGGTAAGGGCTCCAGACAGCGCTCATTAGTGAATGGGCTCAAGGGGGTCCCTGGCCTCTGAGAGCAATCACTGCAGGCACAGGCCTCCAGCGTGGCTTACCTGGAACCTGCTCTGGGAACTTGAACTCGGATTCACCTTAGCCTAAGCGCAAAGGTATGCACCTGGACAGCTCCCAGTGCCTGAGGTGGGCAGACGCCAGCATACGAGAGGGGCCTACGGGGACCTCTCTGGGTCCCTGGGGAGCGCCATGAGACCCTCACTCCAGTGGGTGGTGAGTATCTCCACTCTTGCGACACCTGCAGCGCAGCAGGCAGCGTGGCCCTGTGTTGGTGAAGGTGCCTGGCTGGCGACAGCGCTGTGAGACCTGTGTGCTCACCCTGCCCCCACTCCCCTGCATGGGAAATTGCAGATTTTCCAACAGCTACACAAATACCCATCCCCACCACGTGCCTGAACACTGACAAATCCACAGGGAAACTGACAGCTGCCCCAGGAAGTGATAATTAGATGAGGAGGAGGATAAGGCCCCCCAGTACAGAGGCTGTCACTGCATCAGGGGGACTAAATCCAGTGTGAGGGAGGCCTGGGTAGAGGGGCGTCCCGTGAGGCATGGGGGCCAGGACCCCTGCAGCCCGGGCCAGGAGCACATGTGACCTCCCCTGGAAGCTCCACAAGGCCTGGAGCATGGCCAAGTTCACGGACAGATCCTCCGGCTGAGCGGCACCTTGATGCCCGGCTGCTTGCAGGAATATGTCCGAGGAGCGGAGTACAGTGCCTGGAAAGTGGAGCGCGGTGTGGTGTCCCCCTGGGGTGCAGGGCAGGGACACGGGGAGCCGGAGAGGTTGCTAAACCCCACTGGGCCTTTTCACTCTCTCGGGAGTGGGGGAGACTTACCTGATTCCTTCCAGCCTAGCTTTCATCTTCCTCCCCTTAGCAGAGAACAGAGGGCAGTGCCTGGGTCACTCAGGTGTGGGCACTCTCTGGGTCTACTTCTGCCCCAGCTGCTTGGTTTCTGTAATTAAGAGCAAGAGCAAGAGTAAGAGCGAGACAGCGAGAGAGAGAGAGAGAGAGAGAGAGAGAGAGAGAGAGAGACTGCCTTAAGTTGTAAAATCAGGGAATAGCCACCCACTGGACCAGGTCCCAGGAAAGCTAGGAGCTGCTTCACCACTCGGACACAGGTTTTGCCTGGGGCCAACCCACACTGCTGGATTGAACCAGGCCTCTGGAAAACAGGTGTTTCCACTGTGCCCGGGGCTCCTGGGTGCCCGCCAGGTGTCGCTAATGACTCACATTTTGGTCCTGATGGTAGCACACACCTCCTTCAGTCAACACAGACTCATTAAGTAACTAATGAGAATTATATGCTGCGTTGAGCACTTTGTAGATTGAAATTCCTTTCTGGCAGGATTGTCTTCAGGACAAAAGACGGTAAGGTGCAAAAGTAAGGGATGGTCTCGAATGTTCTTTCCCATAGCCGGAGAGTTTGCCTGGGAGCATTTCGAGGTTGTTTTGAGAGTCTCTCCCTTGACATCTTCCAGGCGCATTGTGTCTCCTGTGGGCTCTCCAGCACCTCCAGACTCTAATGATAAAACTGTAATTCTGCATTGTGCAATATTTTCTTTTCAGGAAGGAAAGCTGGAACGAGGAAGCAGCCACTGAATGGGTCTGTGCTGTCCAGGTTGGAGGCATGGCTGGCAGAGGAAGTCATGAGCCCGAGGTGGCCCTGTGACCACCTGTGAGACGTCCTCCTGCCTGTAGCAGCTCCCTGGCCCTTGCTATAACAAAAGACTGGAAGCTGAGTCTTCAGCTGAGTGGATGGGAGGCAGAGAGGCCAAGACTGGGCAGTCCACTGACTTGACCTTGGTGAGGGCCCCGTTGGCTGCACCCCAACATGGCCTCATGGGGGGAGTGTGTGAGCGGCAGACACATACGGCAGCACAGGAAGCCAGAGAGGTTCAGGGTTGCTCTTCTGTGAGAACTACATTAACCCCTTCCAAGGGCAGCCCCTCCCATGACCAAGCCACCTGCTCTAAGCCACAGCTCTCCAAAGTTCACCTCATCTCACATCACACCACGGCGGGCCACACTTTCAACATAGGGGCCTTCGGGACCACATCTAACCCACATCCAAATGCTGCCTTAGGTGGAAACACAGAGACAGAGCTCCCATTGAATGGTCCACTCCTCCAAATGCCCACCATGGCCAGGTCAAAACTGGGAGATGTGAACTCAACCCAGGTCTCCCATGTCTCCCATGTGGGTGGCAGGGATCCAGTTACTTGGCCATTACCACTTTCTCCCCAGGGTGCTGGAGGCAGGAATTGAACCCAGGCATGCCAGTGTGGTTTGCAGGTGTCTTAGCCTCTAGGCTAAATGTCTGCTCTGAAGCTGCTTTGATTCCTCCCATATCCTGTGCTGGGACTGCTCCAAGCTTGCGTCTGGAGGTTTGGAGCACCATTGTTTACCTTATGTCAGCTGTCAATCAAAAGCATGAGTTCCTCCTGCCCTCTGGCTCAGAGATTGACTTTGACCCTGATGAAATCCCAGAAATGCATGGGGTTGAAGGTCACTGTGTGACATCCAGATTACTGCTGGGTTCTGATTCAGGCCTCACAGAGATTCAAACCACACATGTCCCAAACCAAGCTTTAAAAATATATTTATTTATTTAAGTCAGAGACCTCCTGGGGGAGTGGCCAGGAGGGGGCTTCCTAAGGAGGCAAAACCCAAAGGGGCTGGTGGTGGTATGGTTTTCAAGCACAATTTTGGGAAAAAAAACCCTGACATTCATTCATTAGTTATAAAGTGGGGCCAAAACCCATCAAAAGACCTGATTTTAATTTTATTTGCGGCCGGCGCCGTGGCTTAACAGGCTAATCCTCTGCCTTGCGGCGCTGGCACACCGGGTTCTAGTCCCGGTCGGGGCGCCGGATTCTATCCCGGTTGCCCCTCTTCCAGGCCAGCTCTCTGCTATGGCCCGGGAAGGCAGTGGAGGATGGCCCAAGTGCTTGGGCCCTGCACCCGCATGGGAGACCAGGAGAAGCACCTGGCTCCTGGCTTTGGATCGGCACGATGCGCCGGCCGCAGCAGCCATTGGAGGGTGAACCAACGGCAAAAAGGAAGACCTTTCTCTCTGTCTCTCTCTCTCTCACTATCTACTCTGCCTGTCAAAATAAAAAATAAAAAACTAAAAAAAAATTTATTTGCTCTGGCTTGTTCATGATAAAACAAAAACCCATCTGAAGGGTGGTACAGGTAACTTGTTGTCACAATAAACTGAGCTGAGGAGGGTGGAATCACCACTCCCTTGCTATTCTCAAGATAAAACTGGAAGCTCCCAAGGAGTGGGCAGCCAGGCACTGTTGACCTTGCTAAAGATAACTCTTGGGGGAAGCAAGCGCTTTGCACCCCCAGTTTTCACCGGGACCAACCTGACTGCCTATTAACTTGTCTGACTCCTCACCTTCCTCCCCCAGAAGAGCGGACCCTAACTTCTGTTAGGGGTACGGGACGGCAACCACTCTGGCTTCTTCAAGCCAAATAGGGAACAGCAGTCAAGACAGGGTTCCCACAGGAGGTGGCCTCTCGAGGGAGACGCAGCGCCAGCTCACAGAAACTGCTTCCATCCCAGGTTTTATGTGCCTGGCCTTCTAGAATTTCAGTTTCAAGTCTGGAGAAAACGAATCTAACAACAGATTGTAGACACAGAGTCTAAAACAAAGGATAGAGTTATTATTAGAGGACCTAAGAAAGTTTTCCCCATGCATAGAAACATAGAAGCTGACAGGGAGGGGCTTGATAACCAGGTGGGTGTGAAGGTCTTGCCGGGTGTATATGGGTCCAGACCTATCTGTCTCTTCACATGGGGTCCTGGAAGACATCATTAGGGGAGCTGTGAAGCTCCTTAGGGAAGGCACCCTGTTGACTCCCACTACCTAGCTGGCCTGGGAGGAGAGCTGGCCTGAAGAGAAGGCAGGTGGCATCTCTACAAGGAAATTTACAGTTCTGCCTGCCCGTCCCCTCAACAGTGGCCATCACTTTGGAAGCTGGGCCAAGTGAAGGGCTTTTCAGCTTAGAGCCAACAGTTTAGAGTCTGCCGCTCTGACCTGGGTGTCCCTCGACTCCAGGGCAGTTCTGTTTCCAGTGACCCAGCTCTCGGCTGGCAGAGCTGCCAGGGCTCTTCACGACTGCTGTCTGTCCAAAGCCCTGGCTTTCCACATCCGAAACCAATGCTGCCGAGCTGAGCCCTCCCTCAGAGCTGCTACCTCCAAGGTCTTTCCCGTTTAACTGCAATTCCATCATTCCAGCTGCTCCAGCCAGAGTCCTCGTGCGCACTCCTAACTCTTCTCTTTATCTGTCTACAACATTTCTGCAAATGGTGAGAGGTCTACCTCCCAAAGACACCCAGGTGTATTCCACACCATAAGACGCAGGCCATAGTGGCCTGTCTAGAGTCGCCACTGAGTCTTGATTGGGCTGCTACAACAGCTGCTTAACTGACTTCCCTGTGTCACCCTGCCCCTCTTTGGTCCATAATTCAGCAGCCAGAGTGCGATGACGTCATCTCTAGCTTAAAACCTTCCAGTGGCTTCCTTTCTGGCTTAGAGCAGACACCAAGGCTTGACCTTGGATCACTTCTCTCTGACTTTCTCTACCTCTCTCCCTTCCCTGACTGGCTGTAGCCACACCAGGTGGCTGCTTGGTCCTTAAACCCCAGGTGCACCCTCAGCACTTGTGCACCTGCTGTTCCCACTGCTTGGAAAGCTGCCCTCCCCCCTTCCCTGATGCCTGTGTGGCTGCTTCCCTGACCTTCTTCAAGTCTTCTCAGCATGACTGTATTAGTCTCCTGGGACTGCTGTAACACAATACCAGCCATGGCATGGCTCCAAGGACAGAGTTCACCATCTCACAGTCCTGGAGGCTGCAGGTCTGAGATCCTGGAGTTGACAGGTTCTCTCTCTCTCTCTCTCTCTCTCTCTCTCTCTCTCTCTCTCTCTCTCTCCCCTCTGGGCTTGCACACTGTCATTTTCATGCTCCCTGGGGTTCTCCCTGTCTGTCTCCAAATTTCCCGAATAGAACTCCAGCCACACCACATTAGGGCCAGACCTAGTAATCCCTCTTTAACATGATTACCTCCGTGAGCCACCCGTCTCAGAAATGGCCCTAAACTTTGGTAATGGGGGTAAGGACTTCACATACAGATTTTTCCTGGCGGGTGGTGGGGTGGGCGGGGATACCTTAACCCATAACAAAGACCTTCTGGTGACTTTGCGATTCCACACATGCTGCCTGTCCCAGCTCTTGCCTCTTCAAAACCAGCCGACGCACTCCAGGCCCTGGACGGCTTTGCCCTGTCTGTGGTCTATCTCTGCCGTTTGCTCACAGCCCCGTGAAGACAGACACAAGTGGTTCTGTTCTGGGTTGTCTGGCTGTCACTTGGAAGAGTCCCTGGCATATATTAGATGCTCAATAAAATATGTCAGGTGAAGCGGATGCAGCGTGTTGTGGATGAGCGTTTACTTGCCGCCGCCATAGGGTAGGAATGGAGAGGTGGATGACAGGGGAGTTAGCTACTTGTCCCGTTTAAGGAAGAAAAACACCAGAGGCCCCTCGGTCAGGCTCTGGTGAGCTGGCCCTCCTTCCGGCTGCTCCCGCTGTTCTGCCTTACAAAGGGGGCTTTGTGTCAGCTCCGGGCTTGGATTCCGGACGGGAGCAGCCTTTGTGTTCGCACAGCAGCCGCTGAAGGCAGCCACCGAGCTCCTCCAACACGGAGGGCACCCCCAGCCCTTCCGCACGGACCCCCAGACCCTGTGTCCTTCTCCGGCCGGTATCAGGAATGGCCGCGCCAGGGCTCTGTCTGAGCAGCCCTTTGCCCTACCGACTGCGACAGCGCTGAGCCCCACATCAGTTTCCCGACCTGGCAGGCTGCAGCACGCGCCCTCGTTCGGAGGAACCAGCCGGCGCAAGGAAGCCATCGCTTTGTCTCAGCCTCGTGGGGGGACCTGGGCCGCTTCCGAAAGGTCGCCGGCCCCGCGTGCAGCTCCCTGTAGCGCGCACGGAGAACGGACCCTCACTCCCGCAGCGGCCCCCGGGGACAGTGTCGCTGCAATGACCTTGTTTGACCGGAAGGGGGAGCAGGAGGAGAGCAGTGCAGAAATTTTCCCATTGCCCCTGCAAGCCCCTGGGTAAGAAGTGATCATTAACTTAGGGTGCTAAGCTCCAGTCTTCGTGGGAAGCCCTCACACATCCTCGTCTTATTCCACACCCCCTGCGGACCTCAGTGGCATTTCATCCTCTTCTCTATGAGCTGAGAAGCAGTGGCCAAGAGCAAATGAGAAACTCACGCCTGTCTGCCAGCTCTTGAGAATTGAAGGTCGTTCCCCACCATGGGATGCATGGGACCCACCGCGGGGATTCAGCTAGGGGCTCGGTGCCAAATGGGGTCATCCCAGGGAACTCTGGGGCGGGCCGTGCCTGTTGGATAGGCAGGGAAGGCGTTCTGGATGCCCCGGGTTGAGTGGTGAAGAGACTGGCTGGGCCCCGGGGGCTGCGATCCCCTGTCCCCCGCAGGGAGCCGGGAGCTGCAGCTGGGTGGGGCCCGCTGGCTGGAGGCCAGCAACACAGGGACAGCCAGGCAGGCCTGGGGGTGCTGAGTGCAGGGGCTCTTTGTGTCTGTTGCGGCAGTCAGCCCTGGCAGGGCTGCAGAGTCAGCACGGGGAACAGGACGGGAAGGGGCGAGGCGGTGCCTTCCGGCCTCCTCCCACGGCCTTTTCCCTTCCAGTTTCTTCTGAGGCCCAGCCCAGGTCAACTGAATACAAAAGGGGCACAAGCAGTTCTTATTTCCCTCATGGGTGAGGTCACTCGACAAAACCCCATTCATTCGTGCAACCGCCGAGCTGCACCGGCCTTCTCGGAATCATGGGCTGGAAGAGCCCCAGACACCCCCACCACCACCACCACCAGCATCCTCACCTGATGATTGAATTGCCAGTGGGATGTAGGTCTGTTTGCATGGCTCTGAGGGGGAAGAGCTCTTTATCCTGACAGCAATCCTGGAGGCCTCTCCAGCCTGCCTTCAACACTTAACACCCTCAAAGGCTCAGTGAGGCTTCCAGTGGATGCTTGGAGCATGCTGTGCTCAGTGGGCACTGGTTTGTCTCCACTAGAATACTGGTTGCCAGGGGTACCAATTCTTTCTTGAGGGCCTTTGCCTTCTTTGGCCCTGGGCAGGTAAGCAGAGAGAAGAAGAGGAAGATATTCAGGGTTGGTTCTATAGCTTGGAAGGAGCCATTGAAGGAGTTTATGCTGGGGAGAAATGTGGTGAGGTCTGTGAGTGAGGAACCATTTCTTTTGATGGCAGTTTTGGACACCGTTTTGGGGGCAACAGAGATAGAGGACAGCAAAGAGGGAGGTCACTGAATGGCCGGGGTCCCAGAGAGCCAGGGACTGGACTCACGCAGGGGAGTGTGGACACGGACGGACGGGGTGGCTGGTGAACTTGGTAAGCAGAGAGTTTCCGGGACTTGAACTTGGCCGGGGGTGGGGGTGAGGGTGGCACCACACACCACAGAGGCTCGCTGGATCAGAGGGTGGGATGAGTCCTGGCTCCTGTGCTTCAGGTCCAGCTCCCTGCTAATGTCCCTGGGAAAGCAGTGGAATTTGGCCCAGGCACTTGGGTCCTTGTCACCATGTAGGAGACCCGGATGGACTTCTAGGTTCATGGCTTCAGCCTGGCTCAGCCCTGGTTGTTTTGGCCATTTGGGGAGTGAACCAGTAGATGGCAGATTTCTCTCTTCCCTCTGTCTCTGTCACTCTGCCTGTCAAACAAATCAATCGTAGAGATCGAGCCACTCACTGTTGACCCAGAACTTGGCAAAGATCTTGTCCCTGTGTCTCAAGTCCCTGACGTGGGCCAACTGTGGCCAGGCTTGAGTCTCCCTGTGCCATTGTTTTGGTCAAGGCTCTAAGAACAAGGTGACCACTGAAGGGATTTTTCTTTTCTCCAGATATGATAATGTTCACTCCTGTTCTAACTCAAAACAGAGACTCTGACCATGCAGTGGTGCTCTTGGCTCTGCTCCCAGCAGCGGGCTTAGGGGCCACACCCCGTGCTCCTTCCCCGTCTCTCCTGCTTGCACAGAAGTGCCACTTGGAGGTCACTAACAGCCCAAGAAAATGGTGCCCTTATCGGGACAAGCTCTCTGCATGGATGCCCCGGGCGGCTTCATCCCGCCAGTGGGCGCTGTGCCAAGACAAGGGGAGTGGCACATCACCAAGGGTAGCGCCCCGGGGCTCGTCTTAGCTCAGGCTCTGTTCTGCCTCCCCAGTCGATCTCAAATAAAACCAAGAGGTTTTATTTCCCACTCAGTGTCCCCGGCCTTCACCGAGCGCTGTTCCATGTCGCCTTCGTCCCAAGCCCCAGGCTGATGGCGACGCCTTGCCCCGAACGGCAGCTACCAGAACACTCCCTGGTGTCCTTGAACTTCTCCGCTGCTCTATGCACCTGCAGGTCTCCTGATGCCAGGACCACAGTGTTCCCACCAGGCTCGGCGCTCCTCTCGGTATTGGAGCGGTGGGGAAGGGGGGCTTCCTGGTCCTATTCCAAGTGGGGCGAGGCCATGACAGTGGTTGTGGGATCCCAAAATCTCAGGATGCAATGGCCAATGTGTCCTATCTGGGTTCTGCAGGGAGCCAGTGGCAGAGCGATGCAGGCTTCAGCGGGCTGCCTTCCAGCTCTCTCAGTGAGCAAATTCTGAGCTCTCAGCACCTGCTCCCCAAAACACAGGCCACCTGACCCACAAGCGTCACGGATCAAGCAATGAGGAGGCCCAAGGAGTGTCTTTACCATAGTCTTATATTTGGAAAAGCAGTTAAAAAAAAAAAACTTGAAAATACAGATAAGGTAACCGTTACTTGTATGTGTTCACCTTATATTGCTTGGCCATTTTTACATATTAAGTTATTGCTTGCTAGCTTCGATAAATACACAGCACAGTCCTATATACAGAGGCAGGAAGTGTGAAAGATGGGGGGTGGGGGAGGGAAACACTGTTCATGGCAGTGCTGGTAACTCCACAAATGCTTCATATTCACCAGCTCTTTCGATGGTGGAAAACTACAAGCGTAGTCCCTGAGAAGTTAGGTAGACGCCCTGATCGGGGGTTTGTCTTCTAATCGTTAACGCAAGCTGACTGTGTCACAGCGGCCCTGGTGAACGAGATGGGAGAAGGCAAGGTTCCTCGCTTCAGGTCATGGATTTCATCCCAGTTTTTAATAACAGTGTAATACGAATACAATAAATAGGCTATGCAAATAAATATTACTCTGCTAGAAAACGTTTAGTATATACAGCTTTGCTTTACACAGTAGTACATTTCATCATACTTTTTGGCGACGTTTAAAAGCCTTCCCCACCCCGCTACCAGTTTGAAGCAAGACTGGTGTGCTCGCTAGTGAGCAGGCTGAAATTTTAAGGACATGTCTGTAAGACTTGACAAGAAATCTTGTGTGGCAGACTGCGTTTGAATGTTTTCGCCCAGGTTCTCAGGAGCAGGGACTCCTTGTGTCGTTGAAGGAACACCTGTTTGGGATTTATGGTCCACACGCCGGCTCCAACAGGACTGCAGGGCTGGGTTCGGGCAGCAGGGAAGGTCCAGCCCCAGGGACCAAGAGGCATCACCAGCTACCTCTTCCGTGCACCTGTTTCTCCCGCACTCCCAGGTGAGCGTGGACTGGCGTAGCATCCTCTTTCTACAGACTCAGAGGTGTGGCTGTTTCTTTAATGCTTCCAAATTCAATGCATGTTCCACACTTACCCCCTGTGGTCTAGGAAAATGAACTTATTCTAAACATAATCAAAGATACTAAAAAAAAAAAAAAAAGTGACTGCTAGTCCTAATATTTATCCCTAAAACCACTTGGCAATTATACAGATCGTGTAACAAAGAGTGGATTCAAAACACAGTAGTCTGCGGAACACCTGCGAGTGTATATGGGGAACCTTAAAAACTGGAAAGTTGCGATTTTGCCTATGGGAGCCTGCGGATGGTTGCCCAGTGCGAACTTAGAAGCAGGGCTAGTTTGTGGATGAATACAAAGACCCTCGGGGCTGCCCATGGTTGTGCTGTCACTAGCATAGAGATGTAAAAACCCAAAGGAGAGCCCGAAAAGAGCTGAGTCATCCAGGCCACCTGCTGAGTCAGGACAAAACCTTCAGGGAAGAGGCCTAGGTGAAGATGGAGGGCTTGGGCCAGGGCCCAGCCCCCAAACAGGGAGCCAGGGGGCGCTCCTCCCTGATGGCCTGCTCTCAGCTGGGCTTCCTTAGAGAGAGCTTCCTGGGGAGCATCACCGGCCCCCACCCCCTAAAATTTCTGAGAGCTGCTACTTGGGAAACAGTGGAGACAGTGGACACATTCCAGAAAAGACCCAGAGAACTCCACTCTCCAGGTGGCTGGCTGTCTACTTGGAGCAGGGTAGGTCTAGTGCCGAGGAAGGGACAAACTCTAGAATGTTGAGACGACACCAAAACGGCCTCAGCTGACGGACTGGTCCCGAGCACAGAGAAAGGACAAGAGCAGGTAGGCATAGGTCACCCTCACCAACTACCAAGGGCAGGATGTAGGGAGCGCTGCAGCAGCAGGTGGTGGGGGGAGAGGGGGAGAGGTCTCCTCCCTCAGGACCCCAGGGCTCTGATCTCCAGCAAGACCTGGTCCCTTCCTGCGGCAGGAAGCGGATCTGGGAGCGGCCAGTCCTCGGTCCTACAGGACTGAGTTTGACATGCTGGCCCAGTCTGGGTCTCTCTGAACGTCCCACAGAAGATTTCCTCCAGGGGGCTCCTGCCGGCGCTATCTGAAGCCCCACGAACGGCATGGCTACAAACGGCCTCAGAGGGCACAGGGCCCCAATCAGCCACAAAGCTGAAAGAGGGGCTGGCGAGACCAGGAGTAAGCAGGTCTGTGTGGGTGGGTGGGCAGCCGAGAGAAGAATGGGGGCGTGGAGAGAAGGATGCTGAGGGTCCTAGGTGTGGACAATGATGGGATCGAATACCGGAGGCAGGGCCCTGGCACCTTGGCAAAGCGACATGGCTGTAGCTGGCACAGGTGGATTCCGACACCTGCACACACGGGATTGCCTGCTCATTTGCAGGATATGGGCAATTCTCCAACCCCTCCTCATCCTGCCCTGAAAATGGCAAAACGTCCTGTTTGCTACCGGACTCCCCGCTTGAAACCAAGGGGTAGCAACAAAGACTTAAAGTATAGAAAAGCTCTGTTGTGGCTGCGAGGGGGCCACAGGACTTGGAGGGGGGGGTCTCTAATGTGAATCAGACACCAGGATGCATCCGGGCACTTTACGTTTGCCAAAGACCGGCATCCCCTGCTGGCGTCTTACCTCCTCCTTGGACAGAGTGCTAAGTGCTTCCTACAGCCAATGGCCCTTCGCCCTGCTCCCTGCCAGCTAGGCTGATCACAAGCCATGCTGGGGGCAGGGAGCCCGCCCGAAGTGTGCAAACCGCTGGGCACCCTCAGGCTCAAGACTGCAGGCCTGACTCGGTCCAGCAGCAGCTGCCGCGTGCCCACGAGGGGTCAGGCTCTGTGCTTTTTCAAAACCGTGTTCCGCCTGATACAGAGAAGAGCCTGCTCCCCAGCGTCAAGAAAATCCCCAGGAACTCAACACTGAGTCCGTTTCTTAGCGATGACTATTTTTTTCCTTATTGGCAAAGCAACTTAGTCTGCTTTGCCTGGAGCTGCGAGTCAGTTGAACAGGAACTAAATGCACCTGCGAGCAGACACTGGGCTGTGATTGTGGATGCAGAGAGACACATGCCTTGGCACTGCTCAGCGGCACGTCAGGGCGTGGGTGCCAGCAGCCGGTCCGCACTCACCCCTAGAGACAAGCAGCTGCTGGTGCTGTCCTGGGTTTGGCTGGACAGAGCCCTCTCCTCCCTGGAGACCTAGAGACACCAACGCTGTCTTTAGGTGGCCGAGAGGAGGACTCTGAGAGTTTGTAAGCAGGAAGTTTGCAAGCCAGGCAAAGTGAGGATGCTTGCTGCTGTACGTGGGCGCATCCGGAGATGCTGGGGTAGGGTACGTCGAGACGTGTTTTCCTGTCTTCAATTGAAAGCTGGACTCGATCAACAACGTGATCATAAGAAACCCAGATTTCTCCATTTCAAGACAGCTCCTGATGCTCCATCTGCCCTCCTACCCCAGGAGTGGCACGGAGCAGCTTCTCTTCGTGGTCACCCATGGCGCACGCTGGGGCTGGCTTTCCTGTGAGTGTCTCGTGGGGCACTGATAAAACTCAGCAACCTCGCGCCTCCCAGCAAAGCGGGTGCGGCCGTCCCGGCAAGGGGCTGGCGGCGCTCACAGCCGCGGCTCGATCCTGTGCGAGAGCTCGAACAGGGCCTGCTGGTTGTCAATGACGTACAGGTGGTGCACATAGGACTTCAATTCCGGATGCTCTTTCGGAGACAGGTCGCCTCCTGTTTGTCAGAGGAGAGAAGAGGAGGAGGAGGAGGTGATTGCGTTGGGAGCAGCAATGCCATCTCCAAACACCACAAATCCCCCAGTCAGGGCTCAGGGCAAACCCCAAGGGAGGCTGTCACGGGTCTGAGTCCCAGAGGTGCCTTGGTCCTAAGGTGGAAATGCTTTGCAACCCAGGCTAGATGTAAGCAGACTGGCGAGATCTTCTGCTGCTGTTCCTGACGTCACACACTGTCCTCAAGCTGGGTTATGAGCCCTCCCCACAGGCGGGACACCGAGCACAGTCACAGCCAGCGAGTGGCACAGCCAGGGCTCGACATCAGGTCCCCATGGCTCTTGCGCCTATGGTCTGAGTTCCCGCACTGTGTGGCCGTGTACAGCATTTGTCTGCACTGGCTCTTGTACCTCTGTCTAGACAGCTAGAAATCACCCACAGATCATCTATGTAGCCTATGAGCACAACAAGTCATCACTGTTGCTGTTATTATATATATTTTTTTGATAGGCAGAGTTAGACAGTGAGAGAGAGACAGAGAAAGGTCTTCCTTCCGTTGGTTCACCCCCTAAATGGCCACTATGGCTGGCGCGTGGCGTCGATCCGAAGCCAGGAGCCAGGTGCTTCCTCCTGGTCTCCCATGCGGGTGCAGGGCCCAAGCACTTGGGCCATCCTCCACTGCCTTCCTGGGCCACAGCAGAGAGCTGGATTGGAAATGGAGCAACCGGGACAGAACTGCCGCCCCAACTGGGACTAGAACCCAGAGTGCCGGTGCCGCAGGTGGAGGATTAGCCTAGTGAGCTGTGGCGCCGGCCTGTTATAATATTTCTGGTCAGTGCTTTAGTGCCTTTGTTTTGGGAAAAAAAAATGTCATGGGCCATTCACATCAACAGATGCCATGAAACAGAATGCAAAGTACAGCAAATAGGCAAAGCAGGTTCTGGAAGTCCACTTCGAAGGACCTGGCCAGGGTTTCCCACTTGTGAACCCAGGGCAGGCAGAGGACCAAGGGGCCATGGTGGGCTTCTGTGCATGCCAGGCAAGCCCGTGCAAGCCCGAGGACCAAGGTCAAAACCAACACAAACCCAAGGCAGCTGAGGCATGGAGACACTGGCCAAACTGTGCAGGGCGGGACAACGCAGACGTGAGCGGTGCCATCAGCTCCTCTCGCTCCGCGGGCTGTGAGGCAGAGTGTGACACAGACACTCAGGCTGACAGCATCTTAGGGCAGCTTATTTTCCTCTTGCATTTTATTGTCACCTCTCTCCTGTGCTTTCTCTTTTTCTGACAACTGCGTTTATGAGGAAATTGCTTAAGACCTGTATGTCCTGGGTGGCTTCACTCCTTGGTTTTATGGAAATAAGGCTTCCGGCTTTGAGTGGTAAAGGACCAGGAGTTATAAGGCTTTTTCATCCTTCCTTTCCCTGCTGCTTGGAAGTGACCAAAAAGCTGTTTTGTTTAGACCATGTTTCTGGAATTCACAGAGGACCTGCTCTTGGTTTGGGAAACAGTGGTTTAGAAAACAAGATGCTACCAAAGATAATCTTGTTGGTACTTTGCAGGCCTCAAAATAACAACACATTGAACAATGCCAACCATGACCACTGACTTTATAATTTACATGGGACTTGCTTAACATCAGAGTATTTTATCCCAAATGTTGACACTGGCTTACTATGACCATATAAACTGTTAAAATGAATTCAGACAGGGACCAGCATTGTGGCATACTACTGATTAGATTGTTCCTGCGACTGTATTTCTAATGGACTTCTACTCAATAGTGGAAAATTAAATAGGATAGCATTGTGGTATACCACCTGCAACACCAGCATCCCATAGGGGTGCTAGTTCAAGTCCCGACTGCTCCACTTCCAATGCAGCTCCCTTGATAACGGTCTGGGAAAGCAGCGGAAGATGGCCCAAGTACTTGGGCCCCTGCCACCCACATGGGAGACCCAGAGAGTGACTTGGTGTCTGAGAGGTTGAGGAGAGGCACACCAGGATAACCTTCCTGCCCATTCTTGGAGCAGATGCAAACCAGCGCCCCTTAGTAGGGGACATCGATGTCGCACAGCTCGTTAGCTAACCAAACTGTAAATACCTGGGAAGCAGTGGGTGGAGGAAGCATGAAGGCAAGAAGCCATACTCCCAGCAACACCATGCTCACATGGGTACCGAACCTCCATGACAACGTCATTATCATGGTCTCTCTTACCCCGGCACTGCACTTGCACACCTAATGGAGAATGACATAGGCACATATCCAGTGGTATGGATGCACTTGAGTCTTTTAAGGTCCTGAATTTAAAATTCTCACTTCCAGGGCCAGCACTGTGGCACAGCAGGTTAAAACCCTGGCCTGCACGCCGGCATCCCATATGCGCACTGGTTCAAGTCCCAGCTGCTCCACATCTGATCCAGCTCACTGCTAATGTGCCTGGGAAATCAGCAGAGGATGGTACAAGTCCTTGGGACCCTGCACCCAAGAAGCAGCTCCTGGCTCCTGGCTTTGGATCAGCAACTCTGGCCATTGCAGCCATCTGGGGAGTGAACTGGCAGATGGAAGATTTCTTTCTATCTCTCTCTGCAACTCTTTCAAATAAATCTTAAAAAAAAAAATTCTCTCTTTCAAACAGAAGACTTTATAATCTATATAAATGTTCTGTTCCTAACTTGCTTTGCTGGGAGACAATATGGCCAGCCAAGACCAGCACAGAACTGGAAAAAAAAACAAAACAAAGCAAAATAAAACGTAGCAATCTGTCCCAAATTTTTAGGAGTGCTTTCCTTAGGAGGTGGGACTTTGATTTTGTACTGGGTCTGTACTTCTGGGTTGCTGAGAACAGTATTTTACAATGAGGAAGCATTAACCGAGTTTTACTTGGGTTGCCTTAGCGCGATTGAGTTCCACTTCCTATTTTTCATCCTCCTTTCCAACCATATGTGAAGGGCAGAGGAACAGCAGGCAAGGAAGTTGGGCAGACTGAGTGTGAAAACTGCCCTGCACCGACAGGGTTAAGAACCTCTCCCCAGGACTGGTGTCAGGGTCCCACGGCCCCTGCGAAAGCTCCTTCCTTCCTGAGGTGTTCTCACACCACCTGAGCCCGGTGTTGATGGTGCCTGAGATGGAGAATGGAACGAATAGTCTTACACCCACTGGTCGCAGTGGGGAGTCTACCACCTCAGACTGTCTCAAGTCCCTCTGGGCAGCATCAAGTCGCCAATACAGGGACAACCATCTGCCCGATGCTGGCTTTAGCACCCCCCACGCAATGAGGGCACTGAGACAGGCATACAACATGCACCTGCTATACAGACGTGTTACACTTTACAAGCTGTTAAATTTCTCACCACCAAAAACGCGTACACGGCCACTCTAGCTACCAATGGACAGGCCACAGCTGATTTTGCTTACTCACCAAACTGGTTAGCCCTGCAGTGTCTCAGGGTCCGGACCGTGTCTGCGATCATATGCTGGAAGGCAGAACAGGAAACGGATCAGTGGCAGGGTCGGGAGGGGTTGCAGCACTAACACGGCCTCCTGGGACGCATAGACTCTAACAGCTCGTGGGCCGACAGAAGAGCTACACTGGAAGCTGGACGGGACTCTGCCTGATGCCAATGAGCTTGGGGTATAAAAGAACGGTTAGTGCTTGTCTGTACAAACACCAGGCTGCACACGTTCCAGCTGGGCTTTGGGAAAGTGTTAAAACAGAGCAGCCCTCCTGCCCAAGTCTTCCAGTCCTGCTTAGCTTTTCCCTTCGGGTCAGTGTCACCTGTCGTCCACGAAGCCTTCCTGAGCCCTCCCTCCTGGCCCGGGAGGCTCACTGTCCACACGCCACCGCTCTCTGCGTTGTCTACAGACTTGAGCCCTGGTCACTGCTGGGGTGCTCCCTTCTCTTCCTCCTGACCAGAAAGCGCCAGGGGCCTGGGAATGCCCTGCGCCTCCCCTGCGTCACACACACAGCCTCCCGTGTGCAGAACAAAGGTGGGGGTTCTCGTGGCCTCGATGGCACCAGACCCTTGTGAAAGACAGACACTGGCCAACACATCCTGACAGAGATCGTTTTCTGCTCATAACTTACATTCCCTTCTATCGTCTTCAGTGTGCGCACTGGTTTCTTTAAGTCCTCGTGAGGGGTGTGCGTTTGGCTTGGTGTTAAGATGTCTACACCCCATGCTGGAGTACCCGGATTCCACACCTGTCTCCAGCTCCCCATTCCGACAGCTGTTCAAGCACGCTCTGGGAGGCAGGGGCCCTGGCTCAAGTAACTGGGTCCATGCCACCCATATGGGCATTCTAGACCAAGTTCCTGGCTCCCAGCTTTGGCGTCAGCCCAGTTTGGGCTGTTGTGGGAATTTGGCGAGTGGCCAGCACTTCCCCTCCTCAAAAGTAAAAAAAAAAAAAAAAAAAAAAAAGCAAAAATCAAAAATGAAAACTCATCATTAAAGTCCTCACTACCTCCATGCAAAAGTTTTGTTAGATTTGCAGCTGCTTTTATAAAGATCCCAAGAGCACACACATGCTATCTGCCAACAGTCTTCCGGCCGCTGTTAGTGTTCTGTCATGAGAAGACGTGGCATTTTAGATGAGACCGTTCTGCACTCTAACTCCTTCACACCGTTGCTGGAATAATTTCTGAATTCTGTGCTCGTGACCTCGCTCACTTGAGGATCTACAATAACTCCCTACTTTGTCGCATATCAAAATCCCAATATTCAAGAATCAACATCATCTGTTCGCTGGTCCTCCAAACTTGGCCCCCTGGGGTCACTGTTCTTGGTGTCCTGCCCTCACGGGCCGAACACAGGGGCTCACCCACGGATAGCAATTTCGGCAGGACTGCTGAAAGACTAATAACATTAACACCAAAAAAAAATGCCTGAAGGAAAATCCATCAGAGCCACAGGGACATGATTCGAATGTGACCTACTGATTAAATTGTCCCTGCGACTGTATTTCTAATGGACTTCCACTCCATAGCGGAAAATTAAATAGGACAGTGATTACAGCAGCGGCTCAAGCTGCGTTTTTGCCAAGGAAATGAGATTTGACTCATGTCTGTGAATGTATTGTTACGTTTCCTTCCCTAAATTTTTACCGCCGTTCCCAGGAGAGCGATCTCGGTTGTTCTAAGCGGCGGCGTCAGTCACATTGATTTCTATTGTGTGTGTGCCGTTTGCATAGCTCATGTAAGCCCCCGACGGGCTGGGGCATGGACATCCAAGCCCTGATTCTCACCGTTAGCCTTTGTGGAGGGAAATAAAGGGGAACACGGGTGCTCTCACCCTGGAGGAATGGAAAGAGAAAAGGGGGAAGCCCTTTGTTCCTTTATGAACAGTCTGCAAGGGAAATAGCCGAGAGTTGCTGAGGCAGCAGAGGGGACCAGAGAGGTCTCGTTAGAGCCACGAGCTCCTGTGTCTGCCTGGGGTCTGATTTAATGTGCTGGCCTGTGTCAGCGGCGGAGACATAATACACTGAATCATCTGCGAGCTGGCTTAAGTTAACGTCCATCACGAGGAACTGGCTTCTCACAAGCTAATTCACTTAGGTTCTATTGGGCGTGACGGTGAAAGATGATCCTGTTTTAGCTTAAGAGAAACCCCGTCCTCTGCAATGATACGTTCCTTGAAAACACTGTCTGCATCCAACTGTCACACAGGGCTAGGGAAAAAACTCATCGGCATGCTTCCAGGCAAACATCACCCCGTCTCCTCCAAACGCCTAACTTCACCCCGTCTCTTCCACATACGGGGGGCCAGCACAAGGCATGCTGGGTGACCTCAGTCCCATCTCCTGTGAGGCCCAGGAGCCCACTGATCATCTTGGAAAACAATGTGCTGCCAACCCCGATGGCTTCGTGGGCCAGCAACGGGCCAGCTCTGTGCAGGCAGCTGCACCTGTCTTCCCCTTTTCTTTTAAAACGAGTTCTGCTATGGGCTACAAAACAGAGTATTACGAGGGAACTTTAAAAAGTGTGCGGGGAAAAAAATGAACTTAAAAGAGAAGTTTATTTTGCTGCACAAGGAAGGTGGCATTGAAGGATTTCTGCTGATGGCTGGAGATGGATGGTGGTCAGATGGAGGCGGCATGGGGAGACCCCAGAGAAGCTGGCCAGAAGGAAGAGGCACAGGGAGACCCCAGAGATGCTGGCCAGAAGGAAGAGGCACAGGGAGACCCCAGAGATGCTGGCCAGAAGGAAGAGGCATGGGGAGACCCCAGAGATGCTGGTCAGAAGGAGAAGGCACTGGGAGACCCCAGAGATGCTGGCCAGAAGGAGTCCTGGGGAGTCCCCAGAGATGCTGGTCAGAAGGAGGAGGCCCACGGAGTCCCCAGAGATGCTGGTCAGAAGGAGGGAGCCCAGGAAGGCTGCAGGCCTCTTCCAAGGGTCTTTCCCAGCTGTGCCTTTGGTGGCACGAGCAACTTCATCAAATCATTGGGTCAGTTCAGGGCCAAGGTCAACGGCCAGTCTGCTCCTAACAGCAGGCAACAGTGGTTTACAAAGAGCACAGGTGTCCACCCGGGCCCCTCCAGGTTAGCTGGAGGAAAAGAAAAGACTAGACCTCTACAGAAATTCCACCTGGTGTGACCAACCTCACCCAAGAGCTTCGGACACGCTCACTTGGTGTGTAACCAGAAGTGCTGGCCAGGAGGTGACATAAATGCTGACCAATGGCTCTGTGTTCCTGCGATTGTTTCATCAGTCTCAAACGCGGGAGCTGAGCCTGCTGCGAGACGGAACTCCTAGCGCCTGCAGCCTTCGGCTGGGTCCACGGTGAGCTCCGAGTTGCACACGGCCACACGCAGGTGCAGTGATCAACACTCGATCTACTGCCCACGGCCACGTTCTGACAGAAGCCTCTCAAACAACTGAGCTCGGAGTCCAGGATGCTCAGTGCAGAGAGACTTGGTGAGCTACGCACGTGTCTGCTTCCGACACCACCGGCCAGAATGGTCGCCTTCAGGGTGGTGCAGAGGGAGCTGGGGACAGGTGTCCCCCAAGGCCTGTCCTTGAGGCCACAGGCATGGAGCCTGCACCCTGCCATGTGCTTAGGAGGCAGAGGTCAGATGCCAGGTCTTATCTGGTCTCATCAGGCTCATGGTCTGTAGCCTCTGCTTCAACCCAGATGATGCAGACTCACAGGGAACCGGCTCCTCAACGAGCCCACTCAGACCCACTGCCATCACTGAAAAGGTCAGGCCGCGGCCAGGCTCTGCGGGCAAGGGTGACCGGTCTCCTCTTTAACCCTGGCGGGCAGTGTAACCCAGGATGCTGCAGCTTACCTGTCAGGACAACCTGTTCCCCCAGTGGTCAAGTGGGGCTTCTATTTTACAGTTGCCCAGTTTTAGGGACACCCACCTCTACTCAGGGGCAGGACACAAAGCCACAGGAGCCACAGGACAAAGCACGGGGCACCGTCCTGCAGATACCTGGGGGAGAGGCATTCCAGGGACCGTTCCTACTCACGAGCCGGGTGGCTGACGGTAAGGGGGTACCCTTCCTTCCCATGCAGCCCCTCCAAACGCCAGACTCCTCTCAAGTGTGTGGTACTGGCAGATGCCTGCCTTGGAAGCCCTGTGTAGCTGAGACACAGAGAGGGGCCGGGATGGCAGTGAAGCCCCATGTTAGGCCTCCCGACAGGCACTGCGGTTTTATTTTGGCTCAGTGGAAGCCCAACTGCTGGTGCTAATGCAGTGAGGCTCTCTTATTAACAACAAAGGGCGACCTTTCACATCTGGGTCTCGAAACCTTGCCAGGATGGCTATTTTTCATGGCTGCACACTGAACCAACAATGCGCATCCCAGAGCACAGGTGGCCCTGGAAATCCCCCTGCGTCCCGGGGAGAAAAACACTTGGCCCAGGTGTTTCCTGGAGCCAAGGGGACAGGCGTTCCTCTCCTATGCAGTGGGAAGAAGGGCACACAAGGAAAGCTACGTACCAGCTTCTCAAAATTGACGAGATTATCCAAGAACGTCTTATTTCCTTCATGAATAAAGGTGACATCTGAGAATGAAGAACACAAAGACAGACACTGTTAGGAATGGCTAGGAGGCGGCGGCTGATGAGGTCTACCTGCAAAGCAATGTTCTCATTTTTATTAAACATTCTAGAACATTCCATGCACTTGGCAAGATCACTTGACATTGAGTCTGGAGAGTGATCAACACGTAGGTGCAGTGTGTGTGTGTGTATTAAGAAGCACCTTACTTCACTCACAAGGAGTCCACCTTCAGCCTGTGTAATGTAGGTGCTGTGGTTTGCATGGGGCTTGTGTTCCAAGGGCTGAAGTTCTGGAAGCTTGGTTCCTGGTATGGCGCTGTTAAGTGGTGACGGCACCTGTAACAGGTGGGGCCTAGTGAGACTCTTAGGTCACTGGGGTCATGCCCTTGGAAGGGAATACTACAGTTCT
This sequence comes from Lepus europaeus, assembly GCF_033115175.1. Classification (NCBI taxonomy): domain Eukaryota; kingdom Metazoa; phylum Chordata; class Mammalia; order Lagomorpha; family Leporidae; genus Lepus; species Lepus europaeus. Next base: position 26,242,782 of record NC_084846.1, read on the forward strand.
TGTAGGATCTCACTTAGTTCATGCAAAAAGTGTTGCCATTAAAATACACCAAGACCGGCGTCTCCCTGCGCGTCGGCTGCCTGTCTTGTCATGTGATTGCCCTGGCAGGTGCTCCCACCTTTGAGAAGCCGCCTGCACGAGGCTGTCACTGGTCACTGAGCCGGTGGGGCAGCTGGGTCTCGGACTTTCTGCCCCCAATGCAGCTGGAAGAGGCAGGAAAACCTTTCCCCTTTATAAGTTCCTGAGCCTCAGTTACTGTTAAGCCAGTGGAAAGAACACACTGCTACAGTAAGCTAACAGCACTCTGTGACTTAATTGGCCCGGTGTGTTTTTGGTTCAGAATGCTGAGCAGAGAAGTGCACACAAACGACAGGATTTTAACGCTGACGTGTGCTTTCGAAAGAGTATCTTGGGCAAAGTGCATGGGGCCTGTTTCCCCTGAAACAATTAAGACTTAGATTTCGACATTTCCATGTTTGGTTCCCAAAGCCAGTGCCTGATTGTGTATGAGGAGTGAGCAAGAAAAGGGGCCAGTTTAAGGATGGCAAGGTTGCCGGCCTCATGTGACTGGGTAGGAAAAACCATCACTGATGAAGGCGAGAAGCGGGGTGGGGGTGCAGGACTGGAGTCGGAGATGTCTGCATCCCGTATCTAAGCACTGGCTCGGGTCCCAGCTGCCCTGTTTCCAGTCCAGCTTCCTACTGCACACCCTGGGAGACAGCGGGTGATGAAGCAAGTACTAGGGTCTTGCCTTCCATAAGGGAGATCCAGGTGGCTTCTGGCTTCGGCCTAAGCAGCCCTGGCTGTTGCAGGCATTTGGGGGAATGGACCAGTGGATGGAAGCTCTCTCTCTCCCTCCCTCTGCACTCCATCACTCTTTCAAGTAGATGAAGATAAATAAATGAATATCAAAAACAAAGACACCATTTGGAACACCTGTCTCCCATATTGGAGTGTGTGGGCTGGAGTCCCAGCTCTGCTTCTGCTCCAGCTCCCTGCTAATGCACCTGGGAGGCAGCAGGTGATGGCCCAAGTGCGTGGGTTCCTGCCACCACGTAGGAGACCCCAGTGGAGTTTCAGGCTCCTGGCTTTGGCCTAGCTCAGCCCTGACCCTTGTGGCCATCTGGGGAGTGAACCAGAGAATGGAGGATCTCTTTTTCTCTCTCTCTCCCTCTCTCTCTCCCCCCACTCTGCTTTTCAAAAATATAAACAATAAAAAAAGTTCATGGGCAATGTGTATTATGAAAAAAAATGAGGCAAAGATTTAAAAAATTTTTTAACTAAAATAAACATAGGTATCTTTAATTCCATTTTTCCACGGGATATGGTAAGTGGTCTTGTACAGCTGCTGCAACTTAAAGAGAACATTCAGGTTATATCAAAAACAGAGCACCAATCAAATTAAAATGATTTTTAAAAATCTTGCTAAAATAACCTGATAGGGGGCCAGTGTTATTGTGCAGTGGGTAAAGCCACCACCTATGATGCCAGCATCCCAAGTGGGCATTGGTTCAAGTCCCTGCTGCTCTACTTCTGATCCAACTCTCTGCTATGGCCTGGAAAAGCAGTGGAAGATGGCCCAAGTCCTTGAGTCCCTGCACCTGTGTAGGAGACCTGGAAGAAGCACCTGGCTCCTGGTTTCTGTCTGGCCTAGGCCTGGCAGTTGCAGCCATCTGGGGAATGAACCAACAGATGGACAATTTCTCTGTCTTCCCCTATCTGCCTTTCAAATAAATAAATCTTTTAAAAAAGCCTGCTAGAAAAAAAGGGGGTGTTTTAAAACTTTTAGAAAAAGAATGTATTTATAGCCAATCAAGATTTTTATTCTGCTTGTCCCTGTGGGGGCAGTTATGAAACAGGTGCTCCTGAAATCGGCTCAGAGAGCCCGGGGCCGGGGGCTTTGACAGCCCACCAGGGGGCGACTCAAGCCACAAGCCCATCCCAAGGAGCGGCCAGGACACAGTTTCCAGCACTGGCCGTTTTCCTCCCTTTCCTTTTAACAGCTGTCCTAGAAGGAAAATGATACACCATGGAGCGTGCGGGTCTTCCGACAAATTATCTGCTCGTTCCATTATCTCTTGCAATTTTGCTACCAGAAAACAACTGCAAGCTTTCTTTCTGTGACACTGCGTTTAGAAAGGAGTGATTGACACAGTAAGCGTTCCCCTTCTGTGAGCGGCAAAGGCAACAGGGCGCACGCTTTGCCTGCACGCCACCCAGCCTCAAAGCCTGCATTCTGCCTCGGCGGGAATTCCAGATGACAAGCGCCCTTCTGGAGTGGCCTGGTCCATTCCCGCAGTGTCGCAAGGTTCACGCATCCCCACTCACCTCAACTTGAAAGGACCTGACTTCTCTCACCACTGGTTACAGTCCACCTGCTGGTGAGTGCCCTAACAGCTGCCTCGGAAGCTTTACCTCTTAATGCACTCATCTTCATTTATCTTGACAGACAGACAGACACGGAGGGGGATCTCCCATCCTCTTGGTTCATCCCCCAAATGCCTGCGTCAGCCAGACCATAGCTGGGAGCCTGGAACTCCAACACAGCTCATGTGAGGAGCCATTAGGTCCAGTGCCTAAGCCAGAAGCTGCGGGAAGTGGAGGAGCCAACACTAAACCCAAGCCCTCGGTATGGGATGTGGCCATTCAGAGCAGCAACCCACGCCTTGCCTCTGGCACCTTGTACAGTGATGTCTTCCTAAGGCTACTTGTGTGGCCCCTGCTGCCTTCAATCACGCCCCCTCTTAATGTGAACTCACTGAGGCCAGCAGGCAGGGAAGCTGCCGAGGGGGCTGGCGCGCAGGGAGCAGCATTTTTATCATGACCACAAGGGCAAAGGACTAAGTGAGTACTTATTTAAACCCAAGGAAGGGCTGGTGCCGTGGCTCAACAGGCTAATCCTCTGTCTAGCGGTGCCGGCACCCCGGGTTCTAGTCCCGGTCGGGGCGCCGGATTCTGTGCCGGTTGCCCCTCTTCCAGGCCAGCTCTCTGCTGTGGCCCGGGAGTGCAGTGGAGGATGGCCCAAGTGCTTGGGTCCTGCACCCCATGGGAGACCAGGAGAAGCACCTGGCTCCTGCCTTCGGATCAGCGCGGTGCGCCGGCCGCAGCGCGCTACGGCGGCGGCCATTGGAGGAGGGTGAACCAACGGCAAAGGAAGACCTTTCTCTCTGTCTCTCTCGCTCACTGTCCACTCTGCCTGTCAAAAAACAAACAAACAAAAAAAAACCCAAGGCAGCTTCTAGTGGGACAAGGCTAAGTGTCCAATGTAGTTCTTTGGGAATGAGCAAAAAGGGGCATTTGTTTCGCTGCCAACAAAGAGGGCTAAAGTCAGCGGAGCAGAAAATTGCATCCAAGCTAAGATGCGAGCCTGAGACACTCGGCCGCAGTGAATATTTCGGGGGGAAAACCACAAATGTACGGCAGGAAGCTCTGCTCACGCCTAATTAAGCTAAAGGGACACTGTCAACCAATTTCTCATTAAGGTATTTATTGCTTCTAAATTTTTTCCTCCTAAAATCAATTCCTCTCTCCCATCTGTCCTCATTTTCTACCGTCCCTGTCTGCATCTAAATGATTCTAAGTGTTATTTCCCACCTGTCACCCTCCACACTCCAGCTGAAGGCATTTTACTTTGCAAATAAAGAGCAAAAATCTGAATAAACTGAGCTTCAAAGCAAATGAATTCCAAGGATTGAACAGACTTTAAATCATTATCCTGGCACTGCAAGCTCTCCCGACGTCCTCCACTTGTAGTTAACAGAGCCTTTTCAGCTCCAATGAAGCGTCCTATGCATCTCTCAGTTGTTCTTAATAATACTGTATACTATATACAGTATGTAGTATACTATATGGTATAGACAGTGTATGCTATAATACTACATACAGTATACCATATAGTATACATAGTGCATGCTATAATACTATCTATATATAGTATACTATATAGCATATATACTATGTACTATAATACTATATATAGGATACCATATAGTATATATTCTGTATAATATAATACTGTACATAGTATACTATACAATATATATACCATATACTACACTACTATATATAGCATACCATGTAGTATAAACACTGTATACTATAATACTATATATAGTATACTATGTAGTCTACATACTGTATACCATAATGCTATATACAGAATACCATACAGTAGATATACTGTAAACTATAATACTCTATACTTAATAACACTGCATTCCTGTTTCATGGGGACACCTGCATTATCTCAGATGAAGCTCACAGAGTCACTGCAGGGACACAAGCATCTCGCAGTTCTCTGAGCTCTGGCTGCTCTGCAGAGAAGCTGTGGTGGGAACGCCGCCAGCTTTGTAGCCATGGCGGGTGGCAGGGGGTGAGGGTGGCCAGGTCCACAGAAATGCAGTGCAGTGCCCACGTCACTCATTTCCAGAACTGCGTTTCTGGGACTGGTCAGTGGGGCCTCGCCCAGCAGAAGGCAAAGGCCCTGAAGGGCGGAGGCCTGATGAAGGAATAATCCCATGAAACCCCTCGAAGTCATCAAAATACGACCCAGTAAGACAGCCAGACCCCCTTGCCCTGGAAAACACACAGGTAAAGATATGCGCTGGATGCCAGAGTTTAGAACAGTGGCCTTCCATCCATCCCCTTTGAAAGACAATCACTGAACCGACGAGTTGCGTCATGATTTGGTGCCCTCTGCACACGGTAACTGGTCTAACTTGGAGCCGTGAAGTACTCTGCCAACCAGATTCCACTCTTTGGGAGAAGGAAGTTTGCTCCCTACCAGTGACTTTCAGATACTATATTGCTTGTGTGGACCAAAGCTAGGTTTCAGTGGACACCACACTGTGGACCGTGGCTCTAAAATGCACGTTGCAAACACATCTTGCAAGAGGAATTACCACCTGGGTTCTTTACGCCAACCTTATTCTTGGTTGACTTCAGCGGACAGCAGCCAACAAAGGAACCAGCACAGCACTTAGAAGCAGAGTAGGGGTCGGCACTGTGGTGCAGAGGGTTAAAGCCCCAGCTTGCAGTGCCGGCATCCCATATGGGCGCCGGTTTGCATCCCGGCTGCTCCACTTCCAATCCAGCTCTCTGCTATGGCCTGGGAAAGCAGTGGAAGATGGCCCAAATCTTTGAGCCCCTGCACCCGTATGGGAGACCCAGAAGCTCCTGGCTTCAGATCAGCTTAGCTCTGGCCATTTGGGAGTGAACCAGCAGATGGAAGTCCTTTCTCCCTCTCTGGCTCTACCTCACTCTGCAACTCTGCCTTTCAAATAAATAAAATAAATCTTAAAAAAAAAAAAAAAGTGGAGTAAAACCAGAACACAAAAGTTTCCGGAGTTGAGTTTTCTGAGTTAAAAATATTTCGAAGTCTGCTCAACAATGAAGTACTTGAAAACGTAGCACCATCAAATACAGGTAGGTCTTGCAGCCAACGTAATTGGAAAGAAAGAAATAGGGTGTCTTCTTTTGTCTGTTCTTTTATTTTTGCCCTCTAAACACAGAGAAATTTCTGGGAGCTGGAATCACACAGCACTAAAGACAGGCAAACATTACCTTTAAGCAGTAAGGGCATGAAGGGGATCTTGGGCGGCTTCATCTTTTTGAATGCGTCTCTGTAGGCTTTGTGATTCAGGGAAGGGTCCTGTGGAAGCAAGCAGATTGCAGAGAGAAAGGGGCACTCAATGGCGAGCCACAGAACCACTGCTAAGTCCACCTGCGCTATATGCCGGAAAGTGACTTAGAGAGACGGGAGGAGGCAGCCCCACGTCTCCTGGGAGAATAAGCTCAGGAAGTTTGGGCAGGGAACCTGAATGAACCGCCAGCTACCCGTTTGCAATGACGGGAATCCAGAGGGGACCTCTCCATCGCCCGGTTGCTTTCCCTGAAGAGCGATTCCTCCACAGGCTCTATCACGAGGTACGCCAGCGCCTTCTGCGAGGTGCCTGGCGAAGCCCGACTGCCCTCCCGCCGCGCAGACGAGGCGCAGGACACCGAGCACGCTGCTGCTGAAACTCTGGGTTCTATTCGGACCCCTCAAGGCTGCTAAGATGAGAGAAGAGTGCAGCGCCGGGACACCAGGTGCACCCTGACCGCAGGCTCGTTAACATCACAGGCTTCGAAGGGAGCTGGCCTTAAACTCTGCCTTCGGAACTTTCCCGCGAGCAGGCAGCACCCCCCGCTGGCTTCTCCACAAGGCGCGAAGTTAACTTTTCTCTGCACCAGCAGGCTGGTCTGAGCTGGCTGACGCCTGGGCATGGGTGCAGAGAGAAATCTAGAAAGAACCTCGACTTAAGAGGAAGTAGCCTTCGGCTCGACTACTTACAGTTAAACTCTCCAGTTCAGAAAACAGCTTCTTAAACTTCCCAGGGATTTTCTAAAAAGCAAATACATTATAAAAAAAAAAAAAGCCACATGAGTCAGCTGTTTTGAGAGGCACCAAGGGCGGTTTTCTTCACGTCCTGCGCCCTGTGTCCTGTTTGCCTCTGTTCCTTTTTTGAATGTAAAGCTCTCCCACTTCTGCCCTGACTGCTTCTCATTATGCAATTTTCACCCCCTCCCACCCCCACTGCTGCTACAAACCCTTGAAAACACAGGGGTCCGGCTGGTATAGGTTGCACATGCAGGTGACTATTTAATGAAAGCTGAGCTGGCCGCCCCCTCTCTGACCTTCCTCGTCTCGCTGGGTGGAGATCAGCACCCTGGCTGACAGCTTAGACAAACATGTTGCAGCTGTGTTTCCCAGCACTGGGCTCCCCAGTGAGGGGCCAAGAAGCCCTAAGTGGAGAGGCCTGGACTTCCATGGACCCAATCGCTCCACTGCAAAGCTCACCACATCAACACGTGGCGTGAGATGTGGCAGAGGGCGTCGGGGGATGAATACGAGTTCAGCTCCTGACTTAGCGCTCTGTTGTGCTCCCAAGTTCGGGCTGTGGCCCTGTTTCTAGCTCGCCGGCTCCTGGTCAGTGTCCATGCTCTGGGATCTGTTTGTTCAGCAGCGGAGGAAATGGACACGGCTCCACAAGATGCACAGATGCCAGGGCCAGGGCTCAGCGAGTTCCAGCTGTGACACTAACGCCAGTGTTCAAGGGGGGACGTTTATGGGAACGTCTGCTTCCAAAACGAGGCAAAGCAACACAATAGAGCTGCACTCAGTTTATGACGGCAAACACGTAGTTAAATGTGTTTGGAGGGGATGGTGCTGTGGCATAGCGGGTAAAGCTGCTGCCTGCAGTGCCGGCATCTCTTATGGACTCTGGTTCGAGTCCTGGCTGCTCCACTTCCCATCCAGCTCTCTGCTGTGGCCTGGGAAAGCAGTGGAAGAGGGCCCAAGTCTTTGGGCCCCTGCACCTGGGTGGGAGTCTGGGAAGAAGTTCCTGGCTCCTGGCTTTGGATCAGCTCAGCTCCGGCCATTGCGGCCAATTGGGGAAACCAGAGGATGGAAGACCTCTCTCTCTCTCTCTTCCTCTCCTCTGTCTCTGTGTAACTCTGACTTTCAAATAAATAAATAAATAAATCTTTAAAAAAAAATCTGCTTGGAAACTCCTACCCCTGCCCCAACACCGGAGAGCAGAGGACAAACTAAATAAAGCACAGACTGTAGACACTTGCAGCTGATTCCAGTATTTCTACTGAGCTGGGGCTTAGTCTGTGGGACAAACCACATGCGTGCTCTGGTGGCACCTCAAGCCCAACGTGTCCAGAGTCACACTGATGTGCACTGGAAGTCGGCCACGGAGCAAGCCTGCTTCCAAAATGAGGTAAAGCAACACAGTGGAGATGGACGACGGCTTTCGGAAAGCAAAGCTTCACAGGAACACAGCCATGCTTGTTTCCTTGCACACAGCCTGCCACTGCTCGTGCCCTACAAGGGGAGAGCCTACACGGCGTGCCCAGCCTGAGAGCACTCACTCTCAGGGCTGACCCTGGCTGTCTAAAGGGCCGGCATCCCAGATGGGCTCTGGTCCGAGTCCCAGCTGCTCCACTTCCGAACCAGCTCCCTGCTAATGCGCCTGGGAAAGCAGCGGGAGATGGCCCAAGTGCTTGGGCCGCTGCACCCACATGGGAGACCTGGAAGAGGAAGCTCCTGGGACCTGGATGATGTGGCCCTTTGAGGAGCGAACCGGTGGATGGAAGATCTTTCTCTGTCTCTGTCTATCCTTCTCTAACTACCTTTCAAATAAATAAATACATATATCTCTTTTAAAAAAACAGTACTCACTCTCAAACAATTGGGGACCTCTGATCTAACGTCTCAAACCTACCCCTTTCCCCCATGACCAAGCTGGGACAGTGCGAGCCCCTTCATTCGCCCAGACACTATCCTGTGCCTCAAAGGCAGCCAGGCAGGGTGCAGATCCAACAGAAGCTGCTGGAGTTCAGTGGAATTATTGCTCCTCCCGATTTTTGCAAATCAAAGTGTCTTTCAAGGTTTCATTCAAATGCCACTTCGCACAGGCCCTGGCAAGCCATTTGTCTTCCTCCTGCTTCATCAGCTGTGGCATCGACTCTTCCCTCGTCTACCCCAGAGTCCAGCGGGACGGGGCCTCTGTATCCTTTTCACCCGGCAGCCCCCTCCACCTAAAGGGGCGGGGCGGGATTTGGGAGGCCTGACGTCCAGCACACTGGGGGGCTGGGGGCTGGGGAAGGGGTGTCCCTTTTCAAGACAAAGCCTACAGATTATTTTACTTTCGCAAATTCTACAAAGACTGTAGCCTGCCTCTGACATCACAAATGGATCAAGCAAATCTACTTCGAGTGTACACGACCATCCCCGCGCCGCGGGCCTGCCGCACCGTCCGCCTCCGAGCTCTAAGTCCATCCCCACGCCGCGGGACGGAACTACACCGTCTGCCACCGAGCGCGCAAGTCCATCTCCGCGACTGGAGACTGGACCATGCTGTCTGCCTTGGAGCGCGCACGTTTATCCCTGGGAACTACACTGTCCCACGCTCCACCTTTTATCACCTGTATCCCTTTGGTGCAAACTGGAGAACCACTTAAGGACCGTCTGGTCCGAGCAGGGCTGGACTCACTGAGACCATTTCAATCAATTCAGTGTGCATGCAGGCGTCCCCTGCAGCCCCCGATCCCTTTGCCCCTCGGCCTCCCCACCACCACCTGCCCCCGGCTCACCTCCCAGGTCTGCGCCAGGCGGCTGACGGACGCAGTGTTGAGACCCATCACGATGGCGAAGAAGGAGTTGAGGTTCCGCTGGGCCTTGCAGCTGCAGAATCAGAGAGCAATCAGAGTGCTGTGAAGAAGCCTCCTTGGGCCGGAGGATCGCCAAGAGCAGGCTGAGGCCACCCGGGCCACCTCCCTGTTCCCCAGGAGTCGCGACGCCTGGCACCCTGCTTGGTGGAAATCTATCCTACACCTTCAAGGGAGGCTCTTTCAAACTCATGGCTCTTCACCCGCACATCGCTCATTTCAACAGCCCCCTGGGCCCGGCTTCCATCAACGTGCTGCTTTTTACTTATTTTTAAAATATTTTGTAGCTTTTGTGTATTTTATTTTTTTAAAGGTTTATTTTATTGATTTGAAAAATAGAGAGAGAGAGAGAGAGAGAGAATCTTCCATCCATTTGTTCACTCCCCAAATGGCCACAATGGCCAAGGCAGGGCCAGGACAAGGCCAGGAGCTTCATTTGGGAGCTTACTCCCCAAAGGGCTGCGTTGGCCGGGGCTGGGCTAGGCCAAAACCGGGAGCTGGGAGATTCTTCTAAGTCTTCCATGTGGATGCAGAGGCCTAAGGACTTGGGCCATTCTCTGATGCTTCCCCAGGTGCATAAATAGGGAGTGGAGCAGCTGGGATTTGAACCAGCGTCTATATGGGATACAGGCATCACAGGCAGTGGCTTAAGCCACTATGCCCCAGCGCCTGCACCACCATGCTCCCTGGTCCCCTCTGGGATGAACAAGTTCTTACACTTGGGGACAGACAAGTCCTGTTTGCCCCATGGGTCTGAGCTCCCCCTCCCATGACATTCAGACCTGATTTCCTTGTGACCAACACAATGGCTGCTCTGCTATGCTGTCGATGTTTAAAACATGACGCACATTACAGGGCTCCCAGCGCACATGTCTCACGGCGAGAACGAGGAAACAATGCAAAAGATCATGTTGAGTCCCATTCACCCCATCCTGCATCATGTCTGTCACAGCCTGAGAGCCAGCTGCTCAGGATCCTACTCATGGTCATGGCCAGAACAGGGGACCAAGCATTCGGGGGCAGCAGGGACACCCCGAGGATCCCCTCCTCCATCTGGAGGGCACCAGGAAAATCTCTCTGAGTCCAAGCATTAAATTAGAAGAAATTGGAGGCTGGTGGCAACATTCCACAGGGACACTGGTTCAAGTCCCGGCTGTTCCACTTCCCATCCAGCTCCCTGCTAATGTGTCTGGGAAGGCAGTGAAGGATGGACCAAGTGCTTGGGGCCCTGCATCCACGTGGGAGACCTGGAAGAAGCTCCTGGCTACCAGTTTTGGCCTGGCCCAGTCCTGGCCACTGCAGCCATATGGGGAGTAAGCCAGCAGATGGAAGATATCTCTCTCACTCGCTCACTCTCTCTTACTTCTTTCCCTCTTTCTAACCTTGCTTTTCAAAAATTAAATCTTAATTAAGCAGCTGCCCTGCCCTGATGATTAAACTTCAAAACTGTGGAAGTGCTTGGCAGAGAGCAGGTGCATAAGTTAGTGTGGCTTCCCTGAGGCGCCATCTATTCCATGACATCTCCACCAATGTCTCAACTCGCATTTGGGGACGCTGTGTCCTGCTTTCTTCGTTACATTACAAGGGTGCTTCAAAGAGTTCGTTAAAAATCCAACTAAAAGATAAATTCATTTTTGGTGAAAATATGCATTTTCCTGAACTTTTTCAAGACCCCTTCATATGCATATATTGCAAAAAACTGTCCCAATATAAAATTACCTTTTAAAAAATATTTATTTATTTGTTTATTTGAGAGGCAGAGAAAGAGGGGCTGGCATTATGGCACAGTGGGGTAAGCCGCCACCTGTGAGGCTGGCATTCCATCTGAGTGCTGGTTTGAGTCCCAGCTGCTCCACTTTGGATCCAACTCCCTGCTAATGTATCTGGGAAATCAGCCAAAGATTCCTCAAGTACTTGTGTCCCTACCACCCATGTGGAAGACCTGGATGGAGTACCTGGCTCCTGGCCTCAAACTGGCCCGGTCTTGGCAGTTGCAGCCATTTGCAGAGTGAACCAGTGGGTGGAAGATCTCTGTCTCTCCACCTCTCTCAGTAACTCTGCCTTTCAAATAAATAAAAAATCTTAGAAAAAGATATGGTGGGGGTGGGGGGGGCGAGCACACTTCCGTCCACTGGTTCACCCTTCAAATGTCCCCAATGGCAAGGCCAAGGATGGAGCTGAGAACTCAATCCAGGTCTGCCACACGGTGGCAGGAACCCAATGGCTCCCATCATCACTGCTGCGTCCCAGGGTCTGTGATACAGAAGCCAGAATTGTGAGCAGAGTCGGGTATCAAACCCAGCACGCCACTATCCATAGACCGGAGTATGTAAATTGGATATACACATATAGCCAGTATACTCCAGGCAGGTGTCTTGGTGTCTTGACCTCTTGGCCAAATGCCTGCCTCTCAGCGTTTTTTGTTTTGTTTTGTTTTGTTTTGTTTTTGTTTTTTTTTTTTTTTTGACAGGTAGAGTTAGACAGTAAGAGAGAGAGAGAGAGAGAGAGGAAGGTTTTCCTTTTCCGTTGGTTCACGCCTCAGTGGCCACTGCAGCCGGTGCACCGCGCTGATCCAAAGCCAGCAGCCAGGTGCTTCTCCTGATCTCCATGTGGGTGCAGGGCCCAAAGACTTGGGCCATCCCCCACTGCCTTCCTGGGCCACAGCAGAGCTGGACTGGAAGAGGAGCAACCGGGACAGAATCCAGCGCCCCGACCAGGACTAGAACCCGGGGTACCGGCGCCGCAGGTGGAGGATGAGCCTAGTGAGCAGTGGCGCCAGCTTCTCAGCTGATCTTTTAATTCCACTTCCCATGAACCTTGTGAAACCTCTCTAATGCACTATAACTTCTCCACTATCACCATTATCAGCTACATAGTACTTCGTGGAGAACATATTCCACAACGCATTTACTCCACTGCTGACCTTTCAGTTACTTTCACTTCCTCCCTGTTACACAGGATGTTACGATGAGCATCTTTATAGACAGTGTATTTTTTTACTGTATTTAGGACTTTTTTCAGGAAGTGTGACTTCCCGTCATTCCAAGATGGGCCAACAGCTGTGAGGACTTCAGTGGTTCTCAATGAGCATAACACAGATGTCTGCCCTCCACAGACAGGTGGCTTTACAGTTGCACAGAGTGTGAATAAGAATGCCTAATACAGACCAGGAAAAGGGTTTGGGCTGTGAAGAGAAATAAACTGGCTATTCCGGCAGGTCCTCCCGAACCACAGCCTCCTGAAACCAGCATCGTGCACTAGATCCCGCTCGAGGCCAAGTGCACCTGCGCCCTAGCTGGGAACCCGGACTGGCACTGCTGCCTCCACAGCTGGTGTCAAAGCTATGTGGGCTGAGCACCTGCGCTGCAGGCGCCTCACTGCTGGACCCCCACTGGGTACGGGATATCCCTCTGGGTCCTCCTGCCCATCTTCTGGCTCTGCCTGCAGGTTCCCTCAGCCTGACTCCTTCATGCCCAACTTGATGCTGCGGGGTGTAGCCCATGAATATACAACAGACTTCCTATTCAGTGAGTTGGTACCCCACCTGGTTTTTGCTCTGTTTTCACTTGAAAGGCAGAGTGAGAGAGAGGAAGAGAGAGGGGATCAGAGATGCACCTGCTGGCTCACTCCCCAAATGCCGGCAACAGTTATGGCTGGGCCAGGCTGCAGCTGGGAGCCAGGAACTTGATCTAGGTCTCCTGTGGTTGGCAGGAACCCAGGTTATATGGGCCATCATTTGCCACTTCCAGAGCACACAAACAGGAATCTGTATTGGAAGCAGAGGCAGGACTCCATCCCAGACTCTGATATGGGATGTGAGTGTCCCAATGGGTGGCTTACTGTGCACGGCTGGGACGCCCACCCCCTACCCCTCCCACTTGTTTTTGAGAACCGCTGCGGCCCAGGGCTGGCTGCAGCACTGTTACCCTCCCTCACCTTGGCCTGAAATCAGCTCCACCCCTGGACATCATGTCTCGGAAGGATCAGTCCTTCTTCCTGCCAGTGGAAGCCACTCTAATTGCTGGGCAGCAGATGGGGCCAGGGCCTCTCTCATTTCTGGGTGCTTCCCCTTCCCTTGGTGAGGCCTCCCCAAGTGGCATCCCCGCTAGACCCAAGGTTCCTGGAGAGCAGGGAAGGAGACCACTTAATGCTTGCATCCTGTCCATCACCCACCTGCCTAGCATCCAGCAAATCCTTAGACGGCACTTGCTGAAATGGAAGATGACTTTTGGGGAGATGGCTTGAAAATTATTATTAAAAAATAACTGGCCAGAGCTGCGGCTCACTTGGCTAATCCTCTGCCTGTGGCACTGGTACCCCGGGTTCTAGTCCTGGTCGGGGTGCTGGATTCTGTCCTGGTTGCCCCTCTTCCAGTCCAGCTCTCTGCTGTGGCCCGGGAAGGCAGTGGAGGAAGGCCCAAGTGCTTGGGCCCTGCACCAGCATGGGAGATCAAGAGGAGGCACCTGGCTCCTGGCTTTGGATCGGTGCAGCGCGTCGGCTGTAGTGGCCATTTGGGGGTGAACCAACAGAAAGGAAGACCTTTCTCTCTCTCTCTCTGTCTAACTCTGCCTGTCAAAAAAAATAATAATTGTTCCTCTTTTTCTTTAGTGTCATTTATCTCTACGGGCTCTTAGATATCCTTCCTTTCTATCTTTTAGCTGCCCATAAAGAATCTCTGTGGTTCATTGAGCATTTTCTCAAAGTCAACACCAAACACAGACAGCTAATATCTGAATCTGTTGGTAAAGAAAGGAATTAATGATTTCTGATACAGAGCAAAGATCAGGTACCATTTCAGTCCGGGTCCCTGTCACTCAGGGTAATCGGCTGCACGGTCAGAACACACTGTCACACACTCTGCAGTTCAGCAAACATTCCTTTGTCTTGGAGTGAGGAAGTGAAATCCACTCCATCCCCAGAGGTGGGGGATGGGGAGGAGAAGGTGGGGGAGACATGAATATGCAAATAGCCGCCTTAGGCAGGGAAAAGACTTTGTGATTGTGGAAATTACTGTTTTCCCTGGGTTCTTCCTAACCAGGGTGATTATAAGGAATGTAACTGGATGTTTGTTTGCATTCTATTCCAGGGGCCAGGGATAGAGACCGGCACCATAAATAATTCAAGAGCTCAGGGTCTATAGGAGAAGATGTGAATCTATTTCATCTCCTTGAGGATAGGCAGGATCTTACAGTGGGAGCTGGGCTGCGGGTGTCATTTTACTCCTTGGGATATTTATGTCCCATTTCTCCACCTAACTGGCATTTAGCAGAAAGCCTTTGTAGCAAAAAGGACTTTCAAGGGTCATTTTAGAACATATTGGCTGAGGCTGGCGGTGCCGTTGGCTCAACAGGCTAATCCTCCGCCTTGCAGCGCTGGCACCCCGGGTTCTAGTCCTGGTCGGGGCGCCGGATTCTACCCCGGTTGCCCCTCTTCCAGGCCAGCTCTCTGCTACGGCCCGGGAAGGCAGTGGAGGATGGCCCAAGTGCTTGGGCCCATGCACCCGCATGGGAGACCAGGAGAAGCACCTGGCTCCTGGCTTAGGATCAGTGCGATGCACTGGCCACAGTGGCCACTGGAGGGTGAACCAACGGCAAAAAGGAAGACCTTTCTCTCTGTCTGTCTCTCTCTCTCTCACTATCCACTCTGCCTGTTTAAAAAAAAAAAAAAAAAAAAGAACATATTGGCTGAATAAAAAAAAAATGGGGGATGGGGGGGTCACTGACCATGACCTTTCTCTCTGTCTGTCTCTCTCTCTCTATCCACTCTGCCTGTTTAAAAAAAAAAAAAAAAAAAAAAAAAAAAAAAAAAAAAAAGAACATATTGGCTGAATAAAAAAAAATGGGGGATGGGGGGTCACTGACCATAAAAACAGTCCAAGACTGGGGTGCACCTGTTCTTCAGGCTCACCAAACGCCAGGTCAGGCCGACTCCTGGCCTCTTCTACTTGCAGGGCAGCCTTCCTAAGGGACAGTCCCTCTTCCCACCAGCGTCCTGCCCCAAATCCCTCAGAGGATCCCTCTGGCCTTTGAGCTTCAGTTTGAACTCTTCCATATGAACTTCAAGATCCTTGATGGTTGGGTCCTGGCGTCTTCCACCCACTGATCTCCCACACTGCCTGACAAACCACCCGGCTTGTGGTGCCAAGGCGGACAAGGTGCCCTCCTGCGCCATGGGCCTCCTTCTGTCCCCAGTGAGTTTGCCTTCCCTGGCAGCCAGCGCTCTTCTGACGCACAACCCATCAAATCCACCCAGTAGCCAAGCAGGTCCTCCAGTGCTACAATCCTCCCCTGAGGTTCCCTGGTTTCCTTTTCCACACTATGGGGTTGGAGCCTCCCCCCCAAACCCGATCTCACCCATGGGCACCTACCTCATTCTACCCTACACATTGGCTGGAGGAGTTGTAGGCACACGGCAAGCTTGGTGAAGACAGGGCTTGTGTGTGGATCAGTCTGTTCCCGCCAGCACACATTCCCTGAATACAGGGCCCTGATAGGTACTTGAACCTGTCTGATGTAAAGATGACTGTGTGAGCAGGCACTGTGGTGTAGGAGGTTAAGCCGCCACCTGCAGTGTGCTGGCAAACCATACAGGTTCCAGTTCTGGCTATTCTAATTCCAAACCAGCTCCCTGCTAATGCCCTTGGGAAAGCAGCTGAAGATGGCCCAAATGCCTGGGTCCCTGACACTCACGTGGGAGACCCAGAAGAAGCCCCTGGCTCCTGGTCTTAGCCTGGAACAGCCCTGGTCATTGAGGCCATTTGGGGAGTGAACCAGGGGATGGAAGATCTCTCTTTCTCTCTTCCCTTCTCTCTAACTCTGCTTTCAAACAAACAAACAAACAAACAATAAATAAATACAATTTTAAAAAGCTTTGGAAAACAAAGTGAGAAATCCAATGGCAAGCCTGGAGACCGGGGAGGATGCTGCTCCCTGCAGCCGGGGAGCTTTCTACCCAAGGGTCTCAGGCTGCGGATCTGGTATTCGACACGACGTTCTCAAGTAAGTGACTACAACTTCACACCACCAACATTTACCGAATCGCTGCCACCTGCCTAGCTCTGAGGCAGGCTTCCAGGTGCAATGATTAATTTAGAAACGGATGCTGCCCTTCGCAAGCTCACACAGCCTCGAGATGCATTTCTGTATAAAGAGCTACGCTTGATACGTATGAAACAGTGGCTTTTACAGAGGGGAAGCATGCGTGCGTGCGTGCGTGCGTGTGTGTGGGTGTGCATGTGCAGAGGGCAGGTAGGGGCCCTGCCTCTGGAAGTTAAGGAGAGACTTGGACGGAGGTCATGAAAAATGATAGCAACGTGCTGAGGGGAAGTGGCCGGATGTGACCGAGTCAGCACAGGTGTCCAAGCTTGGAACGTAATGTGCAGAGTGGTTGGGGTCTGGGGCATACCAGGAGGCGAGGCCGGCGGTCAAGTAGGGCAAGGCAGGGCAAGGCATGCAAAAGTCCCATCTGTTGGGCAATGTGCAGAATCCTGGAATGCACCTGATTTTCAGAGCCCGCCACTCCTCCCGCTCCTGGCGCCTCACCTACTGTGGCTCACCCAGCCACGCTGTGGTTTGGCAGCAAGCTTGGAGGGCTGTGTACCACCTACTTTCTTGCTGCCTCACACTGCCTCCGTGTGCTATGCTGGCATCTTCCTGAAGACAGAGATACTTGGAATGCAAAGGCCTCAACATGCAAGGTCGGACCTTCTCAGCCATTTGGTCACGTTCACTCAATATTACCCTTTCGCAACCCAATGCTTCTTACCATCACAAGGGGAAAAAAACAAACTTCAACACACTCTCTGCGGGAGGCGGGGGGAGCAGCACCGTCCACCCGGTGAAACTTACTGTGCCGCGATCTTGATGAATTTCTTCACCAGCTGCACGCGCTTGCCCAGCTGGCTGCAGAGCAGGATCTCGGTGGCAACCCAGAGCTGCACCTCGTTGCACCTCTGCAGCAGGAGGCTGAGGTTCACGGTGTGCTCCCCGCTCCCCTGCCTGCTGAACGTGAAGTAGATCAGCTCTTGCTGGAAGGAAACAGATCACGCCAGGGTTTACTGGAGGCACGGTCCGAGGCACCTTGAGGACACAGTTCCGTCCCTTTCCAAGAGCAACTCCCACATCATTAAATACCTCAACAGGGACTATATAGCAAATCACACGGCAAAAGTTCTCAAGGATGCTTCTCGTGTCTTACACATGGTTTGCTTGATCACGCTGACCTAGGATCCTTACACAACTGGGATTTTTCAGAAGACATCTCTTAGAGGAAAACCCAAACATTCTCCAGGTGAAGTCGCAGCTCACGTGGAGCCCCCACACTTCCCAGACTTGGTATGTTGGGAAATCCAAGTGAGAACGAGCACGGGTGTGACCAGCAGGTGTTCAGGTGCTCAATAACCCCAAAGGGCCTGTGGTTTTGGTGTGAATCGGTGACAGCAAAGATCGCTGGGCCCCACCTGGAGAAGCTCTGGTTCAGAGGCTCTGTGGAGGGGCTGAAGACAAGAGTGCAGATTCCCGGGGTGACACTGCTGATGCTGGCTTGGGCACCCTCCCTCTGAGAATCACCCATAGGCGCGATTGTCAAACCAGAAGTGGGACAAACATGAGATCAGGGCAATTTACAAATGCCGAGTAGGACCAGTAGTGATTTATGTAGATGGAGCACATACCAAGGATTACGTCGGATTTTAAATGAGTGTGCATTTTACAGACATAATCTGCAGGCTCCCACTGAACAAGCTGAGGACAGTGGTACTAATATTTTTCCAAAGACACAAGCCGCCTAACCTGAGTGAATGCACTATATGCTCAAATTCAGATTGCAATGTTAATTCTTAAATGAGAAAACACATGACACGTGAAGGATGCTAACACATGCTCCTAGGGCACTGAGGAGGACAGGCCATTGCAGAATGAGAAATTCCACCGCACGGCAAAACCAACGTGACCATACGGTTGCAGGGGGCTCTCACATTTTTCATCCCCTGATTCCTGCGAGACCTCCCATTGCCCAAATACACTCATTAGTTGTCATTAGCATTTTGTTCCTAATCTACTGCTTGATAAATGCAATCATGTGCCCTCAAGGGAGGAAAGAGATGAATATAAAAATCTGAAATATAGCCAAAATTGCAGCACAAGTCTAATTGTCTAGAATGTTCTGAAGTAAATGGGTGGATGGATCTGTACATGTATAACATGCATAACCAGTGTAAACTTCACAGAAAAATAAAAATGCCAATATCAAAGAGAAAACAGTTCCTCAACCCCATTGGCAGCTTCATACACATTTATCAATGTGTGTGTATTCATAAACAAGGATGCATACATTTTATACAAATCTTGCATATTTATACCACTTTATATAAGCAGAAGTAAATAAAACTTGACCATAACATCTGCTTGTCCTAGGATTGGGTCAGTATCTGAATGTATTTTAAGTCTGGAAACAGCGTTCGGATCACGCTACCCTAGCTTATCACCATGCACACACACGTTCTCCAAAAAGAATCCATAGCTCAAATAGCATTAGCAGGTGCATCCTCTTAGTACTCAGAACTTACCTCGTGAATGGAATTGAACAGACTCCAATCGAAATTCATTAACTCCAGGGCCAGATCCCAAGTGTTCATCCCCAAAATCCGCATCGACCTTTGCTGTGACTCCTCGTTTTCCACGAAGGGGTTCTAAAGGCACAGACAGAAACACAAGGGCGCTCGGTCATTCCCCAGCGGTTTGCACGGAACTTGGCTGGCCACGTAGAGAGCGCCAGAAGTCCAGAATTAGAACGGCAATCTTTTCTGAGTGCACTTAATATTTTTGCTGGTCTGTTCACCTTCAATGGGTTACAGCCAATTTAGGAAAAGGTCTTAGCTACGGCAAACAACCTCAGAGTGAGCCTGCCCCGCTCCTCTTCTCCCCCGCCCCCACGTGTCTCACCTCCCCCACCTCCACGAATCTGATCATAAAACACTGCCGGCAGACAGCATAATGAAAGCAAGAGGCCCGACATCACTTTGGCTGCTGGTAGGAAGGAACGTGCCAGCAGGGTTAGTATAAAAACAAACAAAAGAAATGTCAGGGTGCACTTCAACACAGACAGACACGGCTTTCACAGGACATCTGTTTAGCACGCCTCATCCCAGACACGCGTTTACAGATCGCAGCGAAACGCCCGTGGAGAGCGAGCGCATTTACGTGAGACACAAGGCACGAGCTGTCTCACATGTGCACCCCGTGGAGGAGGGCCATTTTACGTCTCAACTGGTTTCCCCTGTGTAAACAGGAGCTAACTCTACAGAACTGGTAAGGGCATCTTGGAACACCTAAGGGGAAGACAGGATGACATGCCACCCCAATTTCATTAGTGTATTTTGAATTCTAATTTTGAATTAATTTTTTTTAACAGATCCAATACAGCTTGTAGGTACAATTCTTTTTTTTTTTGACAGGCAGAGTGGACATTGAGAGAGAGAGAGACAGAGAGAAAGGTCTTCATTTTCCATTGGTTCACCCTCCAATGGCCGCTGCGGCCGGCACACTGCGCTGATCCGAAGCCAGGAGCCAGGTACTTCCTCCTGGTCTCCCATGCAGGTGCAGGGCCCAAGCACTTGGGCCATCCTCCACTGCCTTCCCGGGCCACAGCAAAGAGCTGGACTGGAAGAGGAGCAATCAGGACAGAATCTGGCGCCCCGACCGGGACTAGAACCCGGGGTGCCAGTGCCGCAGGTGGAGGATTAGCCTAGTGAGCCGCGGCACCAGCCGTAGGTACAATTCTAAGAATATCATAGTATTTCCTTCTTCCCTCTCTCCCTCTTCCTCCCTTCCTCTCCTGTTCTTTCCTTTCTGTTGTTATAGTTTGGCCAACACAACTTTAAATCTGCTGTCACTGTTGGCTATTTAAAAGAAAATGTTGCTTGCCATCTTTCCAAACTATTTGGTGTCTGCCAATTAAAATATAAATTCTCCCCTTTGAGGGGTTGGACTTGACTAGTTAATGACCTCAAAGCAAAACAAATGGGGACTTTGCAAAAACAAGGGACGTGAGAAAGCAAGTATTTCAGATGTCAAATATTAACTTAGGGGCAGGTGCTGTGGCATAGTGGGTAAAGTTGCTACCTATAGTACCAGCATCCCATATGGACGCTGGTTTGAACCCCAGCTGCTCCACTTCCAATCCAGCTCTCTGCTATTGCCTGGGAAAGCAGTGGAAGATGGCCCAAGTCCTTGGGCCCCTGCACCGGCATGGGAGACCTGGAAGAAGCTCCTGGCTCCTGGTTTCAGATTGGCACAGCTCTGGCCATAGAGGCCAATTGGGGAGTGAACCAGCAGATGGAAGACCTCTCTCTACCTCGCCATCTCTGCGTAACTCTTTCAAATAAATAATAAATCTTAAAAAAATATTAATCTATGACTAAATTAGGAAAGATTTGTATTTGCCTTAGTTTTACACTTATAAAAAGGTTTCCTTAAAACATACATGCACGCACACACGTATGCACACATGCACACACACCCAACACAGAGCTGCTTTCCCCACACACGTGGTTGTCCCCAGAGCAGCTCATGGTACACACATCCTCCGTGCCTCAGTGTGATGCTCAGAAAGCACCGACTCCATCAACAGCTCAGAAAACGCTGACATTGCACTCACAACCATGCAGGGGACAGGAGGGTGCGGGCAACAGAAGGAAGGTGGGGCTTTTCCAGGACTGGCCTGGCCAGGCTGGGACACACGGACTGCCCGGCAGACTTTCAAAGGGCGAGCTGCGAGTTGCACAGTGCACCAACACCGGCTGCCCCCTGCAGAGTGCAAGGCTGTTCTACTTGGTCTGTTCCTCTGACTTTCCCTAACCAGGGCCCTTGTCCTGGTACCCAGTCATCGAGACACTCTCCCTCTCCTGTCCCTTCACAGCTCTAATTCCTGTCTTCTAAGAAGATGAATGGGTGTGCTCGTGCTAGTGGGTCCTAGTGGTTCCATGTGTGAGGCTTCCCTTTTCTTCTATTTGAACTGCAATCTTTTTTTTTTTTAATTTGACAGTTAGAGTTATAGACAGTGAGAGAGAGAGACAAAGATAAAGGTCTTCCTTCCATTGGTTCACTCCCCAGATGGCCACTATGTCCGGCGCTGCGCTGATCCAAAGCCAGGAGCCAGAAGCTTCCTTCTGGTCTCCCATGCAGATGCAGGGCCCCAAGCACTTGGGTCATCCTCCACTGCTTTCCCAGGCCACAGCAGAAAGCTAGACTGGAAGAGGAGCAACCAGAACTAGAACCGGCACCCATATGGGATGCTGGCGCCGCAGGCGGAGGATTAACCAAGTGAGCCACAGCGTGGCCCCAATTACAATGTTTTGAAGATGAAATGAGCAAGCCCACTATTTCAGTGCAGACATGCAAGGAACGGGAAGAGGTCAGCTCCTTTTCTTCTACATCATGCACAATGAGAGCAATCCGCAGGGGCGTCGGAGCCAACCACAGCTGGGTTTAACACCCTAGCACTCTCCCTGACGTGGCTATACCCGGAGTACGTTACCCAGGCTCTTTGAACCGTGTGTAAATTATGTAGCATGTTCATATCCGGTACTATGGGTGAAAATTGACAGTGATGGACAGTATGATGGGAGTTAGATATCCTGCAGGTAACTTTACACGTAATATTTCTGTTAAAGCAGTTTTGGTTAACACAATTCACATGTTCAGGAGGACATCAAATAGTTCATGGAAGATGGAATGAAAAGATAAGTTTATTTGGGCGCAAAGAAGTTTTGAGACCCGTGCATGGTTTTTATGTGATGCGTACTTTCCATGAACTGGTGAAGGTGTCTTGTGCCAGCTGCAAAGACCCACCCGGTGACAACTGCACGAGGGGTGAGGAGGACCCTGAGTCCAGACGATAGGCTGGCTGCCTTGGAGAGCCCATTCTTTCTAGAAGGTTCCAAGGGAAGGGTTCTGTCATTTGGGAAGCAACCATAGGCTGAGGTCTTTTGGAACAGCACAACAGAAAAATGCCCACCTAGGCAGAGTCTTAAATTTCTAACTGAAAACAAGACACAGCGTGGAATCTACATTTTGTCAAACTCCTGGGCTTCCGTGGAATCGGATGTCTCATGGTTATGACTCCAATGAACACAGCAGGGAAAATCCCCCATTCCTCAAAGAAGTAGGACATTCCAAGTGCACCAGATGCGTTGAATCGTCCCTTTCCCTCCAATCCACTCAGGGTGCGTTTCTCAGCCTCATCCCCCGACTCACAGAAAAGAGGAAACGGAATAAAATGGAGAGATCACCGATTCCACATCTCGTGTTTCAGAAGCTCAGGAAGTTTTCACTTTGGAGGGATTTAGCATGGGAAAGCTGTGTCGTGTCTGAGGGTGGTGGTGCATGTTTCTAGTTCAAGACCACAGTTCCTTACCAAAGTGTCAGCCAGGTCCTTCCGGTAGACATATAACCGCCCAGATGCCTCAAGGGATTTGGAGATGGCCAAGTCATTCGGCTGAAGTTCATGCTTCTCTTTATTTAAAAAAATGAGAAAAAAAAAAAAAAGTAATGAGAAACATAAGAGCAGCAGTAGGCCTACACAGTGCATCTAAAGTGGGAAGTTCTTAAAAAAATAGTTAAAAGTAAGCATGACTTAAAGTGGATTGGGGCAGGTAAAGCCACCGCCTGCAGTGCCAGCATCCCTTATGGGCACCGGTTTAAGTCCCGGCTGCTCCACTTCCAATCCAGCTCTCTGCTGTGGCCTGGGAAAGCAGTAGAAGATGGCCCAACTGCTTGGGCCCCTGCACCCACGTGGGAGACCTGGAAGAAACTCCTGGCTCCTGGATTTGGATCGGTACAGCTGCAGCTGTTGTGGCCATTTGGGGAGTGAACCAGCAGATGGAAGACTGACTCTCTCTCTCTCTCTCTCTCTCTCTGCCTCTCTAACTCTGCCTTTCAAATAAATAAATAAATAAACCTTTAAAAAAACGATCTGTCTATATCATGTTTCCTTGGTTATATAACATCATTTAATCTTCTACTATTGTTGAGGGTTTAATGGCTCCTACTTTCTTTGGGGCATATGGCTTGTCATATGCAAAGCAGCAGCTAGGAGCTGGAAGATAATGGACTTGGTTAAAGGGCAACCCCACACACTGTCAGAGTCAATACGCTATGGCGCAAATCTGTCTGCTTGTAGATGATTTTCTTATGATAGATTCCTAGGACTGGAAGTACTGGCTCAAAGGGAATTAACAGTTTGGAAGTTTTGGATACAGGCTTCCAAATTTCTTTGCAATTCTTCTTTTCAAGAAAACAAATCACACTACTTTCCTAAATAGAGGTGTATGGCATGGATCTGACCTACACGGATGGTGGCTTTTGGCAGGTTTGCTGTTTGGTTAAAACCCACACAGGATTCTCAGCTTCTTCTGGGTTTGCTGACTCCTAGTGAGGCAGAAAAATCTTTCATGTATTCTTCTTCCGTCGCACCTCCCTGATTGCAAACTGTCCCTGCCCTTTGACCTTTGCTGTACCGCAAGGAGAGCCTTGTAATGACACAACAGCTTTCCTCCCAGAAAAGCGTCCTCCTCCTAACTGCAAGACGCAGGCAGGAATTGACTGAAGCAACATCAAAGCCTCCTGCCACAGCCATGGGAGCCGCGTGGCCATCCAGTGACTGGACACCATTCTCTAGATGATCAGCTCCAATCCGAACTTAGTTTGGAATATTTCTGCTTGATACAGAGAATACAAGTGACAGTCTAATAGATTCTTTATGGCCCAGCATCGTAAAGATCGATAATACTATGACGCTAGGTCACGGGTGTCACAGCCCGGTTCTGAACCGCTTCCTCACTGGGCTAGAATTTCTCTCGGTGCTCTGTGCGCCTGTGTCTAAGTGAAAATGGGATTTAGGAGTCTCATTCACACTTTACAGAAGAAAACCCGTGTCTTTAGGATAGTAACCTTTCTATTTGCCAAGAAATATTTTTCCCTTATTTTCAGGTTTCTCATATACGATGAAAGATGAAAATTTATGGTTTTAGCCTCTGAACAGCTGGGGAGGTTACCATGACTACTTCAAAACGCTGGAATTAAATATTGGAATTCAAAGACAAATGTACTTTGGTACAATTTTTTTACAAATCGGTGCATACGAGGGTCTTCAGAAAGTTCATGGGAGGGGTGGGCCCTGTGGCACAGCAGGTAAAAAGCCACAGCACCTGCACCTCACACTGGAGTGCTGGTGCAAGCCCCAGCTGTTCCACTCCTACATTTTTAAAAATTTATTTATTTATTTGAAAGGCAGAGTTACAGAGAGAGACAGAGATCTTTCATTTGCTGGCTCACTCCCCAGATGGCTGCAATGGCTGGGATTGGGACAAAGCCTGAAGCCAGCTGCTTTGTCCAGGTCTCCCATTTGGCACCCACATGGGACACTGGCGTCACATGTGGTGGCTTTACCAGCTAAGCCACAAAGTGCCCTCTAGCTGCTCTGCTTCTGATCCAGCGCCATGCGATTGTGCCTGGGCAGCAGTGGACAATGACTCAAGGACCATCCTCATGTGAGAACCAGAGGGAGTTCCTGGCTCCTGGTTTTTGGCGCAGCCCAGCCCTGGCTTTCGTGGCCATTTAGAGAGTGACCCACTGGATGGAAAATATCGCCCCCTACCATCGCTATGCCTTTCAAATAAATAAATAAATCATAAAAGAAAAAAAAAAAGTCTACTAAAGATATAAGGATGATAGTACTGCTTCTTTCAGAAAAATCCACAGAACTTCCAACATCTTTAAACTTCTGTGGACAAAAAGAAAATACAGATCTCATGATAATTTCACTCTAGAGGGGCATGAAACATTATTTATAACAAACTATGTAAGTGGGGCAGGTGTTTTTGGTGTAGTAGCTGAGCTGCTACATCCCTTAGCAGACTGCCTGGGCTAGAGATCGGTTCTGTTCTTGATTCCAGTATCCTGCTAGTGAGCACCCTGGGAGGCAGCAGGGGGTGGCTCAAGTGATTGGGTCCTAGTTGCTTACCCAGGGGGGGCATCTGGATTGAATGCCTGGCTCCTGGCCCCAGCCTGACCCAATCCTGGTTATTCTGGGCATCTGGTGAGTGAACCACTGAATGGCAGATTTGCTTGTATGTCTCCCAAATCAATCAATCAATAATTTAAAAAACATTAAGTAACGGGAGCAAGAAACGCATTAAGCTCTGGCCCGTCCCACCTGCCCTGCTTCTTTAACGAGTTATTGTTTCAGAGATAATCAAATGCAGGCACAAAGGTTCTTAACAGACAGAATAACTAATGGGTGGAAAGCTATGGCACGTTTCCAAATCTGTGGGGTAATTCAGCAGATAAGCTGATATTTCTAGCGATGATTAGCAATGGGTCTATACACGCTAGCTCGCCCTGATGAATCTAATTTAATAGAGTATGAAAATGGCATTTCACAGCCATCAAATAGATAACTGGGTAGTGAAAGAGCCACTCATTAATTGGCAGATTCTCACGTGGCCCCCGGCTGATGAGCCAGCTCCCGGGAGACGATCTGAGTGGTACTGTTAGGTTCCTAGGGCCCATCCCTCCCCCAACACCTTCTGTCTAGTTGGGCACCCAAAGATTACTTTCTGTAGCGGTAGCAACTTGACATCAAATACTAGTTTTGAGGAAGCTTTAATACTATTTAAAAGGACAATAGTTTAAAAATATCTTTGGTCCCTGAAAATCACATATAATAAACATTTATCATCTCCACCAAAAATCTATTATCAAAAATGCAACCACATCCTGATTAAAATTCACGGGGTCCACACGCGTCTCGGATGCCTGCTCCGAGATGATGCACCATTAGATTCCTGGGGAGGCAGAAGAGGCCCGGCAGAAGCAGGGCTCTGTCTGCACGTGGAACTCGCTGGCTCGGAGACCGCAGGAGCCACACGGGACTTCAACACCAGGTACAGCCTGCCGTAAACAAAGGGCCCACGCAAAGGCCGTTCTGTCCCCTCCCCGCAGCCCCATCGCTGGCTGAGCAGCCCAGTGACTGCAGCTAAGCCACGGTCTTGGTGCTCTGCTTGGGGTTCATGAGATATGAAATAAAGACTGCAAGTCACAAAGGGAGGCGGGTGCCACTGAGAAGTGACAGGCCCCAGTGAAAAGCGAGAGGTCTCTTCGGGCCCCACAGATCGATGGTGTCAGCTTGTAATCTGTGTGATCCTATTCAAAACAGACAATAACCCATTCTCTGAAGATCAAGAAAGCCTCACAGGGGGAGACAGGCCTCACTCCCCACATCCACCTGCAGGAACGCTGTCCTGTGGGCACCTGGCTTACTGCACAGTTTTGCTGTCTTCCAACAGAGTCTTTAGGTATTAAATTGTTACCTGGCAGTAGGACTCCTTTTTATTTTTTTCCCTATAGTAATTTCACCCTCTAGCAATTCCCCTAGTTAATTTAAGTATACAAATAGAAGGCTTATCTAGAGTCCAAAATACAAAAAGCCTTATAATGCATTTCAAAAACACCGGGCATGCCTCCCCAGTCAGTTGTTGGGAGGAAATTCAGCATCCAGCAGCACCCAGCCGTTGCCATGGAAACACCTCTGCTAGGCGGCACCTCACTGTTGCCATGGTTATCCAGCTGTGGGCCCGGAAGGGACAGTGGGAGAGGAATAATCAGAGATGGGAAACAACTCACCCCCGGAGAACGCAATGGCCACCAGGGCCAGCTCCTCTTCTGCGTGATGGATCTTTTCTGCGACTACTTTCAGGATCTCCTGGGCTGTGCTGGAAACTTTGGCCCTCACACTGACATAGGAGTGCTCCGTTATGTACACGTGGCAAAAGACTGCAGGAGGGAAAGAACCGTGCGTGAGCGGAGCCTTGGCCACGGCTGTTCCAGCCAAGGCACCCACCATGCTACTCTCTTTCATTTTCTGTAAGATTTATTTAGTTATTTGAAAGGCAGAGGTACAGAGGGGGAACAAGAGACAGAGAGGGAGGGAGGGAGGGAGGGAGGGAGGGAGGGAGAGAGGGGGAGGGAGGGAGGGAGGGAGGGAGGGAGGGGGAGGGAGGGAGGGAGGGAGGGAGGGAGGGAGGGAGAGGGAGAGGGAGAGAGAGGGAGAGAGAGAGAGAGAGAGAGAGAGAGAGAGAGAATGAGAATCTTCCATTGGCTGGTTCACTCCCCAAATGGCAGCAACAGCCAGGGCTGGACCAGAGTTGAAGCCAAGAGCCTGAAACTCCATCTGGGTCTCCCATGTAGACAGCAGGGACACAAGCACTTGGGCCATTTCTGCTGCTTTTCCAGGTATGTCAACAGGCAGCTGGATCAGAAGTGGATCAGGGCCGGCACCGCGGCTCAATAGGCTAATCCTTGGCCTTGTGGCGCTGGCACACCGGTTTCTAGTCCCAGTCGGGGTGCCGGATTCTGTCCCAGTTGCCCCTCTTCCAGGCCAGCTCTCTGCTCTGGCCAGGGAGTGCAGTGGAGGATGGCCCAAGTGCTTGGGCCCTGCACCCGCATGGGAGACCAGGAGAAGCACCTGGCTCCTGGCTTCGGATCAGCGTGGTGCGCCGGCCACAGCACGCTAGCCACAGCAGCCACTGGAGGGTGAACCAACAGTAAAAGGAAGACCTTTCTCTCTGTCTCTCTCACTATCCACTCTGCCTGTCCAAAAAACAAAACAAAACAAAACAAACAAACAAACAAACAAAACAAAGCAAAACAAAAAAGAAGTGGATCAAACCGATGCTCATATGGGATGCTGGTGTTGCAGGTAGCAGCTTAACACGCTGTACACAATGCTGGCCCTTCTGTTCAGTTTTATGGAGCCCTCTGGAGTGAGACTGACCTAGATGTATGTACGTGAAGCCATGGGGTGATAAGCCTGTCAGTGTGTGCTGTACACGCAAGACGTGGCCGTCGGCCGGCCAGTGAACAAGCACGCGTGGACTCAGGTTTCCCAGCTGTCCGGGGAGTCCAGGGCAGCCCCAGCCTGTGCATGTGGCAGGCACCTGCTCACGCCATCCGGGGCACCTGGGCCGTACTGTACAACCCCTGCTGTGAGAGGTGCTGCCCGCTCCCACAGCAGCCCATCAGCATGCAAACTCATGAACTGTGATCTTACACTCCCTTCCAGAACAGGCCCCATCGTCCAAGCCGAGCCCTGCCTGGGCTGTGAGAATCCTCGCAAGCTTATCGGAGGCTCAGTCGTCAGCTTGCCCCTGGCATAAGCTGGCGCATAAGTTTCGCCTCCCTCGCCTTTTTAATTTCCTTCTTATTGTCCGTGGCTCCAATCATTATTCCCAGGACGTTCTCACTATCAGGGAGAAAGGATCCTGGGGGAAATTTTTACCATCTGAACAGCAGAAACTGTTCAACAGCAATGGAGACCAATGACAGCTCCTCTGAAGCCATTAAAAAAAGGCTCCTTTTGCCCAGACAGGGGGACAATAACATCTTAGATAGTCTGCTCTTCTGTAACACCTAATCAGAGAGAGCCAGAGCACAGCTTCCAGAAAAACCTTCCGGGCGATTTTAAAATGGCACCACAGAACTCAGCGCAGGACTGTTTTCGCAGAAATGCAAACTAAGCGAAAGTCTGCCTGTGAATTCTGGACAGAGCCCCAAAGTAAACACACGGCCGGGAAGCACTGGACGGATCTCATGTGCCGTGGGTGGTGCGGGAGCGGAGACAATGACATTTACCAAGCAGTCGCCCCAGATTCTGTCAACTTGACGGGCGTGAGAAAACAAAGGCTTCCTGCTTCCACAGAGAAGCCGGCTTCCTGAGCAAGGCTGGAGATCTGGGCCCCGAAGCACTGACTGTAAGGCAGACAGACAGGTGGCTTGGGAAGCCAGCGAACAAGGTCAGGGGCATTGGGACACTGAGACTTCTTGAAGCTCAGCAGGGATGGCACATCAAACTGTAAGACAACACACGCAAGGAGTGTCACCGATGACTGCATCAGGAGGTCAGATCATTTTGCCTGCTCTTTGACTTGGGCTAGATGACACTCAGCTGGCTACAATCTCTCTCTCAGCGGCACTGCACACAAACACCACGGGGCAGAAGAAGCGCTGCTGGGACAGTTGGTGTTTTAAATGTTCAAGAAATTAAGGGGTCAGCACTGTGGCATAGCGGGTAAAGCCACTGCCTGCAGTGCGGGCATCCCATATGGGTGCTGGTTCAAGTCCTGGCTGCTCCACTTCTGATCCAGCTCTCTGCTATGGCCTGGGAAAGCACTAGAAGATGGCCCAAGTCTTTGGGCCCCTGCACCCATGTGGGAGACCTGGAAGAGGCTCCTGGTTCCTGGCTTCAGATCAGCTCAGTTCCGGTCATTGCAGCCAAGTGGAGCGTGAACCAACGGATGGAAGATCTCTCTCTCTCTGCCTCTCCTCTCTCTGTGTAACTCTTTCAAATAAATAAAATCTTTAAAAAAATAAAAATAAGAAATTAAAAGAGGCTGGCACTGTGGCATTGTGGGTTAAGCTGCTGCCTGCAGCACTGGCATCCCATATGGGCACCGGTTCTAGTCCCGGCGGCTCCACCTGGAATACAGCTCTCTGCTAATGCATCTGGAAAAACAGTGGAAGATGGCCCACATACTTGGGCCTCTGCACCCACATGGAGCTCCCGGCTTGGGCCTGGCTCAGCCTCAGATACTGAAGACATTTAGGGACTGAACCACCAGATGGAAGATTCATCGATCATGTGCTCATGCTCTCTTGCTCTGTCTCTCTCTCTCCCCCAACCTTTCTGTAACTCTGCCTTTCAAATAAAGAAAGAAATATTTTCTTTAAAAATTAAGGGAGTGTCAAGGTCACCAGAGTGTGAGCATTTCAATTCACTGTCTCCCAGCTCTGCACTCAACATAATCTTTACCCAAACATGAGGAAACCCCTGCCACCCTTCCTGTCCCCTTATCGAACAGGACAGAGCAAGGCTCATTGGCATCCTCAGGGCACTCAAGAGGAGCTTCCTCTGGCAGCGAGTGGACAGCGCCTTCCAGGGGGTGTCAGGTCCCCCTGCAGCACTACTCTGCCCCTGCAGCACTACTGCGCGCCTACTGCATGAGTGGCACCACCCGGCACAGCCTTGCTTTGCAGGGACTTTGAGCACACAGCCTGCCTTGTTATTCTCTCCAAGACCTTTCTTCTCGGGGCCAAACCCAGCCCCGACCCCTGTCCTGTGGCCTCGGTGGCCTTCTCAGGTGGTCGTGGGAAAAAGGCAAAGGCTGTTCTCGGTACATTTCGCACCTCTGCCCGACAACACAGAGGCTTCTTGCCTGGTTCCCTGTCCTTACGTCCCAAGTTGACAACGCCCTTGGCCCTCGGGACAGGACGATGCGGTCCATGGAAACTGATGCTCAAAGGCAGAGAGAAGAGCAGCTCCTGGCTGTGAACATGGGCAGGAGGAAGCTGGTGACGAGCTGCAACCCCGGGCGGCCTCAACCCCCCATCTGGAGCCCTACTCACTTTCTTCTGTTTCAATCACAGCGCCTCTGTGCTGCAGCCAGTTCTCCTTGAGACTGAATTGGTGGAAAAGGACTTTATTCTGTGAAAAGGGAGAAAGAGAACAATGAACGACTGGGTGCCTGCCCTTTGGAAATCCACAGCTGCTGACAACATGTTCCCAAGGAGCTGGCCAATTTTTTTTTTTTTTAAAACATGAAATCCACCCATCCAATCTTAGAGAAACAAATTGGGAGTTGTCTCCATGAATACGTGTTGGGGGGGAGGGGAATGGAGATTCTGAGCAACTTAACGGGCGATGGCCGAAACCAGTGCCAGCCACGCCCCTATCGTTACTCTCTGCCACGTGGTGACAAGTACCCTCACGATCTCTCACAACAGGGGCCTACAAACATTCCTTGATCCTTCTGAGAAAGCCATGGTCCCCTCATCGCCACGTGGCCCTGCGAGTTACATCTATCTCCATCTCATGTGCTTTGTGGGTTTTTCGTAGAAGCCACGTGGAGCGTCTCATGCCCCTGCTGTGGTCCAGCGACTCTGCAGGGAAACAGCCTCGGTGCACTGAGATGTTCCTGCCCCTTCCCCGGCTGCATCAGCTTCTACAAAACCCGTGCCCACAGCGTGCACAAAGGGCAATACGCCAAGCCTCGCTCACCTCTCCCTCTGTGGTGCTCAGTGCAAACCTCTTCCTTAACAGACTCCCCACCGCCCCTGGGAGCCAAAAATGTTGCCTGGATTTTGGGGTAGGGAGACAAAGATGTGTTGAAAGTCAAATGCCTGCCACTGGGGACAGCAGAGGAGCCCCTGAGACTCCAAAAACGTACCACGAAAGACGGAGAACCCAATCTGATTCAGGGCACGTGGCTGAACTCCGATGTGCACAGGCACAGGGACACCAAAGCGGAGCAGCACGTGCCGCCGGCTGCAGTCCCGGCCGCCCCCGCCCCCGTGTGCCCGAGGCAGGAAGAAGGGCCAGATCACCTGATTTCCATGGAAGTCCGTGCCTTACCTTCCTTTGTGGTGAATATTCATCCACAGTGCTGAAAGGAGAAAGACAACAAGTCAGCCTGCATACCAAACCCAGAAGAACGCAGTTATTGTCATGGAAGACCAAGTTTTATGCACTGGGTGGAGGAGTTTGCTCTTTAAAAAAGATATAGGGGGGCGGGGGGCAGCGCTGTGGCATAGCAGGTAAAGCCGCTGCCTGCAGTGCTGGCATCCTCTATGGGTGCTGGTTCAAGACCCAGCTGTTGCACTTCCCATCCAGCTCTGTGCTATGGCCTGGGAAAGTACTAGAAGATGGCCCAAGTCCTTGGGCCCCTGTACCTGTGTAGGAAACCCGAACGAAGCTTCTGGCTCCTGGTTTTGTTGTAGCCGTTGTAGCCAACTGGGGAGTGAACCAGTGGGTGGAAGATCTCTCTCTCTCTTTCTGCCTCTCTTTCTCTCTCTGTGTAAATCTGACTTCCAAGTAAAAATAAAATAAAGCTTAAAATGTATATATATAAGAGGCTGGTGCTATGGCATAGTGGGTAAAGCTGCTGCCTGCAGTGCCGATGTTCTGTTTAGGCACTGGTTTGAGTCCCGGCTGCTCCACTTCTGAAACAGCTCTCTGCTGTGGCCTGGGAAAGCAGAGGAAGATGGCCCAAGTGCTTGGGCCTCTGCACATGTGTAGGAGACCTGGAAGAAGCTCCTGGCTTCAGATGAGCACAGCTCCAGTCGTTGTGGCTATTTGGGGAGTAATCCAGTGGGTGGAAGGGAGAGGGAAAGAGGGAAAGAGGGAAAGAGGGAGGTCTTTCATCTGCTGGTTCACGCCACAATGGCCAGAGCTGCGATGATCCAAAGCCAGGAGCCAGGAGCTTCCTCTGGGTCTCCCACGCAGGTGCAGGAGCCCAAGCACTTGGGCCATCTTTCACTGCTTTTCCAGGCCATAGCAGAGAGCTGGATAGGAAGTGGGACAGCCGGGACTCAAACCAGCACCCATATGGGATGCCAGCACTGCAGGCGGTGGCTTTACTTGCTGCGCCACAGCAGCAGCTCCAAGAATCCTATCTTAATATCCTTTTTCTTATTTGAATCTATCATTTCCCCTTCTTAGGTAAGTTTTTAAATGACATGCAGTAAATCCTATTAACGTATTTGAATCTATTAAGCCAGGAATTAACATTCTCCACTGAAACAGGTCTGCCCTACAGCATAGAGCAAATTCCATGTGGGAGACGGATTATTTTGATGCAAAGTTCTCATTTTCTTCTCTTTTGCTTCATTTATTGGTGCACATTTTCACATTTGTCTTAGGCTATAGAAACTTAATACAATGCACACTGATAAAAAGACCAACAATCATTTCCAACACACAGATCTAACACGCAAGTCCATCTGACTGTCTGCTTTCCTTTTTTTTTTTTTTTTATTTGAAAGGCAGAGTGATAGAGAGGAAGAGGGACAAGGAGAGAGACAGGAAGAGAAAGACAGAGCTTCTATCCACTCAATCCCCAAATACTTGGAACTGTTGGGCCTGACCTGGCCAAAGCCAGGATCCAGGAACTACGTCCTGGTCTACCAGGTAGGAATCAGGGACCCAGGTAGTTGAGCCATCACCTGCTGCTTCCCAGGCACAAGCAGCCGGGACTCAAATCAGTGCTTCCATATGGAGCAGCGAATGTTCCAAGTGGCAGTTTAGCCCACCGCACCACAACATACACCCTGCAACTGATGTCTGAATTTCTCAATGTGCACAAGCTTACATGTTTTGCAATGGCATTTCCCTTCCCTAAAATCAAGTTAGGGGTTCAGTCTCAAATCAGTAATCTGAAAGGCCTGAATCAACATTTTCTATGAGAAGTGCACTTATCACACACACACACACACACACACAATCTTCCATATGCTGCTTTACCCCCCAAGCGGCTGCAAGAGCCAGGGCTGGGCCAGGCCAAAGACAGGAGCCTGGAATAGGGTCTCCCACGTGGGTGCAGGGGCCCAGCACCTGGGCATCTTCTGCTGCTTTCCCAGGTCCATTAGCAGGGAGCTGGATTGGAAGTACAGCAGCTGGGACTCAAATAGCACTCATATGCGATGTGGGTGTCACTGGCAGCGGCTTAACCCACTGCACCACAACACCAGCCTGGTCCCGTGGCCGGAATCTCAGCAGAAGCTTGTCACAACTTGACAACACATGCACTTCTGTTTATTAAGCCCAGACGACCGATCTATCACAGAATACTTTCCCTGCACGTGAACTCTGCAGCTATACCCGAAGACTGGATAACAACTTGTTTTCATTTATCAAAGTTAATAAGGAGAGGCAGTGGTGAAACTCTAGTAAAGCCAGGTGCTGTCAGCCCAAGAGATGAACGCGAGATACCTACGAGACACGTGGGCCCTCCGAGAGTCCCGGAGTAAGCGGCTTTCTTTAATCTTTCTAATTGATAAAGAAACTTCAGGCAACCAGAACCCTGAGCTTCTCAAAGGCCTCCTGACTCTCTGGGCCCTATTTAGAAAGTCTCTTCTGGTCCACGGAAAACCAGGTACAAGCCTCCAGATTCCAAGCCAGACAGGCAGAGTTTTAAAGTACATAATGATTTCTTGAATCATCTTTTCACGCACCCAGGAGGGTGTTTTTGACCACATCAAGCAGAATCTTAGAAAACTAGCCAGCTCATACAAACATAACATACATGATGTGCTCATACAAACATAGCATACATGATGCTCCTAGGAAGGCGAAAGAACCGAGAGGAAACCAAGACCCGAGATGTTCAAAATCAGAGGGAGGTCTGAGACTTCCCAAACCCTACCGCAATGGCTGCTGCATGTTCCACTCACCACAGTCAGGAAACGCAAGCACTTACTGGCGCCGGTGCACTCCCAGGATCTTCTGGAATTCTTTCAGTTCTTTTTCAAGTACTGGGTATTCATAGACGTCATCTAGGACATTCCTGTATATGGTCTGTGGGGGAGGGGGAGAAGACAAGTGGCAGCTGAAGTGGTTTAATGTCCATGTCGTGCGGATGAACCCTTGCCAGTGGCCGTCTTGCCCAGTGAGCCCCGTGGACCCCAGGATGACATCTCCTAACCTTACATGGCTCGACTCCCACGGCTCACTGGCTGATTTTAGGGGCTGCAGGTAGATAACGCTGGGGATTTACAGAGTCCCTGGCTTGGCTCCCCAAGACTTCTAAGCCTACCTCATATTCAAAAGAAGGTACGACCACACAACCGTTTGGGAGGCAAAGTATCCGCTGAATTAAGTCATTTTGAGACAACCTGTAAATCGAGCTTCTGAAAGGCTCCCTGACTCACTGGGACACTTTATAAGGTTTCTTGTCCTGTTCTGCAGAAGTAGTTCTGAGTTCCACAATTCCAAGGCAAACACGCAGCCTTTTCAAAGCAAATAAGAAGTTACTGGAAGTTCAGCTAGATGTGACGTTTGGGGGCCACACGAACCTTGAAGCTCGTGAGAGTTAAACATTTTCTAATACTTCCTGAAATTGTTTAATAAACTTGAATGCTATATAAAATGCCAATTTCTGTCCTTTGACATGGAAAAGAACATTTTATTATTATTATTATTATTTTTTGACAGGCAGAGTGGACAGTGAGAGAGAGAGAGAGAGACAGAGAGAAAGGTCTTCCTTTGCCGTTGGTTCACCCTCCAATGGCCGCCGCGGTAGCGCGCTGCGGCCGGTGCACCATGCTGTTCCGATGGCAGGAGCCAGGTGCTTATCCTGGTCTCCCATGGGGTGCAGGGCCCAAACACTTGGGCCATCCTCCACTGCACTCCCTGGTCACAGCAGAGAGCTGGCCTGGAAGAGGGGCAACCGGGACAGGATCGGTGCCCCGACCGGGACTAGAACCCGGTGTGCCGGCGCCGCAAGGCGGAGGATTAGCCTGTTGAGCCACGGCGCCGGCCGAACATTTTATTTTTTTAAAAAAAATGTCCATTTATTTCCAGGGGGAACCTTTGTTCTGCCGAGGGCCACCTGGATATTTATAACATCATTTGTGGGCCATATAACATCATCAACTTAAAAATGAACCTGTGGGCCAGTGCTGTGGCACAGCAGGTTAAAGCCCTGGCCTGCAGTGCTGGCTTCCCATGCGCTGGTTCAAGTCCCAGCGGCTCCACTTTCAATCCAGCTCTCTGCTATGGCCTGGGAAAGCAGTAGAAGATGGCCCAAGTCCTTGGGCCCCTGCACCCACTTAGGAGACCCGGGAGAGGCTCCTGGCTCCAGAACAGCTCAGCTCAGGCCATTGCGGCCAATTGTGGCGTGAACAGGAAGATGGAAGACCTCTCTCTCTCTACCTCTACCTCTCTCTGTAACTCTTCCAAATAAATAAAATAAATCTTTTTTTTTTTTTTTTGAGCCTGTTACAGATTTACTGAATTTAAAGTCTGACCTGTGGTGCCTTGGCAGGGCCAGACCAAATGGTCTTGTAGACCTTATAGGGCCCACGGGCTGGATGTTCCCGAAAACTCCTGAATGGAACCATGCCTATTTTCATGGCTTGCTGGTTTTATATTTTAAAGGGAAGACAGCATTTATCGATGTATTTTTAATGATCCTATCAACTCCAGGGGCTGTATGTCATGCTGTTCAAATCAGGCAAGCAACAGCAACAGAGGATGGGAGGAAACACCCGGCTTCAGACAGAGTGAATTTATGCCTCCCCTGAATCAGAACTTGACAAAAAAAAAAAAAAAAAAAAAAAAAAAAAAAAAAACAAAAACAAACAAACAACTGAATGACTGTGACCTACAAATGAGGTTGTGAGCTGTGAAGCTGAAAACAGAAGCCACCATGGGACACTGCGGCCCGTGCGGAAGCGTGAGATTACCTTCAGAAACATTTTGGAATGCTCGTCTTCATGCAGCCAGTCCTTGTAGAGCGCGATCCACTGGGAAACAAGATGCAGCACCTTCCGTTTCCGACACGGAACGTCCGAGGTCTCTTCCTTGCCTTGATACTTCTTAGCAGAATAGGTGCAGATGGTTAAGAAAGAATGCAACATTGTGGGAAATAAAGAGATACAGACAGACCCCGTTTACTCTTGGTTAGCACAGAACCTGCAGGTGTACAGTTGTGCATGGGGGAGACACTATACACAGCGAGGGCGCAGGGGTGTGCTTGGAAGAACAGACGTAAACCCAGAAAATGACACAAGTACCCTCAGTGGTCAGCCACGAAGTTCTGCCTGAGCCGGGAATGGGGACAGAAGCAGAGCCAAGCCTTGAACTCAGAACCCAGGCACTCCAATATGGAATGCAGGTGACTCAGCCACCATCTTAACCATTGTGCCAAATGCTTGCTCTGGCTAAGGCTTTTTTTTTTTTTTAAGATTTGTTTATTTATTTAAAGTTAAAGTTACAGAGGGAGGGAGAGACAGAGAGAGAGATCTCTCATCCGCTGGATCATTCCCCAAATGGCCACAATGGCAGAGGCTGCTGAAGCCAGGAGCCAGGAGCTTCTTCCGGGTTTCCCATGTGGGTAGCAGGGACCCAAGCACGTGGGCCACCTTCTGCTTTTTCCAGGCCATTAGCAGGGAGCTGGGTGGGAAGTAGAGCAGCCAGGACTCAAGCTGGTGCCTGTATGGAATGTCAGCATTGCAGGGGTGGCTTTACCTGCAAAGCCACAACGCTGGACCCTGGCTAAGATGTTTTACATGAAAATTTACCTGAAATTCTTACCCCTTTCACTGATTATCAACACCCATGAAATCTAAAACATTTTAAGCCAGGAATCTTTCCCCATGATTGTTTCTGTATTTTTGCACACTCTGCCTTTTGTGAAATAATGCAACCTCCAAAAAACATATGGCCTGCGTATTAATGTGGGAAGTTTCTCTGCACATCCTAGTGTAGATGACATTCCTGTTCCACTGCTACCACCTTCTAGGCAGTGGTCCAAGGTATTTTCTTTTCCCCACAATTTTTGGACATTAGTCATAGATTAGAGCCATATTTCAGCTTTTATCATCATAAATAATATCATTTAAATCCTAGCTTTGGGCCAGGCAGTATTCCATGCATTACACAGAGGTTATTTTAACTCTTCCCTGATGCCTTCTCAGTGTCCCCACACCTGAAGCGACATTTGCAAGCTACTGTAATCAAGCACAGGCAAAATATGAGTGTGTACCCCTAACACAGAAAATGGAAATAATACAAAAGAACGCTTAACCACGCTGGGAAGCGGCAGGACATGGCTTAAGTAGTTGGGTCCCTGTCACCCACATGGGTGTCCTGGATTGAGTTACTGGATCTTGGCTTCAACCTGGCCAATCCCAGCCATTGCAGGCATTTGAGGAATTAAGTGGTACATGGAAACCCTCCCTCTCCCTCTCCCTCCCCCTTTCTCCCTCCCTCTCTGTCTCTCTCTCTCTCCCCTTGCCTCTCCATTAACATCCATCCGTACAATGTCTTAGCCAAAGACTGAAATGCATGTTTGAGTAACACATAGTACTCAAGTAAGTCTTAGAGACTATTTAGGGTTGGGGCAGTGGGTTAAGCTGCCAGACGTGCCTCTGGCACCCCATATCGGAGTGCCGGTTCAAGTGCCTGATGCCTGGGAAAGCAGCAGAAGGTGACCCAAGAACGTGCCAGGCATGTGGGAGTTGACGGAGTTCCGGGCTCCTGGGTTCGGCCTGGCCCAGACCTGGTTGTCACAGCCATATAAGCAATGAGCCAGTAGATGGAGAGCTCTCTTCTCTCTGTCTCTTCTGCTCTCTTTGCTGCTCTGCCTCTCAAATAAATAAAGAAATCTTTTTTAAAAAGAGAGATTATTTAGGGACATCCTGTGAGACGCTGAATTATTAAAATGGTAATCACAAACTATGTTAGGGTCATAAATGTAACAGTTTGAAGGTACTGAATTTGTATAAAAACATAATTTATACTACTTAAAAATGGTACTTGCTTTCAAAGTATGTTAATACTAAAATGTAAATGAAATTAGCCCACAGATATTCTCTCCAAAACACACTTGAAGAAGCAGAAATTCAAAACTCTGTAATCATTGCTAATTTTCTTAGGAATCTTCCATTTGGAAGCTATAGAAAAAAAATCTGCATTTATTACGGAAATTCTCTAAAATCAAGACTAATAACATTTCAAGATGACAAAAGTTTCAAAATAACCTTTAGCTTTGGTCATAACACAGACAGCAAATTGCTAAAAAGTAAATACCATTCCCATGTGCATATTTTAAGAGATGTTACTTTAATTTTGCCCTTGTTGGAGTTTTTGATTATCCCTCCACAGAGGGACATGCTGTGAGACCGGGAGACATGGAGGAATTCTTTGGCAGGAAAAGAATTCAAATGACCTGATGAGATTCAGGTCTCGGAACTACAGTATGCACAGGAAGCAATCTGTTTCCTTTTTTTTTTTTTTAAGATTTATTTATTTATTTGAAAGTCAGAGTTACACAGAGAGAGGAAAGGCAGAGAGAGAGAGAGAGGTCTTCCACCTGCTGGTTTACTCCCCAATTGGCCGCAATGGATGGAGCTGCGCCAGTCTGAAGCCAGGAGTCAGGAGCTTCTTCCCAATCTCCCACGTGGTACAGGGGCCCAGGGACTTGGGCCATCTTCTGCTGCTTTCCCAAGCCATAGCAGAGAGCTGGATTGGAAGTGGAGCAGCTGAGACCTGAACCTGCACCCATATGGGATGCCAATGCTTCAGGCCAGGGCGTTAACCCACTGCACCACAGTGCCGGCCCCGCAATCTGTTTTCAAACTTACTGTGGGAGCCACAGTGGAATCTCTGGTTTAATACAAACGTGGCAGTGAGCAGGCTGCTTCACTGTTTCCAAAACACCTTCTTAAAAGATTGAGGGGGCCACTGCTGTGGCGTAGAGGGTGAAGCTGCCGCCCACAGTGCAGGCATCCCATATGGACGCTGGTTCGAGTCCCGGCTGCTCCACTTTCGATCCAGCTCTCTGCTATGGCCTGGGAAAGCAGTGGAAGAGGGCCCAAGTCCTTGGACCCCTGCACCTTTGTGGGAGACTCAGAAGAAGCTCGAGGTTCCTGGCTTTGGATCGGTGCAGCTCTGGCCACTATGGCCAACTGGAAATGGAAGACCTCTCTCTCTCTCTGCCTCTCCTTCTCTCTCTGTGTAACTCTGCCTTTCAAATAAATAAATCTTAAAAAAAAAAAAAAAGATTGCAAAGCAAGCCCATCTGGAGACTCTCCTAAGCTGACAAAGCTTTGCTTTCAGGCGTCTCAGTGTTTCTGTGTTGCATCTCTTCCAGTGAAACTATGAAATTCTAAGGCTCCCTTAACTGGTCGTTAACCACGAACACATCCATCATCCTAAGAGCTCGCGGTGACGGAGCTCTGAAAACCTAAGTCGGCCCCAGCGACTAGGTTAGGCCTCCCATGGGGGGAGCCACCTCCTCCCCAGGACACTGCCCAGGAATATGACAACACACTTGCCCATCTCCCGTGCGGATGGTCTGACTCCTGCGGATGGCTCCTCCGCTGAGCCTGTTCATTGGGTGACACCTGTCAACGCACGAGGCCTGGAGCTGCACTCTGAACTTGACCCAATATTTGCCTCCAGATTTCCAAGCCATGGGGAGCCATGGATCTGAAGCAAACATCATATGAACAGGTCAATTCTTCCCTGGCACAGAGGGTGAGGACAGTGTCCCCCCCACCCCCACCATCTCTTCCATCTCATTTCACCTTTCACCTTGGACATCGCTGCATTAATATTTAACACAGCCGCGCTCCTCCGGGGGGCTGCGTAAATTAAGAAGGGCAGTTAATGCGTGATGTGGGGCAACCCCCAGGGGGGCAGGTGACACGAAGTCCAGGTGGGCCGGAAGGATATTGTCTGAGCAGCGCCTGGCACAGGTCATCGGTCGTCATAAAGACAGTGTACGTGAGAAGGAAGTCGTCGAGCAGGGTCTCTGTGGAAGAAGAACACACACACAGGTAAGCAGAGCGCTGCTGTGAAGGGCAGAAATAGGATAAATGATGGTGCGGGTGGTAGGGGTGGAACGGGAGAATTTTAACCATGAAATAGATTACTGCTGAGAGTTGCCATTTGCGACCGTCTTGACAAAGAAGGCCTTAAGCAATGAGTTATTTTTTCTTGCAAGTTTCTCTAAACAAATAACAGTTATCATCTCCCCCCAACCCTTGCCAAAAATATCATTTATATTTGTGGGTCAAGATGCTATGGAAGACCAGTGCATTAGTAATAGATTAAAAACAAAACAAAACAAAACTGGTAAGATTTCTGAATACATCCTCTGGTCCTTATGGGAACAAAGTGTCCCTGTTCTAACAGGGTATGGCTTTCCAAAGCCACCTACTTCAGTCTAGAGCAAGAACAAAGGAAAATAAAACCCAGAAGACAAGATGAGGCCCAAGGCCGTTCACTGTTATCCCTCAGAAGCACCTGTAACTTCCCCACTGTGGGCAACAGAGGCTGAGCTGGGCCAGGTACAGTGGAGAGCGAGGGCCG
Organism: Lepus europaeus; assembly: GCF_033115175.1. NCBI lineage: Eukaryota > Metazoa > Chordata > Mammalia > Lagomorpha > Leporidae > Lepus > Lepus europaeus. Next base: position 26,283,924 of record NC_084846.1, read on the forward strand.
GGCATCGCGTGAAGCTCCTTCCAAATACCCTTCTCCCACCCACAAAAAGAGGCTCAACTTTTTATCATCTCTTTGCTTTGCACATTCTTGGAAAAGCCCATCCTACACAGACTATGGGATTGCCAAGCGGGCAAGCTTTGACCTCCAACAGAGTTTCCAAAATCATAGAAAAGATTACATGCAGAATGCGAGGTAGTGGGGCAGGTGTTGTGGTGCAGCAGGTGCCGCTGGGAAGCCTACATCCCCTATCCAAGTGCCAGCTGCTCCACTTTGGACCCAGCTTCCTGTCAATGCACCCTGGGAGGCAGCGGATGGTGGCTCAGTGCTTGGGCCCCTGCCGCATGGTGGGAGACCTGGAAGGAGTTCCAGCCTCCTTGCTTTATTTCTCTGTTTTGTTTGGTTCCAGGCCATCAAGATAACCCTGATCCATAACAAGTTAAGAGATTGCAAATGGAATTATGTTTTTAAATTTTTACTTATTTGAAAGGCAGAGTGACAGAGAGAGAGAGGAGAGAGAGATACACAGAGACAAGGACACCCATACATACATACATACAGGGAGAGAGAGAGGACACATATACAGACATATACACACACATACAGAAAGAGGGTCTCCTATGTAGGCCGCAGAGACCCAAGTACTTGATCCATCATCTGCTGCCTCCTACAGAGTGCATTAGCAGGGAGCTGGGTCAGAAGTGGAGGGGGGACTTGAACCCAGGCAATACAATACGGCATGTGGTGACCCAAACCGTCTTAACTGCTGTGCCGTGATGCTTGCCCCAGTAATGTTTTAAGAAACACTTTTAATTGCAAGATGCCCTTACTTGAAACTAAACTGACGTGTTAATAAAGAGTATGAAGAGGTTTTAAAAACTTTTATTACTGTGGCACAGTGGATGAAGCCACCATCTGGGACCGCATCCCGTATCTGGTGCTTGGGATCAAGTCCCGCCTCTGTCTCTGCTTAAAAACCAGCTTCCTGCTAATGTGCCCGAGAGGCAGCAGATCACGGCTCGTGTACGGAGTCCCTGCCACCTATGTGGGAGATCTGGGTGGAGTCCCGGGCTCCTGGCTTTGGCCTGGCCCAAATCTGGCTGCTGTGGCCATCTGGGGAGTGACCCAGTAAATGGTAGATGTCCTTGTCACTCTTCTGTCAAATAAGTAAAATAAAATACGTATTTTAAAATATTAAATAAAAATACTTCACGAAAGTATATTTTAAAATACTTATGAGAAGCAACAGCATTACTTATAAAATAATAAACTGGATACATGGCAGCCGGAATGTAAAACACATTCAAATGTCTAACGGTTTATCACATGGCAATAGGTTAGCAATCGTTGGTCTAAACTTTGTATTATTCTATGACAAAAGCAAGTCTCCACACGGAAGTGGCTGGACCCAGCACAAGGAAGCTGATGAGACAATCTCAGGTGAATGGACAGCCTGCACTCCCAGAAGAGCCAGGAGCCTCCTCCTGGAGTCCACGTGAGTCTAAATTTCTAATACGTGCACAGAAAGACCTACTCCCCACCTAGCCAACCTCAGCACCGTCACTCAGCAGTCGCACCAACGGAGGATCTGGAATACACAGTGCGTGCCTTTTATCGGTTTTTAAGAGAGGCAAATTAGAAGTCAACCATGCACGTGTCTGAAGCTCTGGGACAGCTTGGAAATACAACTGGAAACCTAGTGCCGTCGGATGCTGCTGACCAGGGATGCTCGCAAGTGGTCAAGTGCTAAGGGTGGCTGGAGATGAAAATCCTCAACCTCGCGGCTCTGCATCGCCGTCAGGTGCAGGCAACAAGGATGACAGAGTGGCCGCGAATGTACGCTGGGGTCTTCCACAGTCTCTCACGCGCTGTGGCCACCAACACGCCGTAATGCAAAGCCCCCAGGGACAGCACTGAGACGTCCACACACTCAGCATTTAAAACGCTGGGTGTGACACACACGTTCAGATTCTTTGGGCTGTCCTTACACTTAGCCGCACTGAATGAGGTTAGAGATATTCTCTAATCAAGATTTACTTCATTAGTAGCTGAGATGAAAAAGAACACCATTAACTTGGACAGAACCAGTCATTTCATTCCAGAACAACCTTAGATAATGAACTGAGTCACGAGGAGAATCTGGCTGGATGATGGCAGGCCCATTTGGCACTCAATTCAATTAACTGGCTCACATATGACAATATTTTCTTAAGGGCTTTGACCCAGAAATGCTTATTTTCCTCTAAGCTGCTACCATATTTAATATTCAACAGCATTTACCTAATTATCTCTCTGCCATAGAAATATTAATTAAAATAAAAACAATGAGGCGACATGAAAACATCTCCAGTTAAAAATCCTAATGAATAGAACAGATGCCCAATATGCCTAACTAGTCTTTCTCTTTATAACTGAAATTTCTCTCTATAAAGAGCTTGCCTTTATTCTTCAACATTGCTATTTTTTGCTATGCAGATTCTGAAAGCAATTGAATGATATGAATAAAAAAAACATCGAAATGGCACATTCAAATAAAAGTACATTTGATAACAGGCGAACTTTGGCAAAGGCTACCCCAGGGTACCAAGCTATTTTTAAAACCACAAAGGCTACATGAATGATCCTCTGAAGACTATTAACCCACAACAGCCATTTGGAAGGACTAACAAATCCACTGGTACCCATATTAAGGCACTATAATGATCTATTATATTACATCGCACTTAATTAATAGTAATTTAAGACCGTACGCAGAAAAGCACTTTTGTGTTTATAGAAGTGTCTTTCATTTAAACAGATTCACAGCTGCCGCACTCAGGAATCAAAGGAGCTACTCATTTTGATTTCTAACTCTGAATACCTAGGTGTTCACATACAGAAAACCTTCCTTGAAATTCTCTTCATCGACTCAATCACTAAATCACCTCACATCCTTGGCTCACTCAAGGAGAAACTTTTGGTTCTATCCTCCCTCATCCCAGTTGAAGATGGCACTTTCCAAGGGCCTTGTGAATACAGGAAACACTGCTCCAGTATAAAAGTATTGTGAGGGTCCAGATATCAGTTCGAGCATCCCCATGGCCCTTGTGTTTAAAGAACTGGTCCCCAAAGTCTCACTGAGGGCAGGAACCAAATGCAGACATGGTGTCTGGAGGCTGGACTTCCGGGAGGTAAAAAGGTTGGATCGTGTTGGACACCGTGGGTACCCATGTTCCCTCTGGCCAGGAGACACGGCATTCTCTCTGCCAGAGGGAGGCTTTCAACAGATGCCGAGACAACGGGGCTTTCTGATCTTGGTCTGTGAACCTGCAGAATTGTCAGCCAAAATGAACCTTCTCTCTTTAGTGTTAGCTCCCTGTGGGGGTTTCTTCTAGTAACAAAAAGCTGACCATTCTAAGTTACATCATCATGACTGTCAAAGCTGGAAGCCAAAAATTATTGACTTTTTTTCTTCTTTTTTTAATTATTTGACAAAGAGAGTGCTCCCATTCACTAGTTCACTGCCCCTCACTGCCCCAACACCTGCACCAGCTGGGGCTGTGCAAAGCCACAGTCAGCAACAAGAAACTCAATATAATATGGGTGGCGGGGACCCACAACTTGAGCGATCACCTGCTGTTTCCCAAGGTTTTCTTTAGCAGGAAGCTGAAGTCAGGAGCCACAGCTGGGACTTGAACCCAGGTTCTCCAATGTGGGATACAAGTGTCTAACTGGCATCTTAACCCCTACACCAAATGCCAGCTCCTAAAGTCTGAAGTAATATATAAAATAAAGTATCTCAACGTGCTGTTCAAGCCTGCACGGAAACATTTCTACAAGTCATGTCTATCACTAGCTACACTGATGCTTTACAGGCTTCTCCTCTACTTCTCCTGCTACTATTTTAAACTATAGAGTATAAGAAATCAATTGTTTTCACCTGATTTTACTTGAATACATTTTTTCCTTTATGCATCAATGATAATATTTTCTCAGTCTCATTTTAAGTGTATCAAGCACTAAACATTCCCATTTTGTTTTTGCAAAGCACAAGTGTCTCTAGAACATTCCAGAACAGTGTTCTAGGTGGCTGGGTAGAGATCCTTTCTATAGGACTCCATCATGTAACAGCAGCAGGATTACAGAAACTCATCTCGGTATAACCAGAAGGTTGAAGCTGAAAGCCTTTTATTTTTTTTTTTTTTAATTTGAGAAAAATCATAAATAGCAATCATAAGGAGCACTGGGTTTTTTGGGAACAACTAAAGAAATCTACTTCAGTTAGTTTTTTTAACACTCATATACAAAACGTGCTCCAGTAATGAAAACACTCATCTATTAAAGTGAATTACCCAGAAAGCCAGTGAGCATTTCCGATCGGCACTGCCTGTAGGAGGCATTTAATCTAAGGACGGCGAGGTGAATATTTGATGATGCTCTACTAACTCATGCTCCCTGAAGTACTGCTGGCAGTTTTGTCTTGCCTGTATTTTGCCATCAGCTACAATGGAATTTAAGGCACTCCCCAGTCAGTTCCACTGAAGCTTCACTGCAAGAAGCCAGGAAAAGCTTTCAACTTGAAAGGGCGCATTGCTGGCCATGGAACTCCCCGTTAATGATCGAGAATCAGGACCAATACATCCCATATAACTTGATGAAGCAAAAATAAAAAAAGTTTGTTTGAATGTTCATGGTTGAATCGTAGATTAAAGCACTACACTGCTAAAAGCTAGACTTTCTTTCCTAGTCACTTATACATTCTGAAAGCAACAGCAACGACTCCAAAGGCAGCTGTTTACGGCTTTTTAATGCACTTAATTCTTGCCTATTTTCACAACTTCATCACAGAGTTCCACTTAGCCATTCTCACACTAACAGATCTTCAGATCGAGTTTTATTTTCTGATACCTCTTGTGCAGGAAATACTTAGTGATCTAAGGCTGTGCTTAGACCAAACCTTAAAAGCCATCCCTTCAGTGATCCAAAATTCTTCAAATCTATTTTTATTTTAATCTACCAAATTGTGTTTTGGAAGCCCATCATTCTTTCTTCCTTCCTTTTTTTTTTTTTTTTTTTTTTGACAGGCAGAGTTAGACAGTGAGAAAGAAAAACAGAGAGAAAGGTCTTCCTTCTGTTGGTTCACTTCCCAAATGGCCGCCACAGTTGGCACACTGCACTGATCCAAAGCCAGGAGCCAGGTGCCTCCTCCTGGTCTTCCATGTGGGTACAGGGCCCAAGCACTTGGGCCATCCTCCACTGCCTTCCCGGGCCACAGCAGAGAGCTGGACTGGAAGAGGAGCAACTGGGACAGAATCAGGTGACCCAACTGGGACTAGAACTCGGGGTGCTAGGGCCACAGGCAGAGGATTAGCCTAGTGAGCTGCAGCGCCAGCCAACCATCATTCTTTCCATAGGAAGGAATGGTTTGAATACAACAGATATCTCCTTCTTAGCTACATTTAATTCTATACACTGCCTTTAAGAAATGCTACCAGGAGGAGTTTGGAGTAACACTGGCCAGTGTTTGCCTACCTTCCCCAGACTCTTGCGCCCAGAGCAAGGGCCATGTTTTCAGGTCACCTGGGACTTAGAGAGGAGAGAGGCCCCCGTCAGTGGCTCTCATCACCTATGCACAATCTTAACCCACTTGTGGCTCATGTGTGTGGTCGTCAAAAAACCTGCTGGGAAGCTGAGGAAACAGTACCTGGGTAGCCCAAGGCACAGTACTTAACCTCTCAGACCTTTGTTAACTCACTTGTAGAGCGAGTATTATATCTACACCTTTTTATTTATTTATTTTTTTTTTTGACAGGCAGAGTGGACAGTGAGAGAGAGAGACAGAGAAAAAGGTCTTCCTTTGCCATTGGTTCACCTTCCAATGGCCACCGTGGCCAGCACGCTGCAGCTGGCGCACCACGCTGATCCGAAGCCAGGAGCCAGGTGCTTCTCCTGGTCTCCCATGGGGTGCAGGGCCCAAGCACTTGGGCCATCCTCCACTGCACTCCCGGGCCATAGCAGAGAGCTGGCCTGGAAGAGGGGCAACCGGGACAGAATCCGGCACCCCGACCGGGACTAGAACCCGGTGTGCTGGCGCCGCTAGGTGGAGGATTAGCCTGTTGAGCCATGGCGCCAGCCATATCTACACCTAACACAGCTGTAGTAAGGATTACTTAGGATAGTACAGTGTAGCTAACACAAGTGGCAGAGAGTCTGGCATGCGCCAAGCATGAGCCTAGAGCTTCATGGGTCTCCCATGTGGGTGGCAGGGGCCTAAACATTTGGGCCATCTTCCACTGTTCTTCCCAGGCCATTAGCAGGGAGCTGGATCCGAAGTGGAGCAGCCAGGACACAAATGGGATGCTGGCATAGCAGACAGCAGCTTTACCTGTTATGCCACAACACAGGCCCCAATACTCTTTATTTTCACAACAGAAAATCATTTAGATCCCATCCCAATTCTCCAAGTGTCATCACCCAACCAGGAAAAACTGAGTACTAAGAACGACGTATAAACCAGGATGAACTGGAGGAGAAAGAGGTGCAGCAAACCTGAGCAAAGGGATGGATGTGTCCGTGTCTGTGGCTGAGTCACAAACCTGTGGCCTGCAGGTCTTGAAATCCTTCAAGGATGATGTTGGAAGTTAATACTATTGTTGTGGAGTAGCAGCTTAAGCTGCTGCCTGCAACACCAACATCCCACTTGAGTGCTGGTTTGTGTCCTGGCTGCTCCAATTCTGATCCAGCTCCCTGCCTGGGAAAGCAGCAGAAGATGGGCCCCTGCTACCCACATGGGAGACCTGGAAGAAGCTCTTGGCTCTGGCCTGGCCCAGCCCTGGCCATTGTGGTCCTCTAGGAAGCACACTAGGGGATGGAAAAGTTCTCCCTCTCTCTGTACCTCTGCCTTTCAAACAAATAAATAAATCTAAAAAACAAACAAACAAACAAACAAAAACCAACCAAAACCAGAAGCTCTGGTAACAGCAGGCGAGCATCTAACATGCTGAGCAGGGCGCAGAGCCGAGGTACTCTCCAGGCTACCCCTGCTGGGCCCTGGCTGGCTTCACCTACTCTGTGTGTGGTCAGCTGAGTTCCTGTGTCTTGGTCCATAGTACAGCAGCAAGGTGGCGACAGAAGAAATCACACCGTATAACTGACATGCAGAGGAAGGCGAGAAAAGGAGGCGGGAGCCCATTCCTGAGGGAGCTCTGAGGGCTACACCTGGGGGCTGGGGGCTCATCCACAGGAAAAGGCCTGCAAGTTTTTCAAGGCGGGAGTGATGAGGGAGATGTGGATTAAGCCTGCTGTACCACAGAGGCCAGAAAGGATAAGGGAAAGCCAAGGGGAGGGAGGCGAGTTTGGCTTTCAAGATGTTGAACTTGGATTCTACGGGTTACTCGAAGCGGAGCTGTCGAGCAAGACACATCAAAGATCAGAGCTTGCCAAGGGGGCCTGGAGCCGTGACTCTGGCAGACTCAGTCCACGGAGGAAGGCCGAGGCCACCAGGGATTCTCAGAGCCGTGGTCTCCAGCTTGAGTGGGCTGGACGCTGAAGCTCTGGCCACACGAAGGGAAGCTTGTGCAGCAGCCACGCAGACACCGCCTGGGAGATGCCCACACCCCCTGCCGGAGCCTCTGCACTCCAACCCTGGAGACACAGCAGCTGATGGCTGAAGTACTCGGGTTCCTGCCACCCAGCAGGGGAGACCTGAGCTGAGTCGCAGGTCCCTGGTTCCAGCCTGACCCAGCCACAGCTGTTGTGAGCTGCACACGGGCAGATGGAAGATCTCTCTCTCTCTCTCTCCTTCTCTGTCCTTCAAGTAAGTAAAACATGGAGCAAGAGAACCAGGTGAGTTAAGAGAAAGCAAAGAAGGGGAGGAGAGAACTGAGAGAGTGGGAGACTCAGATGTAGTGGAAGCCAACAAGAACGGGGGGTGGGGACGGAGGATGCCGAGGGCTGGATGCTGCTGGTCGGGGTGGTTGGCAGGGTGAGCACCAGCAGGCTGCTGCGCGCGCTAAGGGGATGACCCCGCTCTAACGGGCTGGGAGGGGTACTCCTTGGTCAGTGGAGGGGATGCACCTCTCATTAGACTGAAAGGATCAAAGGAGAGTCTGGGGAAGCAGCTCTCCCACGGTGCACCGTGCTGTTTTTCCCTAAGACTGCAATTGAAAAGCTCATTGATTAGAAACGGCAATTGCCCCCCTCAAGGCAATTGCCCTCCTCAAGGGGCCAGGAGGAGGAGACTCCGTGATCCAGGCAAGCGGCATTTTACTGAACAGCCCAACTCAGCACGGGGGAACTGTCCCGGGGATGAAGACAGCAACAGCAATCGGCCAGCACTGCCAACGGATGAGTACCTGGGGCTGGCAGTCCCTCAGTCTAACTGGATCAGCCTCTCGGAGCTACAGCATGCTTGGGTGACTAACACCCACCCCATCATGCATTCCTAAGTCACAGTGTTCCCAAGAGCTTGGCAGCTACACATTCAAAAATCGCAGGTAACAAAGAAGACACTAACTTATACGTAATGTCTTAATCAGAAGCCTCAGATATGGCTATTCCAGCAACAGTCACTCTAACATTTGAATCAATCAAGGATCAGTGATATTTTCACCTTTCATGCACCAATAGCTTCCAGTACAAACTTGAAATACATCATCATTCTTTTTTTTCTTTTCAAGATTTATTTATTTATTTGAAAGTCAGAGTTACATAGAGGAGGAGCAGAGAGAGGGAGAGAGAGGTCGGTCTTCCATTTGCTGGTACACTCCCCAATTGGCTGCAAGGGTCGGAGCTGCACTGATCTGAAGCCAGGAGCCAGGAGCTTCCTCTAGGTCTCCCATGTGGGTGCAGGGGCCCAAGGACTTGGGCCATCTTCTACTGCTCTCCCAGGCCATAGCAGGGAGCTGGATAGGAAGTGGAGCCGCCAGGACTTGAACTGGCGCCCATATGGGATACCGGCACTACCCGCTACACCATAACCCAACCCCCATCATCATTCTTAATGCTAATATCTTTCTGGTCACTCTGAGTCATGAGCACTGAAGTTCAGAGAAGGAAAATGTTTTTCTCTTTCTGGTTAGCAGGAATTCTAGGAACACTACAGAGAAGTTATCGTCCTCAAAGTCTAACAACAAATCATCACTCGTGCCTCTTGTCGAGCTGGGGATTGGTGTGCGAGATGGGTATATTAAAGAAAAAAAAGTCGACACAACTTGCTAATTTAAACTCAGCTCAGCTGAGGCATTTTCAAAATAATCTGGTCCAGGATCTTAGACAAACTGACAACTTCCAACAGCAGATAATTTAGTGTACTGCCTGCGTTTACGATTATTCTAGGGCAGATCTATCAGCCAGCGACTGCCGGCAGGGGAGCCTCTGTGCTCCGCTTCTGGGAGGAGTCAGGAGAACTATTCTCAGGAGCGGCGCACAGGCGGCAGGGAGGCTTGTGGGATCCGCAGCCTTTCCCTGAGCTCCTGTTATCTAAGGCTGAGCACAATGCTCTGTGCCAAGGGGAAGGCAAAGCTGTGGGATCCCAGGGTCTTGGCATTTCACTGATGCCAATGTGGCCCAGGCTGATGAATCTCCTACCCTGTATGAGCCAGCCTCAGGCCCCAGCCCCTGCCTGCACCCATATCTATGCTTTAGCTATGCAGAGCCTGCACTTTGCTTTGAACCACACCTATCCTTTACCATGCACCAGGAAGCCAGGCGTGGCTTCACTGGACAATGAGGAGAAGTAGGGGAGGGACAATGACAGCCACCACTGTTTGAAAATAACCAAGGCAGGGGCCGCCGCCTGTGATGCTGGCATCTATATGGGTGCCATTCACGTCCTGGCTGCTCCACTTCAGATCCAGCTCCCTGCTAATGTGCCTGAGAAAGCAGTGGAAGTCGGCCCAAGTACTGGGGCCCCTGTTACCCATGTAGGAGACCTGGATGGAGTTCCTGGCTCCTAGCTTCAGCCTCGCCCAGCTCTGTTGCAGCCATTTGGGGAGTGAACCAGCAGATAGAAGATCTCTCTCTGTCTCTCCCTCTTCCTCTGTAACTATGCCTTTAGGAGGATGACCATGGCCGTCACCATGTATTCACCACACCGTATGCTGGTATTGGAAGCTTCACCTACAGGATCTGAGCTTCAAACACCCACGGAAGGAGGCGGGCCTTCCCTTCTCCTTGCCTAGAGAATGGATAAGGACATGGAGGCTGACACAGGCCAGTGCATGACAGCCACACAGGTCTTCTTAGCAAGATAATGACAAGGCCTGGCCCCAAACGAGGCTAGGTCCCGGCCTGGGCTCAGTCACTGCACGGTGCCCTCGTCGGGGTGTGAGGAGCAGCTGGGGGCAGGAAGTGACGCAGAGTCCTAGGATCCCTGGGATTGGGAGGGGGAGGAGCGTCACGGACTCAGGACCTCGGTGGTTGTGTTGGCCTTGAACACCAAAGGTGCTTGCGTGTGGTGGTGCCAGCTGCAGTTCCTTTATTCCCGCTCGAATCTCATCTTGTTTCTATTTTCTGGTAAACATCCAGCCACAGCCGACAGAAGAGATCGGCCAATTTGCTTTTCTCAAAGTAGAACTGACAAGTCCAGGAATGGCTGCGAGAATCCCCAGTTCGTAATGCTTTTAAGATGTTTCGGTGGCCAGTTAGACGTACTGACATTTTTAAATATTACAATGCAAAGGCGCAAACCAAAGATCTTCCTGGCACAAGGCCCAATCATAAAACTCTTTCCATTCCTTCTAGAAAAACTTCTCCGTAGGAAACATCATAGACACTGAGAACCATCGGCTACTTTACTCTGCGTCTACTCTTTCCTCCACCGAGAGCACTGACTCCCTGACCAGCGCCTTGGTGGTCCCCCACCTCAGCTGCACTGACACAGACGCCTTAGTTTCAAGGGCTTCCAACAGGTGTGTTGAGTTTCGAAATAAGCGTAGTGGTGGGCGTCTGCTGGAGTGCTTTAGCTGCTACTTGGGAGACCCACGTCCCGCATCAGAGGGCCTGGGCTTGAGTCCCACTGCTGCTTCTGATTCCAGCGTCCTGCTGATGTGCACGAAGGCAGAGGTGATGGCTCAGGCAGCTGAGTCGCTGTCACTCATGTGGGAGAGCTGGACTGATTTCTGGACTCCTGATTGTAGCCTGGCCCAGCCCTGGCTGTTGTGGGCATTTGAGGGGAGTGAACCAGTAGATTAAAGATCTCTCTTTCAAGTAAAATCTCAAGTTTATTTTGGTGAAAAAAATCATGAAATCCATGCATAGTTTTTTTTTTAATAATATGCATTTTCCATGAACTTTCTTAAGACTCCTCAAACTGAAACTTTTCAGAAGTTCAAGCACATAATTAGTAACACTTTTTTTTTTTTTTAGTTTCTCAATTATCAATTTACTTATTTTCAGTTTTTATTTGAAAGCACAGAAAAGCAGACAGGCAGACAGAGCTCTCCCATCTGTTGGTTCACTCCCACAACAGCCAGGGCTGGGCCAGGCTGAATCCAGTGGCCCAAAACTCAATCCAGGTCCTCTCACACTGGTAGCCCTGGAGCGGTCACCTGCTGCCTCCCAGGGTGTGCATGAGCAGGAAGCTGGAATGGGAAGTGATGGGGAATGTTGGAATCCCAACCGGCTACTTTTCCCCTAGGCCAGACACCTGCCCCAGAAAAGCCCATTTCAGCAGTGCCATGCATATTAAATTTACCCTCATCTCAGTACCCTGGGTTTTTAGAATATGCCAAAGAAGACACATTGGCCTCATGTCTATTTTTTTTCTTTCCTTTTGAAAGCACACTTCGCTGTGTATACAAACCCTGTAAACTGCACTGAGACGTGCACACAATGGCAGTCAGTGAAGACACAAGTGGAGCTCACTGGACTTCTCACACCACAGTCACCAGGGACAAATGAAGATGGCTTGCAACGCCTTCAGATTCAGATCCAAGGGCACTGGGATACAAAAGGTCACTTTTTAGGCGTTCAACTTTGGGAAAGAAACAAAGTCAGGATGAAAAGATCTTTACTTTGCTTTTTTTTTTTTTTTTTCCCTCCGTAACAAGAGTCTCTCACACAATAGATTTCAGGTGTCTATAAGTCTGCCACGCAAGAGTATAATACATGAGCACAAATGAGACTGGAAGAAAATTTAGGGAAAGAACAACCAACTTGATCTAAGGACTACGCAAATTCTTTGTAGTGGGAATATTTAAAACACACTGCAGGGAGACAGCAAGAAGGCAAACAGTGGAAGATAGTCACTTCAAGCTATGCTCATTTGTAGACAAAGCAATGCATGTGATGGGAAACTGCAAACGCTATTTTTCTTGTGCACCCTAAGGGAAGCTCATTTAAAGGATTAAAAGGTTGAAAAGATACAAAGTTCAGAAAGCAACCTGTAGCCAAGTCTGCAGCACGAGAGGACACAGAATTGCTCTGCAAATTCTTTCCTGTCGCAGGAAATTATGTCACAGTTTGTATGGTGACAAGCTACTCTGGGTGGTTTTTTTGAGTTTTCCACTTTCTCTCCCCTCTTCCTGCTCACGTCTAATTTCATTTCTAGTTCTGAGATTTGGAGGCAGGACTGCCGGCCACACGGCAGCCTGAAGTACCAGGCAAGAAGCTGTGAAGTGAACGAAAAGAAAGGTTCCGATTGTAGGGCAAGACAGCCTGAGGACAGACGAGGAGGATGCTGGGAACGGGAGGCCAAGGGTACGGCGAGGCAGGCTGCAAGGGGAAAGTGAGACACAGCTCAGGAGCAGGGACATGGGAGGCCAAGATTCTCCCACACAGAGGATACGCCATGCGGAGGCGTGCTTGTCAGTGACAGCTATCCTGTGACATGATGAAGCCACCATGCGACTGAAGCCTGCTGTGCGAGACGAACATGCCAAGATCACAGCCAGGCGCCGCCAGCCGCTGCCGTCCCTTGTACGACTGTCGGATGTGCAGTCACCCGCACAAAAGAAACACTCCAGCAGCCCGCGTCCCGACGACGTCTGCGGCATTTTCAAAGGCAGAGGAGGACGGGTGAGGATCTCCCTTCAGATCCAGCAACTGCAGCAGTGACAAAGACCTCCGAGACACAGAAACGGAGAGATTTCCCAGCCCCTGACGCTCGATTCAACACACGTCCAGGTCATTCCGGGGGCTGATGCTCGCGTGAAACACCATGTCGCTGACATCGCCAGGGGGTCACCCTCACCACCGACCACCGACCTGGTCTCGCAGTCTCCCCGAGTCTCAGTATCTGCTGCTGCTTGCCATCTGCCATTCCAGAAACGCCTGCTTTGCCTCACATACTTCAACAAGTGTCCGGACACGGACAAAATCACACACACACACACACACACACGTTCCACTGAAGCTTAACAGTGGTGTGCTCAGAGAGCCCACGCTGAGAACATTCAGATTCAGAACAGGATCTCCCCTTCAAAAGAACAAAGCCCCAGCCATCACTCGACCAAGAAACTGGGCTACAGATTATTTCCCCCAAGAATTACAGAGAGGAAAGAAACAGAAAGTTTTCAATCCTAAAAGGTATGTATTAGGGAGGCAGAACATACAGAGAAAATTAAACAAGCTGTTCTCTGATGCAAATTTATTTTTTTTAAACAGGAAAAAGTGGGCTTTAGTGAGGATTTATTTCAAAAGCTACTTTCATTCCATGTCAAAGAGACAGAATTAAGATTTAAGCCATTATCTTACTCTTATAACTGAGCACTGTAACTAGGATCTCATAATTCTACATAATTCTGTGTGGCTTATCAGATGTGGCCATTAGAATTTGTATTTAAAAACAGTTTAGGGGCTGGTGTTGTGGTGCAGTGGATTAAGCCACCAGCTCTGATGGTGGGACTCCCATCCCATACTGGAGTGCTGGTTTGAGCCCTGGCTGTTCGGCTTCTGAGCCAGCTTTCTGCTCAGATAGGCAGATAACCTAAGCACTTGAGCCCCTGCCCCCAACATGGGAGACCAGAACGGAGTTCCTCGCTCCTGGCTTCAGCTTGGCCAGCCCTGGCTGTTGTGGCCAGTTGGGGAGTGAATCAGTGATCAGAGGTCTCTACCTGTGTGCATGTGTCTGTCTCTAACTCCCTCTCTCTTACTCTCAAGTACATACATATCTTTCTTAAATTAAAACAAGTATAAATGTATGTATTTTGAGACTCTGAAAATTGACATTCATGTACAAGCTTGGAGCAACTCTCAGTATACCACAATAGAAGTATATATTTTTATTCAAGAGGAAGAGAGAGATAGAAACACATAGAGGAGAAGAGAAAGAGAGAGAGAGAGAGAGAGAGAGAGAGAGAGAGAGAGGAGACAGGCAGAGCTCCTATCCTTTGATTTCCAAAATTGGGAACCTGAGGTCTCAGCCCAGGGCTCCTACATGTGTGGCAGGGACTCAATTTCCTGAACCATCACTTCTGCCCCCCTGTCTGTACTGGCCGGAAGTTGGAGTTAGCAGCTGGAGCCAGGAATAAAACCCAGGTACTCTGATGTGGGTATCTTAACCAGCAGGCCAAACACCTGTCCCCGCATTATCTGATTTTGATCCTAAGTTTCTCTCATTAACTAAGGCCTGCACGGGAGTTGGGATTCTCTCTCTTTTTCTTTTTTTTAAGATTTATTTATTTATTTGAGAGGCAGATTCACGGGGAGAGGGAGAGAGGGAGAGAGGGAGAGGGAGGGAGGGAGGGAGGGAGAGAGAGAGAGATGCTCCATCTGCTGGTTTACTCCTCAAATGGCCGCAACTGCCAGAGCTAGGCTGATGTGATGCCAGGAGCCAGGAGCTTGGGCCATCTTCCACTGCTTTTCCAAGCCATAAACAGAGAGCTGGATCAGAAGTGGAACAGCCGGGACTTGAACCGGTGCCCATATGGGATGCTGGCATTGCAGGTGGCAGCTTTACCTGCTTGGCCACAGTGCCAGCCCCTGAAATCATTTGTAATATTAAAACTAAAATTCAGTTTCCAAACTACAGCTCAAATGTGGAATAAACATGAAAATGATACAACTAAAACCACACACTGGAGGGCTGCCACTGTGGTGCAGTGGGTCAGGTGAAGGCATGTGCTGCCAGCATCCTGTATCTGAGAGTGGAGTCCCAGCTGCTCCACTTCCAATCCCACACTCAGCTAATGTACCTGGGCAGGCAGTGCAGGATGGCCCAAGTAATTGGTCCCCTGCCACCCAGATGGAGTTCCTGGCTCCTGGCTTTGGCCTGGCCCCCAGACTTGACTGTTGTGGCCATTTAGGGAGTGAACCAAGCAATGGAAGATCTGTCTCTCCATTCCTCTTTGTTCTACCTTTCAAAGAAAAAAAAAATCTTTAAAAAACCACACATTCCAATGACCCACGCTCATCCCAAATAGGAACTGTTTCCTGAAAATTATGCTGTTCCCCTCCTTAATATATCCTGACCCATTAGACATCTTCTTTTGCCCATTGGTTATGCTGTAATGAAAACTTCTACATTTCCATTATTAATCAGTGTATGTTAATGATCTTCTGCATCAGCTTGGTCTCACTCCATTTCACTTTGCTTCATTACCAACAAGGGTATTAATTAACCCACAATCTACTGACAGTGTAAAAGCAGCAATCCCCTTGTTATCACACATAATCTTTTTGTTTGAAGGCGGTGTGAACAGATTAACCCAGAAGAAGAACACCTCAAAGGAAATTCACCAGCAAAATCTTAGTGTTAATCATGTCTCAGCAGAACAGTGTGACGCTGTGTCAGTTGTAAGTAGGACCTCCCTCTCTGCTTCTCCATCAATCTCTTCTGAAGCACAGAGCTCACCAGAGGCCACCATGCTCACAGCTAGAAGCCAAGAGGCGAGTCTTCGTGCTGGAGACGAGATCTAAGTAGATACGGAAGCACCAGATTTGGGGTTTACAGCTTGAACTGAATGGTAGATTTTTTTTTTTTTTTACATCAACTCGGCCTTTTATCCACAGTTCTAATCCTTAACAAAAATGATCTTTGGGCTAAAGCTAGGGTGCACTCAGGTGTATTTCCAGTTGCAAGTGTTCACACAATCACTGAGCAAATCAATTAACTTCTCCCTCAGCTTCTAAGTCCATTAAAGGGGGCTCATTACCCTGCACCAGGATCCGTGTCATGGCACGAGGTCTGGAGAAATGAATCTGTGTCTTGAGTAACCTTTGAAACCAGCCTCTCAGATCTGGAAGGGGCCTCAAATGCCATGTGGTTTAAGGCCGCTTCTTTTATAAAGAAGCAAATGGAGAGGAAAATTTCTAGACAATTCTAATGACCTCATCCACAGTTTATAACCTCCCAATGCTTCAGTTACAGTGGTCAAACACACTACCTTCTCCATCTTCGTAATTAGAAGCTACGAGAGCTGCCAAAAACCACAGCAAAGCCAAGCCAAGCACAAGAACTCCAGCACACACGTGACTGAGCAGGGCAGAAACCACATTCTAACCGGAGCACTGCTGCTGTGGCGTGTCTGCAGCCACCGTGCTGGGGATCTTCACCGGCGCGGTCACAGGGGTTCTGAGTCTTCGGGGTATCTGACAAAACACAGCCCTTGCTGAACACTGCCACTCCTCACCGCATCTGAGCCACAGCCGCGCCAGCTGGAGTTTGTGCCAATGAATTTACTCTTCTGCTGATTTTTTTTATTTGCATGTATGCAAACAAAATTAACCTAATATTTCCAAGTGGCAGCTTCTGACAGCTAAAAAAGACCTCCGGTGCCAGCCTCGTCCAGCTGTGTGTCTTGGAAAAAGCTGCTTTCACTCTTTGAGGTGGGAAAAGGCTGACATCTTTGTCAAGCATCTACTCTGCTGCAGAGTCGAAGACTTCATCAATGGCAATTTCCCTATGAATACTGCAAATTTCTTTTACTTGCAACAAAGCTGCTTCTTCCGGTTCTGAATTCTGGCAAATGACTAGAATTTTCATGTTAATGCTGAAAATACTTTAAATGCATTAAAAGAGATTCCCGCTTCTTTAATTTTAAAGACATGTGGGTGTAACTGCCCTACACTAGTGCCTGTAATGATATCATTTAATATATAATATTTTCCTATTTATTTTGTTCATTGTCCGACTCCTTCCCTGAGAAAATCAGCCTCCATGAAGCTTGTAATGTTTGGTTTTCAGGGACATCTCTGGCATTTAAAATGGTTCCTTCATAGCAAGAAGTCTAAGGTATAAATATATATATATATATGATTTATTATTTTTTTAAAGATGCATTTATTTACTTGAAATTCAGAGTTAAACAGAGAGAGAAGGAGAGGCAGAGAGAGAGAGAGAGAGAGAGAGAGAGAGAGAGAGAGAGAGAGAGAGGTCTTCCATCATCTGGTTCATTCCCCAGATGGCCACAATGGCCACAGGTGGGCTGATCCAAAGCCAGGAGCCAAGAGCTTCCTCCAGGTCTCCCACACGGGTGCAGGGGCCCAAGGACTTGGGTCATCTTTCACTGCTTTCCTAGGCCATAGCAGAGAGCTGGATCGGAAGTGGAGCAGCTGGGACTTGAACCAGTGCCCATATGGGATGCCTGCACTGCAGGCGGCGGTTTTACCTGCTCCGGCACAGTGCCAACCCCTATTTATTTACTTTAAAATTCAGAGTTCCAGAGAAGGGAGTGTGGGAGAGAGAAAGAGAAAAAGAGAGAGAGATCTCCCCAAATGAGCGAAACAGCCAGTGCTGGGCCAGGTTAAAACCAGGAGCTTCTTTGAAACCATGGGCATGCAGGGGCCTAAGCACTTGGGCCATCTTGTGCTGCTTTCCCAGGTGCATTAGCAGGGAGCTGGATCAGAAGTGGAGCAGCCATATGGGATGCTGGTGCTGCAGATGGTGGCTTAACCCACTGTGCCACAGTACTGGCACCCACAACGTTATTTTTACCTAGCATGAAGGAATTACGTTTTCCTAAGGTATTCATTCAGGTGCATGTGGAGACTGAATAACGAAGAATGCACTGTTCGATTTATGACAGAGGCAGTGGGGTCAAGGTACAAGTTCAGGAATTGCAGGGGTAACAAGTGTAAGAGACAGGAGGTGGCGCTTTTCATCACGGCAGAAGGTGAGCTGCTACTTCTGCCTTTCCAATAAACTATTTCTGAATATCCCAAAATGGCTTGGTAATCAAACTCTGCAAATGGATTTTACTAGTAGGTGATAAATCAAAGCCAGCCCTTGGAAATGTTATAGTATAATTTCTCAATGGAACTTTCAAGGCTTCTCACTGAGCAAGGTTATGTACAAGCACAGCATTCGGGACACAAACCAGCTCCTATATGAGATGCTAGGGTCACAGGCAGAGGCTCAGCCCACTGCGCCACAGCGTGGGCCCCGGGAAGGAATTCTTGACTCCTGGCTTCAGCTTTGCCCAGCTCTGGCTGTTTCTTTCAGGCATTTGAAGAATGAACCAGTGGAGATTTGTCTCTCTCCTTCCCTGTCACTCCGCCTATCAATAAATCTTTGGAGCCGGCGTTGTAGAGCAGCAGGCTAAGCTGCCCCTTGCAACGCTGGCGTTCCATATCACAGTGTGGTTTGAGTATGGGCTGCTCTCCTTCCCACCCAGCACCTGCTAATGCACCTGAGAAGGCCGTGGAAGTCTGGCCATGTAGTTGGGCCCCTACCACCCACATCAGAGACCCAGATGGAATTCCTAACTCCTGGCTTCAGCTTGGCCCAGACCTGGTGTTTGTGGCCACTTGAGGAGTGAACCAGTGGATGGAAGATGTTCCTCTCTGTTACTCTGCCTTTCAAATAAATAATTTTTTTTTTTAAGGGAAAGGCGGCAGATCCCTCTGAGTCACCGTTTCAGGGATGAAGGCTGCCGCAGAGATCATGTGTGATTTGCTTAAGTTCTCAGGCCGTTTATGAACGCGGCCCAAGGTTAGAGGCTCGTCTCCCTTCCCTGCTTCTGGGCATCGGTTGCTCCCTTAAAACCTCATTCCCCGGCCGGCACCGTGGCTTAACAGGCTAATCCTCCACCTAGCGGCGCCGGCACTCTGGGTTCTAGTCCCGGTTGGGGCGCTGGATTCTATCCCGGTTGCCCCTCTTCCAGGCCAGCTCTCTGCTACGGCCCGGGAGTGCAGTGGAGGATGGCCCAAGTGCTTGGGCCCTGCACCCGCATGGGAGACCAGGAGAAGCACCTGGCTCCTGGCTTCGGATCAGCGCGATGCGCCGGCTGCAGCAGCGGCCATTGGAGGGTGAACCAACGGCAAAAAGGAAGACCTTTCTCTCTGTCTCTCTCTCTCACTATCCACTCTGCCTGTCAAAAAAACAAAACAAAACAAAAAAACAAAAAACAACCTCATTCCCCACAGAAGCCATCATCCTGCGCTGGCAGTCCTCAGAGCCTGGAGAGCCTTGTAGTGCAGTGGCTCCCCAGCCAGAAGCCAGGTGGGCTGTGTTCTCTGCACCCTCAGCTCTTCAGTGCTAAGGGTTGAGACACCAAACAGCTGCGGGCCTCGCGCTTCTTCCTGCCCTCTGGTTTTGTCCTTTTCTGTGAGGGTCTGTGAATTCTGAACTTCGTGCATCGTAGCTGCAGGGCAGGCGCCAGCGGCCCCAAGGCTGGAGGCTAGCTCTGGAGAGGGGTTGCCAGGGGGAGGGGGAGGAAAGCAGGAACGATGCCCTTGGCTCTCAGAAACCTGCCACGGGTCTCTAATAACTGGAGGTGCAGGGTGGGCGACTGGCATAGAGGTTAAGATACCACTTGGGCTGCCTGCATCCTAAAACGTGCCTGGGTTTGAGTGATTCCAGCTTCTTGCTAATACACACCCAGGGAGGTAGCAGGTGATGGCTCAGGTCCTGAGGTCCCTGCCACCCACATGGGAGACCCAGATGGAGCTCCTGCATCCTGGCTTCGGCCTGTCCAGTCCTGGTTGTTGAGGGAATGCGAGGGAATGAACCAGTGGATGAGAGATTTCTTTCTCTCTCATTCTCTGTATGTGTGTATATATTTGTCTCTCTTTCAAAAGAAAAGAGAGAAATTAATGGAAGGGAGACAAAGTGCTATTTCTAAGGCTTTCAAACTTCACTGCTCATTAGCCTCACCTGGGGAGCTGTTAAAGCGCGTATGGCTTAGACTGCAGCTCCACTCAGTAGAATAAGTCTCTGGGCATTGGTATGGTTTGTAAGGGCCCCAGGGAATGGTAATATGCAACCACAGATGAGCTACCCTGCTCCACTTGTTATATGGCACTGCAGAAATCATAGATATATGAAAGATAATCGCACAAAATCATGGAAAGATTTAGCAGTATCTAAAGATTTCTCTACCTACCCTCAAAAGTTTAGTCCTGCCAAGGTCATGTTGCTACGGGGATATTATGGTCTGGAAATCTGGAACTGAGAGGTGATTCGCACTGAACCAGAAAAACCCTGAGAGACAAGGGAATCATGGAAGGCGCCCACTGCCCTGTCTTCTATCTTTGCAAGGATCGCAAGTAAAGCATTCTTAATTTTCCTCCACAAAACTCGTGTGTCAGGGCTTCTTATCAGCGGGCTGCTGGCAATGGAAGAGACAAAAACAGTGAACAGAAGGTGACGTGTGTATGGGGCCCGCTCTGGCTTCGCTGTGGTTCTGTCAGAGCAGTGCTCCTGTAACATGGAGCAGGCACTTGCACGGAAGTTGTGCCTCTTCACAACCAAGACTCACAACCTCAATCACACACTGCACCTGCTACGAGATGCTGGGCGCAAAGCACCAACGCTGGGATGTGGTAACAGACTACCCTGAATGATAGATAACCTCACAGAAAAAAAAAAAAAAAAAAAAAAAAGGCAGCCATACCTTCAAGAAATCAGGTCAGGTCTAATGAGAATCGCCTGGGAGGTGTAACCTATTCCTACAATCCTATTCTCTCCAGCTTGTTTTTCCTGGAAATCTGTAATCCTAAGGGCATTTTCTTCCAAATGATGAACAAAGAATAAGGAAATGGAAAATAATGCATTTCCTCTTTTGTTTTCCCTATGGTGAGCCTGTCATATCACAGATGCGAAGGGAAAAATCAGCAAGATTTGTCTCTATAAAAATCCATCTGCTACACAGTCACCCCCTGGCTTTGAAACAGAAATCATGATTCCCAGCAGAAGTATCTGCGAGCAAAACCCACTTTGATTTCTCTCTGGGGAAGGGGGGAGTTAACCAGAGCAGCACGCACTGTAGCCCACAGCACAGCGCAGGGCTGGCTGTGCCCCCGGCCCCTCCACTCACAACTCTCTGCTGCTTCCCTGTGGCTTCTTTGTCACTCTCCTGGGCTCTGAATGACCACCGGTGTCTGCCCTATTTCTGGGACCATGAAAGGGGGAGCTGCCACAATGGCTAGGTTTTTCTCGAACATTGCAGGAGCTTTCAAGGCAGAACCTGAGCCTCAAAAGGGAAATCTTCCAGTACAGTCTCCAGGTTCATGAATAAGCACCCAGCGACCAGACTCCAGAAGTTCTCCCACCTCCAACAATGAAGAGCGGTGCAAAGGAAGAGATGCTGACAAACTTACGGGACCACACATTTCATCACTGCTTGCTCTTTTGGGGGAGTGCTCTGGCTAAGGTAAACAGATGGGGGTGGTTATAAAGTAATGAGGATTTCAAAGCTGGACCCAAATGCCTGGTTGGTATACTTGTTCTCTATCAGTATTTCCCATTTGTATGCTTTTTAAGAGTTAAAAAAAAAAATTCATTTGTTCAATGCCACAGATGTCATTGGACAATTCCTTGTGCCTAGTACTACCAGGGAGAAAAAATATGAACACTGAGGATTATGAAAATAAGTAATGGTGGGGCCAATGCTGTGGTGCAGCTGGTTAATGCCCTGGCCTGAAGCGCTGGCATCCCATATTGGTGCTGGTTCTAGTCCTGACAGCTCCACTTCGATCCAGCTCTCTGCTATGGCCTGGGAGAGCAGTAGAAGATGGCCCAAGTCATTGGGCCCCTGCACCCACATGGAAGACCTAGAGGAAGCTCCTGGCTCCTGGCTTCAGATTGGCACAGCTCCAACTGTTGCAGCCCTCTGGGGAGTGAACCAGTGGATGGAGGACCTCTCTCTCTGTAACTCTTTCAAATAAATAAAATAAAACTTTTTTTTTTTTTGACAGGCAGAGTAGACAGTGAGAGAGAGAGAGAGAGAGAGAGAGAGAAAGGTCTTCCTTTTGCCATTGGTTCACCCTCCAATGGCTGCCGCGGCCGGTGCGCTGCGGCCGGTGCACTGCGCTGATCCGATGGCAGGAGCCAGGTGCTTCTCCTGGTCTCCCATGGGGTGCAGGGCCCAAGCACTTGGGCCATCCTCCACTGCACTCCCGAACCACAGCAGAGAGCTGGCCTGGAAGAGGGGCAACCGGGACAGAATCCGGCGCCCCGACCTGGACTAGAACCTGGTGTGCCAGTGCCACAAGGCAGAGGATTAGCCTAGTGAGCCCCAGCACCGGCCAATAAAACTTTTTTTAAAAAAAGAAAATAAGTAATGGTAAATGTGCATGTATGAAATGATTTAGGTAAAGCATTACTGGTTGCATGTAAACATCTCTAACTCATCTTTGCATCCAGAACTCAGCTTGATTTGGTAACAGGCCACTGTATGAGCTGTTCGGTTGTTTGTTACTCTACTCTAATATGGATTTATCTATTTACTTGAAAGGCAGATGAGACAGAGTTCTCATCTGCTTGTCTACTTGCCAAATGCCCACAACAGCCAGGACTGGGCCAGGCTGAAGTCAGGAGCCAGGAGCTCAATCTGGATGTCTCAGCGTGGGTAGCAGGGACCCAAGAACTCGAGCCATCCCCTGCTGCACTAGCAGGAAGCTGGAACCAGGGGCAGAGGTGGAATTCAAATTCGAACACTCCTATTTGGGGTGGGACATCCCAAGTAGCATCTCAGCCCCCATGCCCAGTGCCCGGCCCTCTCTTCCACTCTGGATTTGAGGAGCAACAGAAATGCCCTGGCATTCTCTCCTTGGCCACTCAGTTCAGTGACCTTTTCCCACTGCTATGTGAACATCCATTAGCAGCCCCCCCAGCCTGTCCTGTGTGCTGGGGCGGGGCGGGGCGGGGGTTGGTGCAGCAGCTGAGGTGCTGCTTGGGACGCCCACGGCCCATGGTGGAGTGGCCGAGTTTGAGTCCCAGCTCCGCTTCTGATTCCAGCTTCCTGCTGAAGTACACCCCAGCAGGGCCCCCGCCATCCCTACGGGAGACCTGGATGGAGTTCCCAGTTCCTGGCTTGGGCCTGGCCTCATTCCCAGCTGTCGTGGGCACTTGGGGGAGGGAAGCAACAAGAGTTCTGTCTCTGCCTTTCAAATGAAAGGAGAATAAATGAATGTATTAAAAATCAAACAAGAAGGCCTCTGTTGGGCCCTGCATCTATGTTTTCACAACTAAGTGACCTCTGTGCGACAGGGATGGGCAATTCCTCACATCTCTCGCTTGGTCACCTTCCCAGCATCCCTGGGGCACAGGAGCACAGGAAGGTGAGGATGCAGAACAGGCTCACCCCAGCTGCTGGGGCCACGGCTCGGCTCTCCTCCCTTGTACCCCGTCTCCTCCTTGCCCCCGGGGCACCGTGGAGGTCCACCATATGGCTCGACCCGGCCCCATCTGGCGCCATCTCCCTCAAAGGGGAGCTCAAGAACATAAAACCGCTGCTGCTGACTTTTATTGCAGCCCCTTCTCATTTCCCTCCATCTGTCTTCCATATGGTTTGTGCAACTCTATCAGGCTCTTGTGCACCCGGGCTCTGCCAGCCGGATCGAGACAGAGACCGAGAAGTCACCTGTGTCAGGGAAGAGAGGCTCAATGATCTAAACATCTCATTCGTCCAGTGTTCAAACCCCTTTCTCTTGAACTCGAACACAAAATGGACTTTATATTTAGTAGATTTCTTTTTATCGTCAAAACTACCTGGTGGCTTTTCCGTTGTATTTTCTCCAAGCGCAGTGCTTGAAGTGTTGACAAAGTACCTGGGACTTCCACTTGGGCGTCCCTATTATAATACATATCAATCACTGTCTCTAAAGCTTTTGACGTTTCCTATTTCAAAAAATTCTTCTTCGACAGAAGGAAAAGTTGGTTCTATGTCTATGCTTTCAAATGTCCCTGCAAAACTCTAAGGTTTCATGTGTGGTGGTCCCCGCACACTTCAAGGAAATGAGCTAGCTCGTGGAATCAGGTGGGGCTGACCCCTCCGGCCCTGACCGAGGCTGATGCCCTCAGGTCAAGTCCCTGAGCCCTGGTCCTTTTTCTGCTCTGCGGCTGAAGGGACAGCTCTGACCCCGGGGCTGCCATCATTGGGAAGACAGCAGGCATGACACTCGGCAGCCCGTGCTTAGCTGCTATCCGGTGGCGTTAGTGACAGTACTGGGGAGATCTGTCAGTCCCATCAGTCCCAGCAGGAAGTAGAGGGAACTTGATAGTGAGCACGGTGGGGTGTGTGTGTGTGTGTGTGGCTTTTTTTTTTTTTTTGCAAAAGTAAAGGGAACACAAACTAATGTCAGTTAGAAAAACGGGGGGGGGGGGATCCAGCTAGGCCTTGTTAAGGCTTTAATCATTGCTTTGCTTCTTAGTATGACCTACATTCAAAGTCATGTATTAGAGAGAAGCTGAGGGTCATCAACAAGGAGAAAGCCACATGTCAGGTGGCCTCTCCATGACAAAGAGCTTGCCGATATTCTAGCAAATGGCCTGTGTAAAGGCAGCCTGGCCATGGGGACCTGGAAATCACACGCAGTTCCATGATTGCACCTGATGAAGCAGAACATGTGAACCGGCCGCAAGGGCATGGAACATACAGACACAAAAACAGCCCATGCCTCGAGAATCCATTTGTCTTGTAGCTTTTCGTGAAAATGATTTTCCTCCCGTTCCAAAAAGAAAAAAAAATGCAAAATAAAGCATGCAGGTACTTCAAAAAGTTCATGGGAGACGCATATCATGGGGGAAAAAAACCACACACGGAGGTCAACATTTTCTGTGCCAAAAGCAATTTATCTTCTTAGTGCCATTTCTGCAGGAACTTGCAGAAGTTCCCTCGGATTTGCTCGGATTCTGAGATCAGACAATAATGTGACCTTAAGGAACACCCCTGGGTCACTCTGCTCCTGTTTTTAGTCTGCTCCTGTAGGCACGGTGGGCACGCCTTGCTGTGTTTCTCTCACTGGCCTTCCTTCCTAAGGTTCGGACAGAACTACCAGGCCGCGGGAAACTCTCGCTCCAGCCTGACCTGTGCTTTCACCATCCCTCCCGCCCTGCCAGCAGCAGCCCGAGGGCTCTGCACCAGTGCAATCCACCACTGCCTTTTCTTGACGCAAGCAACATCCTGCACGGCGCAGGTTATCACAGGGGCCAGGGCAGCTGCAAAAAAGCGCATTTCATTTAGCTGCAAACGCCATGCTCCCAGCCCAGGCCTATTCACTGAAATAATTGCTCCAGGCTGCAGCGAATTACAGGTTCTGGTTAAGAGACTCTAGGAGCCTCCCTTCTGTGCTATGGCTAAGTCGTTTCGTCAACAGAACGGCAACGCTTCCTAGAAGGGCATGGGTGGGCAAGCTGAAAGGGTATTTTGCGCTGGGTTAAGCAGAAAGGACAGGAAAGCTGATCACTTAAGGCCTCAGTGAATCAGTGCGTGGTCTGCAGGGCTACGACCCTCACCCTGGCTCTGAGCAGCCAGCCTGCAGAGCACTTAGAGAACGGCAGAAGTTGAGGTTCAGCCTGCAGCTGCCTTCATTGTTGACGTCTGGACTAGGAGACGCGCGGGCCCCCAGCCCCGCACTCCCTCCCACCAGGTGGTCGCTGCGGGCCCCAAGCCCCTGGCATTTCTTTCCCGTGCGCACAGGCGATGGAACGCTGGCCACCTGCCAGCTGCCTGTAGGTGACATTGGGGGAAACACCACCACGGGAGAAGCAGGAACATCTGCCCAGCAGGCGTTTTTTTTGTACACACTTCTCCAGTAGCCGGCAGGGGCTGGACACACGTCCGTGGACCGGATGGGGACCGGAGGGCACGAGGCGTGTGCCGGGTCCCCCTTGCCAGCTTCGCCCCCCTGCAGGGAGGGTGGGGTCACAGCGCCATGGCCTTACCTGTTTCTTTGTCCTGGACCTCTTCCAGGTGCAGGTCGTTCAGAAGGTGCTCCAGAATCTTCTCCGGGGTCCCGGACACCACCACATATCTGTCGGAGAGCAGGGAGTCCACTGAGTCCTCCTCGGCGGAGGACTGCGAGCGGCTGCTCCACCCGTCCTCGTCATCCTCCTCGTCGATGTATTTGAAGTAAGGCACATCGAAGGTGGGCAGGGGCGGCGCGCGCTCCTCCTTGCGCGGCAGCCGCGGGTCACACACCCTCAGCCGGGAGCTGCCCATGGCGCACGGGCGCTAACAAAGGCATCCCCTAAGCGCTCGCAGCCCGCGCGCCGCGCCCGTGCTCTCGCGGCGAACGGCGCGCGTCTGGCTGCGGGGAGCCCTGCAGTCAGCCAGAGCGCCGGGGAGGCGGGGAGGAGAGCCAGGGAGGCGGGCAGACGAGGCGGCGCGGGCTGGGGCCGGGGGGCGCGGGCAAGGCTCACCTCCAATCGCCGTCGGCCGCGGGGGCTGGGCCGCCGCCCCGCACTCTCCTCAGCACCAGGACGTCCCGCTCCTGCTCTCGCACCTGCACCGTGCTCACCTCCTCGTCTTGCTTTGATGGTGGATGGGGGAAGGAGAGAGGGAGAGGAGATTAAGAACGGGGGAAAAGGGGAGGGGAGGGAACCCCCAAAGCCGACCCCCAGGAGCTCGCTGAAGCTGCAGCGCTGCGTTCCCTGGAGCTGTTTCCCCGACCCCGCACCCCTTCTTTCAAGGTTCAGAATAAACGCGGAGACCGTTAAGAGTCCATGGTGCAGCAGCCGGACCCAAAGCACAGAGGGTCAGAAATACAGCAAATAGAAAATACAGGGCGGGGGGGAGGGGGTGGCATTGCAAGAGTTGGTGTTTAAAATTAAAACTATCTGAACCACTGCAATGAGGGAATGCATCGTGCTGCCTTCCTTCACCTGGCTGACGTTCAGGAAACACTACCAGCATGGGGAAAGCACTTAAACCTTCCACTATTGAAATACCAGAGCCCTTGTTGCTTTGAGAAGCTGTATTCCACGGCTACAGCAGGTGCACAGCACATGCAGTGGCTTCCCAGCCTGTCTTTAAAGGGAGATAGAAGGCTACCCCTTCCATCACCCAGGGTGGTCACTCACTTGCCTTGCTAGAAAGAAGCCAGGCAGAAAGTGATCCCCTGTTGGAATCTCATAGAGTTGTCCCGGGGTGAGGGCTCTCTGCCTGTCTCCACCCCAGCCCAGCTTGTAAAAAGGAGAGAAGGCTGAACCATCACTCATTTCTGCATACACAGCTTCCCGGCTGGGACCAGTGTGCTGTGCTGACGTGGCCCTGTCACAGAGGATGCCCCCTGCTGACCCGGCCAACCGTGAGTGAGGAACTCCCTCTCGCAGGGGGTTCCGGGTGTGATTCTCCCCAGCGCAGCACCCAGGAAGCAGAAGGTAGCCCCTCCCACCCCGGTGGGGGAGAACCCAGGATGCACCTAAGGACACTGCATTTCTGGTGATGTGAGCAGGAGGAGGTGACAGCAAGCAGGTTTCACCTCTCTTCACACGTTCCTGCTGCTACTGACAGCAAATCGCACCTCTAATTAGGTACAGACATTAAGGAGAAAGGCTGGGGGCCTCCCACAGGGGAACAGGTACCTGATCCAGTAGGGTAATCAGGGATGAATACGGGTTTTGTTCACCTTTCCTAAGAGTGGGAAGGCACTGATCTCACCTTAACTGCTCACCAAATCCGTGACCACATTCAACTCCTGGTGTGCCGACCCCTCAGTTTCCTGGTCACTTAGGTCCTCCAAGATTTTCTTAAGAAATCTAAGAGTACTGGCCGTTCTACACAGCATTGTAATTTCATGATCATTGTTTTCTGATCTTTGAGCGGCACATGATGCTAGGACGTGGAGCTGCGTTACTGTCTCAGCAAGGTCAGACGCAGAAGTCACTGTGGCGATTAATGCTGGGTATTCACTGTGAGTTCTCCCGGAGGATGGCTGCCTGGCTCCCCGAACGTGAACATCAATGTGTAACCGCCACTTCTCATTTCTCCTACGGGGCTCTTTTGTTATCCAGGTGGCTGAAGGGGAACAAGGGGGCCGGAAAGAGGGCAGATACTGAACCCCTCTCCCTCTGCCCCCAAAACAGGCATACCGACACGTCCAGACACACACACACATTGTCCTGAAAGGACGCAGGCCTGTCCCTGGCCGACACGCATTTCCCAGGAACCCGCTGTCGTGCTGAAGTGCATTCTGCACTCCACGCGTGCGTGATGTACGGTGTGATTAACTTCCCAGGGCCACACACATACATATGCATGGGCAGGGTTTCTCTCATGTCTGCCTAACTGAGAGGCGATACGTGGCTGCGCCCATGGCAGCCACACTCCACTGGGCAGGCAGGCGAACGCCTGGGCCGCGCTGATATACTATCAATAGCATCTATGTCGCTGGGATCGCATTTCCATTTGGAAAAGCTGTTAGGAAGAAAAGGCAGAAAAATCCATGTCCAGAGAGAGAGGCACGTTATCTGAGACTGCCACGAGATCCTCCTCCTCCTATTTAGGATATCTGGCTCTCAAGGAGGACAGAGAGATGAATGCTGCCTGACCTGCTCGCTCTTGATGCGCGTTAGCCTGGTTCAGAGTGAAAGTATTCACAGCGGGTGAAGCTGCTGTCTGCAGTGCAGGCATCCCATTTGGGCGTGGGTTCGAGTCCCGGCTGCTCCACTTCCAGTCCAGCTAACCCTGCTAATGTGCCTTGGAAAGCAGCAGAGGGTGGCTCAAGTCCTTGGACCCCTGCACCCCCACGTGGGAGACCCGGAAGAAGCTCCTGGCTCTGGCTTTGGCCTGGCCCAGCTCTGGCTGTTGTAGCCATCTGGGGAGTGAACCAGTGGGTGGAAGATCTCTCTGTCTCTCTCTTTCTCTCTGTAATTCAGCCTTTCAAATAGATAAGTCCTTTTAAAAAAATGATTTGCAGGTGTCTTCCACACATTCACGGTCCTAGGACTGTGGGAAGGAGGCCCACATGAAGAGACTGCAGGAGGTGATTGGGGGGGGGGGGGGAAGCTGGAGGATGTCTGTCTGGCCAGGGCAAGGAGGCAGGGAGAGACAAGTGATGAATGGGGATCTTGGAGGGGCTGGGGACCACCTCCCACCTGAGCTGGCACAGGCAGGTTGGGGAGGAGAGTAGCAAGAGAAGAGGAGCCTGGGTTTTCCTCCCAGGTTTGCACTCCCAGCTCCTATAACCCCAGTGATTTCCTGAGTGAGTAGTTCCACAGGACGGTCCTTGGTTAAAATATCAGGCCTCAGGTCCTGGGCTCCCCGCGCAGCTGTGAACAACCCCAGAGCCCTAACAGGTGAAAGGCAGTCTTTTGTGATTTACAAGCAGCCCCAGCAGCCTTCAGAATTTATGTTAATTAGGTGATTTTTCTGTAAAGTCCCGGGTTTGCCCCAGGATGGGGGGGGGGGGGGCTGGTTGCCAGGGGAACCGCCCAGGTGCTCCTAGGGCTGGAATGCAGTGGGGGAGGGGCTGGAGGGTTGCCAGTGGCCTATGGTTTAATCTAGGGACCCACATCCTAGAGCTTCCAGAGAAACCCACAAGGATTGGGTCCACTGGGCTCCCGGCAAGGTGAGTGAGGACACATCTCCTGGCCAGAGGACAGGTGCACCCCGCTCCACAGAGACAGAAACTCCCACGCCCAGGCCCCTTCCAGACCTCCTCTGGATCTCTTCATCTGGCTTCCGCTGTGTCCTTTAAAAGTCCTTTCTTAGAAACTGGGAAATCTAAGCCAACAGTTCTGTGAGCTGTTCTAGCACATGAATCAAACCCAAGGCCCTCTGCTTCACAGCCCGCGGGTCAGAAGTGCAGGTAAAACCACCAGGAGCTTGCAGTGGGCATCCCAGGTGCGAGGCAGCCTTGTGGGGCAGAGCCCTGATTCCAAGGGGTCTGCTTCAGCCTCCAGGTAGACAGGGTGGGAGGAGGACACCCAGGCGGTGCATCCACAAAAGGAGCTCTCCCCTGCCCCCACACACATGCATCCACTGGCGTGGCTGCTTGAGTGAGAACAGGAAACATAAACAACCAAAACACTTGGGGTTTTTGCCACTGTATATTCAGACACCGAGCCCTGGGGGCTGGTCTGGCACTCAACTGGGTTTCCACATGCTCCTGCAGAAAGTCACCAGCAGACAAGGCCACTCTGCGACCACAGTGGAACAAGACAAAAACTCATCCTCTCTGTGTCCACGGCTGAACGTGAATAGGGTCCAGCACACAGGACACCGGCGCCCGGGTGACACGAGTGACGGCAGCTTCGTTCCCAGCGTCAGCAGTGGCTCTGCTCAACATCTGCTCTCCCGGTAGAGAAGACCTGTTAGGACGGCCAGTCCTAGACTTAGCCCATCCCCAAGCAAGCTCCTGCCTACCAAAGCCCTTCCCAAGATCCCCACACACAAACCCACGACTCCCATGTCCTTTCTTCTTCATTTTTTGAAAACGATTTCAAAGGCAGAGTGACACACAGAGAGAGAGAGAGAGAGAGAGAGAGAGAGAGAGAGAGAGAGATATCTCCCATCACCTGGTTCACTGTCCAAATGCCCACAACAGCCAGGGCCAGGCCAAACCCAGGAGCCAGAAGCCAAGAATTCCATCGGGGTCTCCCACATGGGTGGCAGGGGCCCAAGCACTTGAGCCCTCATCGGCTGCCTCCCAGGCGCAGTAGCAGGGAGCTAGATTAGAAACAGAGTAGCAGGCAGTAGCGGGGAGTTGGATTAGAAACAGTAGCAGGGACTGGAACACTTCCACATGGGATGCTGCTGTCCCCAGCTGTGGCTAAACCTACTGAAGCACAACACCCTCCCCCAGCTCCTTTTCTATGTCATCCCCTTCCCCTCCTGCACTGCCCCTCTGTCCCCATGGGGGCAGGCATCTCTCAGGACAGCAGGCAAGAAACCCTACTTGCTCTCTTGCAGGTATGTTCCTGGTGGGCACTGCCAAGAGGGGTGGAGTCCGGGACCAAACTCATCCCTATGTCGGGGTGAGGGCAGTCCTGCCCCGAACTTCCTGCAGTGGCGGTGGGGAACATGGCTCAGCAAAGGGTAATGTCAGAAGACACAGCCACTGCGGCATGTGGGAGAGGAGGAGGTTGGAGAGGGAGAGGGGGAGGGATGAGCTGAGCAAGTGAGAGGAACTCTCAGGACAGTGGGGAAAGGGGCTCCATCAGGGCCACCCAGACAGCCAAGTGAGGTGCGGATGCCACCTCAGGTCTCTGCCCATGGTGCTGAACCCCAGTGTGGACACCTCAGGGAGACGGCTCCCCTCTTCCCAAAACACACTTTAGCCCCCAATCTGCAGAAACCACTCCTTGTGCCTCCTCTCTTGAAGGGATGAGGAGGAATAAGAACTCCAAAAACAGACGAAATGGATTCAAGGCTTAGCCCGGGGGACAGGGCTTGCAGGAGGGAGCACAGCAATGCATTGGGGTCCTCAGCTGTATGCAGGGGAGGAGTGATCATGGGGCGAGTGCTCCCAGAATCCCAGCGCCCTCTGAGCAGAGCCCAACAAGAGCATGAAGACAGAGGAGGGCTCCCAGGTCTCCCTGCGCTTTGTGTGGCAAAGCTGTTTGGCCATGCTGCTATCAGATCTGTGAATTCCAAATGCACAACAGAAGTAGTACCTTTTTTTTTTTTTTTTTGACAGGCAGAGTGGATAGTGAGAGAGAGAGAGAGAGAGAGAGAGACAGAGAGAAAGGTCTTCCTTTTTGCCGTTGGTTCACCCTCCAATGGCCGCTGCGGCCGGCTCATTGCGCTGATCCGAAGCCAGGAGCCAGGTGCTTCTCCTGGTCTCCCATGCGGGTGCAGGGCCAGTACACCACGCTGATCCGAAGCAAGGAGCCAGGTGCTTCTCCTGGTCTCCCATGGGGTGCAGGGCCCAAGCACTTGGACCATCCTCCACTGCACTCCCGGGCCATAGCAGAGAGCTGGCCTGGAAGAGGGGCAACTGGGATAGAATCTGGCGCCCCAACCGGGACTAGAACCCAGTGTGCCGGCGCCGCAAGGCGGAGGATTAGCCTGTTAAGCCACGGCATCGGCCGAGAACCAGTACCTTGCACTGAACCCATGTGGGAGACCTAGAAGAAGCTTCTGGCTCACTACGCCTGTGTCCATCTCAAGGCCTCAGCCTAACTCTGATGCACCCACGACGTTCCCATCCAGAATCATTCCCCTCCCAGGAATCCCGTGGCCTCCAGTTGGCCTGACAGTCCTTCCACATGGCCCCCAGGGCACTGCACAAATCCTCCTGGCTTGGTACCCTGAGAGCAGGGGCTGCAGCCGTTTTTCTGTCTTCCCCTAGGCCATGCGGCCACCTGCGGGCGGGGATCATCATATCTTCTGCTTTTAGTTCTCACTGATCAGCCAGGACTTGACACGGCAGAGAGACTCAAAGAACACTTGCTGAGTAAGCTGTAGAAGGAAAGGATGAGTGGGTGAATGTGCATTGTAAAGTTGAGGTTTAGAGAACAACACCTTCCATCTCAAACAATTCACTTCAAGGGGTGAATTCTGATAAGGCTGACAGAGAGGGGTGTCTTGCTGAGTCATCAGACTACTTT
Organism: Lepus europaeus; assembly: GCF_033115175.1. Classification (NCBI taxonomy): domain Eukaryota; kingdom Metazoa; phylum Chordata; class Mammalia; order Lagomorpha; family Leporidae; genus Lepus; species Lepus europaeus. The sequence continues at coordinate 26,316,556 of NC_084846.1, forward strand.
GCTGGTGGTGCTGGTTGGTAGTGGTGGTGGTTACTGGTGGTTGTTGGTAGTGGTGGTAGTGGTTATTGGTGGTTGTTGTTGGTAGTGGTGGTAGTGCTGGTTGGTAGTGGTGGTGGTTATTGGTGGTTGTTGGTAGTGGTTATTGGTGGTTGTTGTTGGTAGTGGTGGTAGTGCTGGTTGGTAGTGGTGGTGGTTATTGGTGGTTGTTGTTGGTAGTGGTGGTGGTTATTAGTGGTTGTTGTTAGTGGTGGTGGTGGTTACTGTTGGCAGTGGTTGGTGGTTCTTAGTGGTGGTGGTTATTGTTGGTGGTGGTGGTTGGCTCTGGCCTGCCCTGCCCAGCACCTTGACCATCAACTTAGGCAAGGCCCCCAAATGGACCTGGCGACACTGAGAACAGCTGCAGTGCTTGTTCCGGGGGACAATGCTCAAGACAGGCAGGCGTTTACCCACATCAACATGGCCTGTGCTAGTTCAGAACCTTGGCCTGGAGATGGCTCACCTAGAAACCACTGTGAGACAGCCCTGGGGCTTGACCGTTATCTGAGATTAATTTGTTTTTTATTTGAGATGCAGGAGATAAAGGGAGGGAGAGAGAGAGGGAGGGAGAAAAGGGGAGACAGAGAGAGAGAGAGAGAGAGAGAGAGAGAGAGAGAGAGAGAATATGAATGAGCACATTCCCATATGCTGGTTTACTTCCCAACATGGCTGCAATGGCTGGAACTGGCTGGGCTGGACTGCAGCAAGGAGGCAGGAACTCAGTCCAGGTCTCCCACACAGGAGGCAGACAGCTGACTACTTGAGACATCACTGCTAACTTCTGGGGCATGCATTAGCAGGAAGCTGGAACCAGGAATGTAATCCACACAGCTCAGCATGGGATGCGGGCATCCTAACCAGTGTTTCACCTGCTAGGCTGAACATTGCCCCAGTGATAAGCGTTTTGAGAAGCGCAGAACGCCATGTACTCAGTAGAAACTGTGCCATTTAGAGGTGACATAATGTGATTCCACAGTGGTAGAGGTCACCACAACTCAGGAATGAAGGACACAGCACTGTCATATGTCACCAGTGGACCCCCAAGGCATGGGCACCAGAAGGAACTGGCCACGACCAAGCAACTCAGTATAGAAGAACTTTGCTGAGGGTTCACCATGCAGCAGGCAAAGCTAAGAGCTGAACAGTCACTATCTACTCATGACAATGACCTTGAGGTAAGTACTGTAAAAGCCCCCATTTAAGTGATAGAGACTGGAGCAGAGAGAAAAACTAACTTGACCAAGAAAGATCACAGAGCAGGGATGTGGTGAGGCTGAGACTGAGTCCAAACAGACTATACTCCAGCTCTTTTTGAACAGAACCATGGATGTCCCCCAGGATGGTGGGGGCCCCCGCCCGTGCTCCCCCTCATAGGTGACTGCTGTCATTGGGATCTGCTTTACCCTGGTGCCCATAGCCAGCGAGCAGGCTGATCTATGGAGTGGGTCAGGCACAGGGTGCAACTGGCCATGGTGAGGCTTGGAACTGCTAGGAGAGCCGGGTCCCGATTATGGATGGCTCATGTGGTCTGGAGAAGCCATCGAGGGATCAGACTCCAAGAGAAAAAGAGCTGACGAGAGCTGAGCACGGTGTGGGGGCCACGGCTCAGGCAGCTCAGAGCAGGCACAGCAAGACTCTGCGAGGGGAAGAGGAAGTGCTGACAGTCCCGGCAGGGGCGCATCACACGTGGCAGGGACCTGTTTCGGAGGAAGTCTGTGTCTGTGGGCACCTGTGTCCGTGCAACTCGAGGACAGGGAGAGGAGGAGGAGGAGAAAACTGGGCAGAGATGAGTGTGTGGACACAGGGGGTTGCCGACCACAGTACTTGGGAGTCTACACTAAGAAGCCACAAGGTGGGCAGAGAAAGTGCTCCGGTAGGTTCAGGCCAGGTTGCTGGACCATCTTAGGAAGGAGAGATCAAGGGCATGAGTGACAGCAGGTCATTTCCAGTCTGGGAGCTGCCCTTTGTGATGGAGAGGCCCTGGGACTGCACCTGACTCTTCAGAAAGGCGACCCTCCACTGCCAGGTGCAAGACGACGGGGTTGCGTGTGGTGCAGTGTATGGAAGCAGGGACGAGACAGCAGAGTGCGCCTTCCAGGGCAACCACTAGGGAACGAGCAGACGGTTCTTGACCGAGGGTAGGGCTAGGCTCTGCATCCCTTCCAAGCCTGAAATCCCACAGAATTCATCAGCCAAGAAGCCCAAAGAGCTGGCTGTCTCCAGCAGGAGCGAGATAGCTCTGTCTGAAGCTACGAGGAGTCGCGCACAGCTTGGCAAGCCCGCATCTCTTTCCAGACTATAAATGGGGGCACAGCAGAAGGGAGGCCTTGTCTAAGAAGTTTGTGTGAAAACAGCCTTCACAGATCCGCTGACTGTGCATCTCATGTTGCTTTTTGGTTATGGAAACATGTCATCAGATCGTCAAAAACACGAAAGGCCAAGAGGGTACTGCTGACAAGAGAACGGGTCAAGAGCAAGATTAAGTCAGCAGATGTGTGTCCAGGTGAGTGGTTATGATGACCAGGCCGCAAAGGCACTGGCCGAACCAATTCAACCTTGAGCAGGCTACTCTAGCAGGAGAATTATCGAATTATCATCATTAGTTCTTCGTCTTTTTACCCGACATTTATTAAGATTAATAACTCGAATTACAGCCCAAGTGGGACTAACAGGATTCATAATCCAAATAAACTAAATCTAGGTAAAGCCTGACTCTCATAAGCGTGGAAGCAAACACAAATTTATTATAGAACTTGACCACACATTCAAAGAAAACCAGCAAATCATGGTCTGGTTAGAAAGCTCCAGGCTGCTAGTTCTTACCCCCTCTAAGCTTTATTATTTTATAAATCAATTCATCTGAAAAACCTGATGCTAAAGCCAGTCTAGGAGTTTGATCCTGGGGCCGACTATACTCGTAACTTGCTGCACAGTGCAGCCACAGAGCTGGGGACAGTCTGCAGTCCCTTAGGGCATGTAGGTGTCTTTCCCTCCAAGTGTGCATCCATGGCTGTACAGCTCAAGGGATCACTCACTCTGGACACTGGCAGAAACAGAAGGCAACACTCCGGTCGGGGCACCGATCCTGTCCCGGTTGCCCCTCTTCCAGGCCAAGCTCTCTGCTGTGGCCAGGGAGTGCAGTGGAGGATGGCCCAAGTCCTTGGGCCCTGCACCCCATGGGAGACCAGGATAAGCACCTGGCTCCTGCCATCGGAACAGCGCGGTGCGCCGGCCGCAGCGCGCTACCGCGGCGGCCATTGGAGGGTGAACCAACGGCAAAAGGAAGACCTTTCTGTCTCTCTCTCACTGTCCACTCTGCCTGTCAAAAAATAAAAAATAAAAAAAAAAAAAAAAAAAGAAGGCAACACTCAGCTAGGGTTTGGGAAGTGTTTAATGAAGGGACAACGGATGGGAGCCTGAATACTGGATCGCTTTGGGAGCTGGAGGGGAAAATGGGAGACTGGAGCGGCTGTCACGGCAGGAGGCAGCAGCACAGAGACGGGGAGCAGCTCCCTAAACTTTCTTTTCTTTTTTTAAAGAGAAAGGTTTTTTTTTGTTTTTTTTGTTTTTTGTTTTTTTTTGTTTTTAACAGGCAGAGTGGACAGTGAGAGAGAGACAGAGAGAAAGGTCTTCCTTTTACCGTTGGTTCACCCTCTAATGGCCGCTGCGGCCAGCGCACCGCGCTGATCCAAGGCCAGGAGCCAGGTGCTTCTCCTGGTCTCCCATGGGGTGCAGGGCCCAAGGACTTGGGCCATCCTCCACTTCACTCCCTGGCCATAGCAGAGAGCTGGCCTGGAAGAGGGGCAACTGGGACAGAATCCGGTGTGCCCCGACCGGGACTAGAACCTGGTGTGCCGGCGCCACAGGCAGAGGATTAGCCTAGTGAGCCGCGGTGCCAGCCTCCCTAAACTTTCTAATTTAATTAATTTTTAATTAAAAAAATTTTTTTTTTATTTAAGAGATAGAGATTTTCCATCCACTGGTTCACTCTCCAAATGCCTGCAACAGCCAGGGCTGGGTCATGTTGACGCCAGGAACCAGGAATTCGATCCGGGTCTCCCACCCGGGTAGCAGGGACCCATCACTCACTGCTCCCCAGGCTGTGCATTAGCAGCAAGCTGGACAGAAAGCAGAAGCAGGACTGAACCAAGCACCCTGATACGGGATGTGGGTGTCATCCCAAGTGGTTTTGTGTTTTTCTTTTTAAGATTTATTTATCTACATGAAAGTCAGAGCTACACACAGAGAGAAGACAAGGCAGAGAGAGAGAGAGAGAGAGAGAGAGAATCTTCCATCCACTGGTCCGCTCCCCAACTGGCCGCAATGGCTGGAGCTGCGCAGATCCGAAGCCAGGAGCCAGGAGCTTCCTCCAGGTCTCCCACGTGGGTGCAGGGGCCCAAGCACCTGGGCTGTCTTCCGCTGCCCTCCCAGATCACAGTAGAGAGCTGGATTGGAAGTGGAGCAGCCGGGACCTGAACCAGTGCCCACATGGGATGCTGGCACTGCAGGCGGCGGTCCCACCCGCCACGCCGCAGTGCCGGCCCCTCCAAATGATTTTCTTCCTGGTGTGGTCTTTGAGAGCAGTTAATCACAAAAGTGTTATATTTTTAAATCATGGAAGCTCAAATCTTATGAAATCTTTCCCAACAAGTCCTTTAGGTCCAATATTAAAATTCTCGGTTCCCGGGCAGATTCGGGAGGAGGGATGGAGGATGAAGAGGGAGACATGACATAACCAGCCCTACTCTGATGCTGCCTGCCTGGGAACAGCCTTGCTCTGTTTAGTTCTGTAGGGTGAATGCATGGCCTGGAGAGTGACAGACGCGCAGACAGATAACCGTAAATCACGGGCAGAGGTTGACAGAGCCCAGGAGACAGAGGCTCAGCCCCAGGGGATCAGAGCACAGATGGCGGCCGCGTTACGCCAGGAGCCCGTGGAAGAGCTCAGCATCTAGAGCTCCAAAGCCAGACCTAAGCAGAAGCCTCCGAGCTTTCCCGCTGCAGGGATGGAGCTTGATTCTCACGCCCAGGGTCTTTTGAGCCCCACCCACCCACAGAGAGGCCCCTTCCTCATATTAAGGCTGGGATCAGAGCTGCAGACAAGGCTTCCCACTGTGCAGGCAGGACAGGGTGCCAGGGCCAAACCCTCCCACAACTGTGTGGCTGGGGGGAAAAGACACCCAGAACCCCCAGTGCATCACCTGAAATAGGAAGCTATCAGGCCCTTCGGGGTTGTAGCAATCAGAAAGACGAGTGTGCAAAAGGCCGGGCATCGTCCCACCTCAGCTACTACTCGTCCATCACCGGGGACTCGACAGACCCAAGTTTAACAAGCCACCTCCTCCCACCTCCCTGACCATTTCTCTACTGAATGGGTGATGACCAACTCTGGGTAATATAAAAGTTAAAACTTAGTGCTGAAGTTGCCTGCATACAACATCAGTGTACCTGGTTCTGATTCCTGGTTCTGGCTCCTGACTCCAGCTTCCTGCTGCTGCACACCCTGGGAAGCAGCAGGTGATGGTTCAAGTAGTTGGGTCCTTGCCGCCCAGGTAGGGGACCTGAACTGAGTTCCTGGCTTCTAGCTTCAGCCCTGGCTGCTGTGTGCATTTGGAGTAAACCAGTGCACAAGAGCTCTCTCCCTCTCTCTTTCAAACCTGGACAATGGTAGCCCTCCAAAGAAAAGTGTGATGATTCAATTTAAATCCTAGATCTGCCACTTAGTAGCTGAGTGGGCTTTTCTAGGTTGCTTGGTCTCTCTGAGCAAGTTTCCTTACCTGTCCAATGGGAGCATATCTATCTAGAGACCCAGTTGAGTGCTGGACACAGAAACCTATGAACCATTTGGTGATGAGATGCCATTCACAAGTATTAACACCACAGTGGTACCAAAGTGGATTTGTACCGGGGTCTTGCAGTAAGTATGTTTGCATATATGTTAAGAATGTCATGCAAACTTAAAGCAGCACACACAGAGGACATGCCATGCCATCCATCTTTTCATCCAGCTGTGTGACCCCTGAGGGGCAGAGGGCATCATGGGAACTGACCACAGCCCTGCGTTTCAACACCACGAGAGACCGCAAACCAGGAGGAGGAGGACCAGGAAGTTCACTTGCTTTACGCTTTTTAGAGGGCAAGTTCCAGCGTTAGTTTAATTCCTTGTGAGCTGAGCCTGCAGGTGGGGTCCCTGGAGATGTGCAGTGGGGCGCTCAGCATCCTTCAGCATGAGCACTGAGAACAGGATGGAACCAGGCAGCAGCAACAAAGCCTGGCCTGGCAGCCGCTGTCCACTGCTCCTCTGTCCCCTATGTGGCCAGTATCTCCTTCTGCTGAGATCCCTGAGCCACATCCGTGTGCTCCGGTTAGCAGGCCCCAAATAGACAAAGGGGCCACCGGGGATGGGGAGGGGTGGGTGCTTGGCCCTGCAGTTGAGTCCCTGTTTGGGATACCCACATATCATACTGGCATGCCTGGCTCAAGTCCTGGCCCTTCTGCAAACAACCCAATCAGCTTCCTGCTAACGAATGCTGGGAGGTAGCAGATGAGGGTTCAAGTGCTTGGGTCCCTTTTACCCACCTAAGTGACCAGGATGGAATTCTGGACTGCTGGCTTCAGTCTGGCCCAACCCCAGTTACTGCTGGTGTTCGGGGGAGTGAGCTGGTGGATGCAAGATCTCTCGATCTCTTTCTCTCTCTCTGTGTCTCTCCAATGAAATGAAAATAAACAGCTAAGAATTAAGACAAACAAAAGAGAGCCAGCTGAGCTGAGGAATCACCAAGACTCCCAAGCTCCCCCATCCGCTTGCGTCCTGGCTCCCCTGGAATGAAGCCGCCAGGCAGGGGTGGGCGTTTGGTGCAGTGGTTACGTCACTACTTGAGACACCCATGCCCCATAGTGGAGGGCCTGGGTTCAAGTTCCAGCTCCACTCCCCCTGCAGCTTCCTGCTAATGTGTGCACCCTGGGAGGCAGCACGTAATGGCTCAGCTAGTTGGGTCCCTGCTGTCCATGTGGGAGACCTGGTTGGAGTTCCAAACTCCTGGTACTGGCCTAGCCCAACCCTAGTTCTTCTAGACATTTGGGGAATGGACCAGGGGATGGGCAATCTCTGTCTCTCTTTCAAATAAATAAATAAACATTAAGAAAAAAAAAGTAGTAGGTCAAAGGGCAACTGAGGGCATTACATTGTGTGCACCCAGGACCTGATAAAGGCTTATTGGGAGGTAACTCGGAAGAAATGAAGATGCCTTCAAAACCTTAAATGCGATCCCTCGGCATTTCCTAATCGGTGGATGGAGAAAGGTGACAATGACTGCCAATGCCCGGGAACACAGGAGAAAATGTCCACACACTCAGAGCAGGAACACGTGGGTTCTCCCCACGCACACCAGCTACGCATGCTCAGGACGCACTGGGTCACGATGGTGTCTGCAGCACTGAGCCGGCTGAGTGCTGGGAGCAGCATTTATTTCCACCTCTCATTATCAACGAATCCTCATGGGCCTCAAAATATTTTACCCGAGATAAAAAGGGCAAATAAACAAATCTGAAATCTTGCCTCCTAAGGGGTTTTACAGAAATGAGAAATGTTAATGTTACAGGGATGCATCTTCTAATTTTCAAGAATCCCCAAATCATTTTGTGTATTATACATCTCCAGTCTTCCTTGCCACAGTCTCAAAAACCAACAATGCACACAAAGCTATACTAATGGGAAAATGTCAACACGGACATTTCTCACTAGTAACCCAAAGATGGAATAAAACCCATGTTAGGCGCTGGCACTGTGGTGCAGTGGGTTAAACCACTGCCTACAGTCCCGATTTTAGTCTTCAATAATCCACTTCCAATCCAGCTCCCTGCTAACCTGAGAAAGCAGTGGGTGATGGCCAAAGTACTTGGGTCCCTGCCACCCAAGTGGGACACCCAGATGGCATTCCAAGCTCCTGGCTTCAGTTTGGACCTGCTCTGGTCACTGTGGCCATTTGGGAAGTGAACCAGCAGGTAGAAAATCTCTCTTTCTGTCTCTCTCCCCCTATAACTCTATCAAATAACTAAATAAATATAGAAACCCTACATTAACTTATGACTAGGGTTAAGCTTCTACAATCTGGTTGTAGATCTACTTGTCCCTGGGTTTTGCATAGTTCACGGTTTTGTAGAAACCTGTACAATCCGAATAACAAGATGGCACAGGTTTTCAGAGCAGCCTGGATACTGGTTTCCCAGGGCTTTGGCTTCCCCTGTCAAATGCCTCCCAGGGATCTGAGGCTGAGTTGCACTGGACATGCCTCTAGATCAAGTGAGTGCCTGCATCCTAAACAGAAGTTTCTTGAAAAAGCTGGCTTGTTGCTCCCTACAGACCCAACACAGCATTCTTCAAACTTAAAAAGGAGGTAAAGAAAGTATAAGGTGATATACTTGGAATGTGGCAAGCGGCCTGGTGCCTACAATGCCACTTGGAATGTATGCATCCTGTATGCAATGAGTTTGAATCCCAGCTGCTCCACTTCCCACCCAGTTCCCTGCTAATGCACACCCTAGGAGGCAGCAGGTGATGACCTAAGTGCTTGGGTCCCTCCACCCTCGTGGGAGACCGGGATGGAGCTCCTGGCTCCTGGCTTCCGTCTGGCCCAGGCTCAGCTGTTGTGGGCATTTGAGGAGTAGCAGCAAATGGAAGATCTCTCTGTATCTCCCTGTTGCTCAGCTTTTCAAATAAATAGCTGAACTTAGAAAACATGGAAAGCCTTCAAGTCAAGGAACTCTAACTCTTTGCAGATCTCTGTGCATTCGTGAGTACGTGTAGGAGGGCACACTTTCACACAGGTGCTTGTGTGTATGGGTGCACTTGCACATGTGTCTAACTTCAGAGAGGGCAAAGCAGTAATAAAAGGGCAGCCTCAGTGCTTGTGCAAGTTACGGAGTGAGAAATGCCTAGTTACCATGGCAACCACCAGCCCCCCCCCCCCCCCCCCCCGCCATGTACTGGGTGTGAGGAGACGGGTGGCATCTGAAGATGTCATGCTTTGCGCATTGCTGGGTGCTTCTGGGGAGGCCTGCCTTGAGTCCCTGCAGTCTCATCTCAGAAACTGCATTTCACACTTTGAAGCAGGACTGGGAGAAAGATAAGACATTACTCTTGTGCATGGCACAGTTACAGAGCTGGTATTAAAATAGATAAAGGGCCGGTGCTGTGGTGTGGTAGGTAAAGCCACCTCTTGCATTGCCAGCATCCCATATGGGTACCAATTCAAGTCCTGGCTTGCTCCACTTCCAATCCAGCTTGCTGCTAATGAGCCTAGGAAAGCAGTGGAGGATGGCCTAAGAGCTTGGGCCCCTGCACTCATGTGGGAGACCAGGATGACAGTCCTGATTCCTGGCTTCAGACTAGCCCAGCTCTAGCCTTTGCGGCCACTTGGGGAATGGGCCAAGGGATGAAAGATCTTTCTCTTTCCATCTCTCTCTCTAACTTTGTCTTTCAAATAAATAAATAAATGAATCTTTTCTAAAGAAATAGGCTAAGCAAATTGAAAATGCAATGAAATATTGCCAAAATGATTTGAGAGGTCAAAGTAAGACAAAAATCAACCTGGCTCTATAACAGGTCTCTCCCTCCCTCATGGGTGGGAAAAAGATATGCGGAGAAGAGATTCAGTGGACGGAAGAGAAATGGAAGTACTTCAGTGATAATACAGGAGAAAAAGTATTCTCTTTTCTTGACTATCAATACACACTCAGGATACCAAACAAAGTGACTCTTCACTTATAAACCCACAGAGGTAGGATCCTTGCCCCATAAACTGTACCAATCAGAGTCTAAATGTCTGTATTTACTCTTCTCTAAGGATGCATCTTTTAAAAGAGTTTAAGATATATATATATTGCATAGTGATAGAGAGAGACAGAGAGAGAAAGGGACAGACAATCTTCCATCTACTGCTTTACTCCCCTAATGGCTACAATAGCCAGGACCGGTCCAGGCTAAAGCCAAGAGCCAGGCGCACAGTCACCATATTTTATGTGGGTGACAGGGGCCCAAATACTTGGTTCACCTCCCGTTGCTTTCCCAAGCACATTAGCAAGGAGCTGGATCAGAAGTGGAACAGCCAGGAACCAGCACTTCAATATGGGATGCCTGTGTCACAAGTGGTGGCTTAACCCATTACTCCACAATGCCAGCCCCATCCAAGGAAGAATGGATGAATTCTTCTAGGCTTTTAGAAAGCGATCAATGGCAATGAACACCTTCCCCCACCCTGCACTTCCTAGCCTTTGCTGTGTGCCGTTCCCTGGTTAATTTGGGATCCTGGGGCTGGCAGAACTTTGGATGCTTACATACAAGGCTTGAACTTGGGAAATACTTTATATCACCCACAGCCGCCTTCTCAGCCAGATCCAGTTCCACAACTGGTGACTGACAACCTACCATCAGACACTGGAGGCAAAAGTTCAAGTACAACTTGTCCTCAGCAAGCAGGGTCTTTGTGTGAGACACAGTCATGGAAGAGGTAAGAGCCATGCACTTGCATTGACTAAAAACAGTGGTTTGGAGCGAGGCTGAGGGTAGTAGATGGTTAAGGAGGGCAGCCAAGAGCAATAACTACGCTACTTTGTTGGTATTTCTAAGAGTTTAAGGCAATAGGATCTGGTGGGTTTTTTTGTTTTGTTTTGTTTTGTTTTGTTTCAGTTTGTCAAGACTTGAGAATTCCAGATCTTGATCCGTGAGCCTCCTTGGGACATCTTGAACTCAGAACAAACAATTCCAGACATTTAATGACTTGACTTGCAGTGTGGTTCCCATGGTCACATAGGCACTTCTAGCTGGGGGGAGCTGGCTTTGCCATCTGTCCCACATCAGCGCTATCTCACAAAGAGGAGATTTTTAGAAGGTCGATCCCCAGGAATAGTTTTAGAACACAGAAGAACAGAATGGTGCCTGGTACTGTTGGGCACACTCCATCAGACTACAAATGAGTAGAATGGCACACGCCTTCCTAACTAATCAACGGGTTCCCATCAGCAAAGCGTTCACTGCTGGGACGTCAGGATGCTCCCGAAGTGGGGCAGGGGCGATTCTTTACATTAATAAAGGAGTTTTAGAACCAGTTTGCTAACTGACTAACAGATGAGAAAACAGAGAGGTGAGGTGATTCACTAAATCTGCACTCAATCCATTTAACTTGGGATAAAGTCTGTTCAAAGAATTTCAGTTTCTGGCCGGTGCCGCGGCTCACTAGGCTAATCCTCCGCCTGCACACTGGTACCCTGGGTTCTAGTCCCGGTTGGGGTGCCGGATTCTGTCCCAGTTGCCCCTCTTCCAGTCCAGCTCTCTGCTGTGGCCCAGGAGTGCAGTGGAGGATGGCCCAAGTGCTTGGTCCCTGCACTCACATGGGAGACCAGGAGGAAGCACCTGGATCCTGGCTTCGGATTGGTGCAGTGCACTAGCCGTAGTGGCCATTTGGGGGGTAAACCAGTGGAAGGAAGACCTTTCTCTCTCTCTCGGTCTCTCTCTCTCTCACTGTCTAACTCTGCTTGTCAAAAAAAAAAAAAAAAGAATTTCAGTTTCTCCAGATTTTTAAAATGCTAGTAATAAACTCACTGAAGGAAAGTTATACATACAGCAGGAAACTAAGAAATCTTAGTTTTACATTACAAAAAAGAAACAGAGAGACTTAAGAATTGAGTGAAAAGTCCAGGAGAAACAGAAAAAAAAAAATTAAACTGAGGCCACAGAATGGGGAAGGGCTTTCTAATTATGAAAATGAAAGAAAAATGCATGAACAATTTCACTCATACGTGTATAAAAATAACAAAGCAAGCAGGAGACAAACTGGGGCGAACTACCCGTGAGGAATATTGACAAAAGTCTGTATTCTTTATGTATGAAGAACTTACCCAAATCAATGAGAAAAATCCCAAATGGAAAATGCACAAAGGGGTAAGTGGATTATTTACAGAGGAGGGAGAGATTGAAATAAAATTGCAAATATTCAGCCTCTCTGGGAAAGAAATGTAAATTTCACTATCTCTTCCTTCTCCTCCAGCCCATCAAGCTGACAAAGACACTCAGTTTTTCTTATCAGAATCCTGGGCATCAGTGAGGGTGAAGGGGAGGTTGAGGGCATTTCAGAACAAGTGCTTTCATGTATTGCTTTGCTGATGCAAGGAAAACCAGCCCAAGCTTTATGGAAAGTAGTTGGGCAAAAACATAAAAGGGATGAACAGGGTTCACATCTGCAGGGAGTAATTATTCTGCTAGGAATTGATCCTTGAGAATCAAAACTTAGGGGCAGATCTTTTGTAACAACACCATTTTGAAAACACAGCTGCCCCCAGATGGAAGAAGAGTGGTTGAGTCAAGTATATTATTAAAACAGAAGGAGCGGCTGAGGTTATGATGCTGGCATCCCATATGGGGGCTGTTTGGAGTCCCAGCTGCTCCACTTCTGGTCCAGCTCCCTACTAATGTGCCTAGGAAGTCAGCAGAAGATGGCCCAAGTGCTTGGGGCCCTGTTACCCACATGGGAAACCTGAATGGCGTTTTGGGTTCCTGGCATCAGCCTGGCTCAGATCTGGCTGTTGTGGCCATTTGGGGGTGTGAACCAGTGGATCAAAGATCTGTTTTTCTCCCACTCTATGTCATTTTGCCTTTCAAATAAATAAAATGAAATAAATCTTAAACACACATACACACACAGGTTATTTCAACTATTGGGTCAGCAGGGAAGTGGGGGTGGGATGGGGAATAGGGCCTAATTATCATCACTTTTTCTTCCTGGTAGCTTTCTATCATTTCTTTTTTTTTTTTTTTAAGATTTATTCTATTTATTTGAAAGACAGAGTTACAGAGAGAGGTAGAATCAGAGAGAGAGGTCTTCCGTCCACTGGTTCACTCCCCAGATGGCCATAATGGCCGGGCTGCACTGATCCGAAGCCAGGAGCCAGGAGTTTCTTCCTGGTCTCCTACACGGGTGCAGGGGCCCAAGGACTTGGGCCATCTTCTACTGCTTTCCTAGGCCATAGCAGAGAGCTGGATCGGAAGTGGAGCAAAAAACTAAAAGCACAGATGTGTCAAAAGTTCCAGCAAATCGCCTAGCCCCTTGTCGGGGGGCGGGGGAGGGGTAGGTACTATTAGACACCTGCCATCTCTTTCCCTTGAATCTCACTTGCAAAAACAAATTCACCCAGCAAAACCGGCCAAGGACTCAGACAATCCACAAGGGTTTTGTTTTGGAAAAATATGCTTTGTAGCTAGAAAATGGGGCGTGTTGGGGGGGAAGTGGAGAACTTGAACACTATGTACCCTTCTTTAGATTGGAGATTTGTCATCTTTGCCATCTGTGATTCCTTTCCCGACCTGGTCATAACCTGGGAGTGAAGAGGACGAGGTTTAATTTAGTGAATGCCGCACAGGAATGTGAGAAAACAGTTTTCTAAAAGCAAACACTTTATTTGAGTGCATTCTTCCCTCCCTTCCCAGCCCTCTCGCTTGTTTGCTTATTGCCCTCTCCTTTACTCTCCTTCGTGTTTTTGTCCTTTTAAAATGTTTACCCATTTATTGATTGTTTTTTTTTAAACATTTATTTTATTTATTTTAAAGGCAGAGTTACAGGAGGTAGAGGCATAGAGTCAGAGCCAAAGAGAGAGAGAGGTCTTCCATCTGCTGGTTCACTCCCTAGATGGCTGCATTGGCTGGAGCTGCACTGATCTGAAGCCAGGAGCCAGGAGCTTCTTCTGGGTCTCCCATGTGGGTGCAGGGGCCTAAGGACTTGGGCCACCTTCCACTGCTTTCCCAGGCCACAGCAGAGAGCTGGATCGGAAGTGGAGCAGCCAGGACTAGAACCAGTGCCCATATGGGATTCCAGCACTGTAAGCCAGGGCTTTAACCCACTGTACCACAGTGCTGGCCCCTCATTTATTTTTTAAAATATTTATTTACTTATTTGAAAGGCAGAGAGAGACAGAACAGACAGTAAGCGAGATCTTCCATCCACTGGTTCACTCCCCAAATGGCCACACTGACGCCAGGAGCCTGGAAGTCTGTCTGGGTCTCCCACAGGGGTGGCAGGGACCTATGTACTTGGGCTGTCACCTGCTGCCTCCCAGGGAGCTGGATCATAGAGTTCCCAGGATTTGAACCAAAAACTCTGATGTGAGGTGCAGGCATCCCAAGCAGTGGTCTGACACCTGCTGCAGCCACACAGTAACACCTGTCATCTTTTTTCTTTCAATGGTGGCATCTTTGGAGCACAAATGACTTTACTCATGTCTGGCTCTGTTCTGTCTTGTGGGATGCCTGGTTCACAGCAAATGCTTTTCTCCGTGTGAGAAGGCAGGAACAAACTAATCTTAGCTAGATCTTTACAAGCTTGCTCTGCCTATGAAAAAGGAACAAACTGACACTGAAAACTTCTTAGGCCCTCGGCAAGCACACCTTGAGGCACTGCAGTTGCACACTGACCATGGGTGGCACAGCTGGACAGCTGTGTGGCTGTCTGCCACCCCCAAGCTCAGGCCCCAGCATCTGACGTGGCTGACCCCCTCCGAAGGGATCCTGGCCTCCATCTAAAGACCTCAGTGCCATCTCGGAAGTGACCAACGTCCCCAGCATCCCTGGCTGTCCATGAAGCAGTAACTCAGCTCACTCTTGTCTTCCTCACGGGCCCCCCAGGCTGTGATGCCCGCGTCTGTCCCTTGGCAGGATAGGACACGGTGCCTGGCTTCTCTCTCCTGGGTTCAAACGGTCTCCAAGGGTAGCTTTGGGCCACAAGGAGAACCAGAAAGTTGCTCTTTTGCTACTTTCCTGCCCCAAGGACCTAGGCTGGGCAGATGGAGAATAGAAAAGCAGAATGAGCGCGAGGATGCAAAAACTGGCCCAGCGCGGAGGGTGCGGCGGGAGGACACAGCAGCTGCAGCCGTGGCCGCCCCGGGCTTCCTTACGAAGGGCTTTTCCAGGTGTGGTGCGTTTTCTCAGGTCTGGGCAGATCTCCTCCACCTGCCTGGAGGATGAGTCACGGAGGGGCAGCAGTCTCACACCGACTGACTGGGGACACAAACGGGATCCGCTGGGTCAGAAGGGGACTTCCAGCTGACACCGGCAGTGGGATGGGAAAGTTCAACCACTCACACGAGGATTGTGAGTGCACACACCTGGCACTCCAGGACCTCCGAACAGACCATCAGAAGGTAACCGGTGCTGTCAGAATTCGGCCTCACTCAAGTTCAAAAATCTTCCCTTCACCACCTGCACGGTTTAACCCTAACCTCAAAGATCAGCACCAGCCTGGGCCATGGGAGCTCCTCCCTCTGCTGTTTCACATCTGGTAGTTTTCGTCGTGTATGATGCTTAAAATGCCAGTCACACACGTCATTGGAGGGGACGGCATGACCTCCCTGGCTTCAATGACGCCCTCTCTCCTCACGGTTGCAGAGTCAGAGCTGAGGGCTCTGACTGAGCTAAGACCTAGGCACGCACCTCCCCATGGGTGTCTCATGAGAGGTGCTGGGATGATCCCGGTTAGTCTTTGCTGACAAAATTGCTGGTGGCTGCTGCAGGAGCCGCTGCTCATTTTCTTTTCTTTTTTTTTTTTTTAGAGGATCTATTTCACTCTTTAAAAAGACAGAGTTACAGAGAGAGCGAGAGCGAGAGAGAGAGAGAGAGAGAATGAATGTCTTCCACCTACTGGGGTTCACTTCCCCAAATGGCCAAAACAGCCAGGGCTGGACTACGCTGAAGCCAGAAGCCAGGAGCTTTTTCTGGGTCTCCCACTCAGGTGCAGGGGCCCAAGCACAGCTGCCTTCCCAGGCACATTAGCAAAGAGTTGGATCAGAAGTGGAGCAGCTGGAACATGAACCGGCACCCATATAGGATGCCCGGGGGGCGGGCAGTGGCTTAATCCGTTGCACTACAGTGCCGGTCCCGAGTTGCTCATCTCATGGGGACCAGGCCACGGGGAGGGGGACTGAGTTCAACAGAAGCCTTTCAGTGTGGCAAAGGTCATTCTCATCAGGCCAGCCTCACACTAGGACTCCATAAAACACAACTTCAGGAACACCGAGAAAGCAAAGCACAAAGACTGAATTCTAATGTCTTCAACTAACCTACAGGATCTCCAGTAACTACCTCCTTCATGAACAATTTTTGCTTCTGACTACAAAGGTGAAAGGGTCCCTACCTTATTAGAATATTATCAATGCAAACCACTTCACAGTTCCTGCTGATGAATGAACTTCCAACGAAACGAATGGCTCATATAGTATTTACTGCCCGTTCCAGAGGAAAGCGCTCATAACCCTATCTAGCAGGTGCCAGTTTGTGAAAGAAGTATTTTCTTACCCACATCATCAAGACACATGATGTAGCTCAAGTTCTCTCCAGTGCTTACGACTCTCAGAGGGAAGCCCCAGGCCACGCAGATTGATTGTGAAAAATAACAAATCATCACAGTCCCCCAACTTGAGATAACAACAAGCTCCCTGAGCAGGGAGAAAGTGATACCATCCATCAAGCGCAAAGCTCAGCTTGAGGTGTTCTCGTTGCCTGGGTCACGTGGGGATCATGAGAATGCTTGATACACAGCAGTACCAACATAAAGCTTGTTCTGCCTCTGAACACCCTAGCTGCGGCAAATCACAAGGAGCTGCCCACCTGTCCTAAGTCTCCTTGTCTCCCCTCTCCCACCACCACTCTACCCTGACGTTCCAGCCCTGCCTTTGCCTCTGAGGGCACCAGCACGTGCTCCTGGGACTCACTAGGTTTTCCTGAACCTGATCGTCTCTAGAAATCCCTACCCCTCAGCCATTTCCTGCTGTCATCACTGTCTCAATATCACCACTCTCTTCTCCAACTACGGGTGTCTCAGATCGGAGGAGCCCCTAATCCTTCCTCATGACTCACTTTGCTATAAGCATGCCCAGCCATTCCTGGAACCCGAACAGAGAGAACGTTTATAAGGGTTTGTTGAAAAGCACCTGGCTCCTGCCATCGGAACAGCGCGGTGCGCCGGCTGCAGCGCGCTACCGCGGCGGCCATTAGAGGGTGAACCAATGGCAAAGGAAGACCTTTCTCTCTGTCTCTCTCTCTCTCTCACTGTCCACTTTGCCTGTCAAAAAAAAAAAAAAAAAAAAAGAAAAAAAAAAAAAAAGAAAAGGTTGAGCCTTGCTCACTTAATTATAGGCAAACGTTCAATACACGAATATACATGTCATAGCTTATACTTCTCTGCTTTTTTAATACAGGAGGGAAATAGGGGGAAAAGAAAAAAAAAAAAAACAAGCAAAACACAAGCGACTCTTCCAGTGAAAATTAAGTGTGATGGCATTGCCTTCTACAGCCCCCAAACAATAATGCTTTTTGCACCAATAATAATTTCTAAAACAAAAAAAGTTTGAAGCAAATTTTTATGCAATGGCAAAGAAGAACATGGTCAGTGTTTTAAGGAAAATAATGGATATTTAATATGATTTATTAGAAAATTATGTACTGTATACTTGCTCACAGTCTGTTCTGTTCTGTTCCGGTATTTTCAGCAATCTTCTATTTTTGTTATCTCAAACAACATTTAGGGCTGCTGGATGCCAGATGGAATTTTTTTCCTTTCCACCCACATCCCACTGCAAAAGGAAGAAAGATACTTCTCATCCTACATGGAACTCTTTTCTAAATCCCTTTCCTCACCTTTAATAACTGAATGTCTTGAGTCACCCCAAGATCACCAAACTTTGGCTGAATCAATATGAGGTTATGGACAGCAGAGTAACTTGTATTTAAGGTGAAGAGCTCTGTCTCCCTGGTGTGTGTCAGTAAAATGCATTCACATTATAGCAACCTGCAGGCTAGAAATTCTTTTCTACAAAACCAGGGCTTCATCCAAGCTGATTTTTTTTAACTTAAAAAAAAAACAAAAAACCCTATTTATTTATTTAGCTTTACTTGAAGGCAGGGAGACAGAGACAGAAAGAGAAGGGGAGATCTTCCATCCATTGGTTCACTTTCCAAATGCGTGCAACAGTGGAGGCTGGGCCAGATGAAGCCAGGAGTCCAGAACTGAATCAGGGTTCCCCGCCTGGGTGGCAGGGACCAAGCATGGGGCCACCACCTGTTGCCTCCCAGGGACTGCACTGGCAGGAAGCTGGACTGGAAGCAGAGGGGCTGGGACTCCCAATACAGGATGTGTATGTCCCACCCAGCATCTTGATCCCAACATCAAACATCTGCACCCCCCAAATCAGGCTTTGAAAGGAAAATGATGATGGATGGCATATTTTACGGTAAAGCTGACAAACTCCCCCTGAGCTGTAAGGGCACATTCTACCCTCGCTGCAAATCGTCAGCACGTACGCTGGCTCCTGCTTCTTGTGCAGCCAGCGGGGCGCTGTGGGGAAGGGAGTGGAACGCACCCATGCCCACACTGCAGCAGGGGAGTCTCATTCGAATCTCGGCTTCTTTCTCTCTCCTGCTTAGCTGCTTCACAAGATCTTGATGGTGCTCTTGGCACAGGCCCTCTGTCCTGCACCCTGGGGCCCCTGTGCCTCTTGCTTGGAGAACTGTCACAGCCCCTGCCCAGGGGCCCTCGCGTCATCACATCAGTTCTTGTCTCTGCCTGGCGTGCCCAGCCCTCCACACTTCCCATGGCTCTTTTGAGTCCCAGATTCCTCAGGGAAACCTGCACAATGCCCTGGACTAATGGACAGCCCTGTTCGGTGCTTCCAAGAGCACCTGAATTAACACTTAGCAGACAGGTAACTGTGAATTCACTCAGCACAGAAAAATGCATCCGTGTCATTTATTTATTTATTTGAAAGGCAGAGAGATAGAGACAGAGATGCCCCATCTGCTGGTTCAATCCTCAAATGCCTGGGGTGGGCCAGGCCAAAGCTGGGAGCTGGGAACTCAATCCAAGTCTCTCATGTGCGTGGCCAGGACCCAGCCACTTAAGCCTCACCTGCTGCCTTGCTGGGTGTGCCACAGCAAGTAGCTGGAAAGGAAGTGGAACTGAGATTCAAACCCAGGCACTCTGAAATGGGGTGCAGGTGTCTGGAGATGCCTTACGCCCTTGTCCTGAGCTGCTGAATTTCCTGCAAAGCCCCCAGGGCAGTCCCAGGGAACCGAGGCTGGCTGTCAGTCGGTGCCTCTGTCTCAGTATTCCCTGTGTCTCTTTGTATTTCTCCGGACCTCGGTAGTACACGGCTATCACAAAGTACAGTCCTCTGTCTGCTTCCTCTGTCCTCTTTGTCTTCACACATCCACGTAGCCATTATCAACCCAAATGATAACCCCCCAGCAAAGGTTTCCACGGCTACTTGATCAGACAAGAGTCTACGAGGTGTTGTCACTGTCACATTAATGCACACCAGGGCTCGCTGGGCGTGAGAAGAAAGGATACAGGGTCACCCAGGGTCTGCAGTGGGCTGTCCCTCCAGGGGCTGCAGGGCAAAAGGCAGAGGAAGGACCTCATTTTTCAATACCTCACTGAATGACTTTGCAGCCACACTGGAGGTGAGGGCTATTCTAATTTTGCAAGGGTAAGAATCTAATACATTCAGAGTACAGCATCTGTACAGCAAGGAATAAAAGACCCTTTGATAACGTGAGGTGGCCAAAGCGCAGTCACTGAGCCAGTATCAATTTTCATCATTGGGCCTTTTCAAATAAACTGGAACATTTTCAGAAAAATAAACAAATAGCATAATGACAGATTCCTTTCTCTTGAAAAATGCCAAAACTCACTTTTTTTTTTTTTTTAAAAAGGGACTTGCAGTGGGCTTCTTTTGAGAACCTAAAAATACAGCTAATGAGCAGATGGCAGCACCAGACAGAGGGGCACACTGCGGCATTTCGCGATCAGGCTGGCTGCTAGTTTTCTGGAGAGGACAAATTAGAATTTAAAGAGCGCGCAGGGTGAATGAAACTTTTAAACCTTGCTCCTGTAAAGACAAGAAGAGCGTGGATGGCTGCTGGTGGGAAATGCGTTTGTGGGGTTTATGTTCCTTGTCCTGAGTCCCTGGTGTGCTATTTAGACACCGCCAGATACCACTGTATACTATTAGATGTCAAAGGCTGCCTGGAGGCTGGCGCCGCGGCTTACTAGGCTAATCTTCCTCCTGCGGCGCTGGCACACCGGGTTCTAGTCCCGGTCGGGGTGCCGGATTCTGTCCCGGTTGCCCCTCTTCCAGGCCAGCTCTCTGCTGTGGCCCAGGAGTGCAGTGGAGGGTGGCCCAAGTGCTTGGGCCCTGCACCCGCATGGGAGACCAGGAGAAGCACCTGGCTCCTTGCTTCGGATCAGCGTGGTGCACCAGCCACAGCGCACCAGCTGCAGCAGCCACTGGAGGGTGAACCAACGGTAAAGGAAGACCTTTCTGTCTCTCTCACTGACCACTCTGCCTGTCAAAAAAATAAATAAATAAAAAGGCTGCCTAGAATGGTTTCGGTTTCCATGCAAATACTCTTCCCAGCCTGACTGTCAACTTCTTGGAGGCAAGAACTATCCTCCACTGCTTTGCTTTGCTGTTCCTTTGTGGCCAGACTAATTACAAAGGGGCAGGTCAGCCCACTGCCTGGGAAAAGATACTTCATGACCAACCCGACCCTCGGCCAGGACACTGCAGGGAAGCAGATCACAGACTTTCAGTGTGGTTCTTCCCAGGTGACTGATGGGGAGCTGAATGCTGTGTGTGTTACCTAGGACAGCCGGACTCTGGCTTTTGGGAACCAGCGTTGTGATACAGTGGGTTAGGCTGCCACTAGCAGTGCTGGCATCCCTCGTCAGTGCGCCAGTTCAAGTCCCGGCTGCTGTCCTTCCCATTCAGCTCCCTGCTAACGTACCGAGGGAAGCAGCAGAAGATGGCCTCAGAGTGCCTGTGCTCCCACCACCCACGGGGGAGACCCGGATGCAGTTCCTGGCTCCTGGCTCCGGCCTGGCTTAGTCTGGCCATTTGGAGAGTGAATGGATCTTTCTCTCAATAAAAGGGAGAAAGAGAGAGAGACAGAGACAGAGACAGAGACAGAGAGACAGAGACATCTCCATCTGCTGGTTCACTCCCCAAATGGTCTCAACAACCAGAGCTGGGCCAGGCCAATGCCAGGAGCCAGGCTTTTCTTCTAAGT
Organism: Lepus europaeus; assembly: GCF_033115175.1. Classification (NCBI taxonomy): domain Eukaryota; kingdom Metazoa; phylum Chordata; class Mammalia; order Lagomorpha; family Leporidae; genus Lepus; species Lepus europaeus. The sequence goes on from NC_084846.1 coordinate 26,337,698, forward strand.
CTCCCACAGAGGTGCAGGAGCCCAGGGACTTGAGCCATCTTCCGCTGCTTTCCCAGATGCATTAGTAGGCAGTTTAAGGGGAGCAGTGGGGACTTGAACTGGTGCCCATATGTGCTGCAGGCAGTAGCTTAACCCACTACTACACCACAGTGCTGGCCCCAAAATAAAAAATCTTAAAAAAAAAAAATAAAAATTCTAGCTTTCAATACTAAGCAATCATGTTATAGAACTCTATTTTTAATTAGTGAATTGGTAAACTTCAAATAATGTGGACATTGCTTGAGACTTTATACATATATGTATGTAATACACGTTTGAACACAGGATGATAAAACTACTTCTCTTTTTATTATTCCATGCAGAGTAAAAAGAGGATTTTGCACCCTACATTTAACTACCTTTAAAACAAACAAAAAAAAACCCAAAGTAATTGACCAAGTGAACACTGGAAAAAGATGGGGAGCCACTTTAACCGTGTAAAATAAGGGCTGAGGACTCCAAGCCACTCCCCCCCCCCCCCCCCCGTCACCCCTAAACAGGGCGGCTTTGACGTAGGCAGAATTCCAGGATGAGGCTGCAGCACCGGGGCATGTGGAAGGCTAGGGACCCTGCCAGGACTCAGCTTCCTGCCCGGCCTGCCCAGTGCCGTGGGGAAGGGGAAGGAAGCAGGGTGGGTCCAGACTTAACAAAGGAACTGAAGCACTCGGGGTGGGGCGAGGGAGGGGCACACACAGGGCCCCTGAGAGCAGCCCTGGGTGTGGTTTTCACACGCATTTCAGAGACCCTCCTTTCTGTGTGTGTGTGTGGGGGGGGGTGGTTCCGGAGCCCTGGCTGACATTTTTGTGATGCACTACAAAGCGTGGGTTTTCTGGGAAAGAAGGCATTTGTATTCCAGGAAACAAGACTGGCATGGAGATGGAGACTTGCAGGCAGCATTTCACTGACACTCAAATGCAACAGCCCATCAGATTTCCAAGTCCAGCTAGGACTGGAACTCAGTGTTCCTCTTCCTTCCCCCTCCCACCGCAGTGTCCCTTCCTTCTCAATCATTGTTTCTCTCCTCCAGGCTGCTGGCTTCCCGCACCCCCTCTTCTTGGCGCCTGGGCTCCGGAGGGTCCTATTGGTCCTCCTTCTCTCAATGACAGACTTGAGTTCACTCAGGGCCCAGTTCTGCGCTCTCACCCCTCAGCCAGCTACCAGATGGAAATGTGATGTCACCTCCCCCACCCACCCCTTAAATCTTTATTTATTTATTTGAAAGGCAGAGCGAACAGAGAGAGGGGGAGAGTCAGACAGCCATATTGGCTTGGGCTGGGTCAGGTCAAAGCCAGGAGCCAGGAACTCCATCTGAGTCTCCCACGTGGATGCAGGGGACCAAGCACTTGCGTTATGTTCTGCTGATTTCCCAGGCATATCAGCAGGGTGCTGGATTGGAAGTGGAGCAGCAGGGGCTGGAACAAGTGTCCATATGGGATACCAGGGTAGCAGGCGGCAGCTTAAGCCTCTGTGCCACAGCGCCAGCCCCTCACTCCCCTTTTTAATGAACGCTAATGGAACCAGGTACACTATGGCTCCTCCTGTGCACAGGGTAACCTGAAACTTCTCGGTAGAGTCCCCCACGGCCTGGTCCCAGTCTTGTTTCCCACTAAATCTTACTCCTCCCCACCCTCCACAACTCCTGGTCCTCGAGTGACATGTATCTGCAGACCTCCTACCATACACTGACCTGTTAACGTGTTGTGTCTAATGCTACTCCTCCCACTAGGAACATTCAAATCGAACTCAAAACCCAGTTGAAAGTCCAGGTCAAAGTCTACCTCCACTGCAGGAGAGAATTCAGGCTCTTCACCTGGAAATTCTTCTTCTACCTCCTCGGTGTATCTCTTGGGATTCTCATCAATGACTCATTGTTTTCTATATTATTTGTTGATTTCTTTACTTCGTGTTTATTTGAAAGTCAGAGAGAGGAGAGAGATCAGTTGATCTTCCATCTGCTGATTCACCCTCCATATGCCTGCCACAGCCAGGGTTAGGCCAGGCCAACACCAGGAGCTCAGAACTCAATCCAAGTCTCCCATGTGGAGACTCAAGTACTCAAGTACTTGAACCACCACTGCTGCATTCTGGGGCGTGTGTTAGGGAAAGCTGGATCGGAAGTGGAGGAGCTGGGACTTGAGCCAGGCACTTTGATGTGGGATGCTGGTGTCCCAAGTGGCATCTTAACTGCTGCTCCTCACCCCTGCCCAATCTCCTCCTTTACCTCATTTACTGGGGGCAGTGTCTTTTCTCCACAGCCAGAGACCATACTTGGTAAGGACTCAGCACAGTTACTTTGGCTCCTCTACAACATAAAATGTAACAGCATTGTTAATGAGTGATGGAGAACATTCCAGAACAACAGAACAGTAATCCACCTCAGGCCATGTAGGTCAGGGGAGCAAGGGCTGAAGGAGACACACCTGTAACTGCAGAAGGTGCCACAGCTTTGCCCAAATGAGCCAGCGAATTTGGGGATGACTAGAGATTCTCTTACAGAGATTCAAAGGGTCTGAGGTGGAAAACATAGAAAAGTTTACTTCATGTCTCCACCACCAGCCAAAGCCTCTAGCTAATAATGTGTCAGGAGGGTAAACACTGAGGTCTCTGAGAGCCACGGGCTTATGCAGCATTCAGGGCAAAGAGGGCCAGCTACTCTCAAATCTACTACCATCCCAAAGGAGCCTGAACAGAAATTCAAAAACTGCTTCCTGCAGAAGGCACCCAGGTTTCAATCACCAGCTCTCCGCACTGCCCACCTTCCTGGTGCCAGCATCGTTGCCTGGCTCAGGCGCGCAGCCCTCACTTGACTAACTCACCACCCTGGCTCTCCAAGGCTTCTCTCCGGCGAGTCCGCGCCCCAACCCCTTCCTGGCTCCCTTTGCCTCTGAACCAGGGCCAGAGCGATCTTACAGAGGCTGGATCTGATTATGCCACTTCCTTTCTTTGATGGCGTTCCTCTGCCAGAGGCAAGCCCGAACGCCGGGGGTTCTTTACCAGGGCTTTCATCCCCCAGCTCAGTGCGCTTTTCCAGCCCTTGCCTTCCTGCTCCCCATGAGTCACCCCCAGAACTACAGTCATGTCTTCCTGCTCCTCCCTCCACCTAAAGCTCTCTCCCCTGCCCCGCCCTTCTCTCCTGACTGCAAGGTCAAGCTCAACTGACCCCCTGTGAGAACACCTGTTGCTTCCTCTATTGAGATAATCATGGAATTAAGACCAGGAACTACAATACCCACAAGGGAGGTCATCTCTTAAGACCCAGCCCATTTCTGTCCCATTCTTGAAGCCTTCGCATGATAACCATTCATGCTTAGCAGAGAACCTGGTCTCATTTTGCCCATGGCTAGTTAATAGAAAATAGGAAAACAGAGTGCTTCCTGGGCGGAGTGTGATAATTACATGTTAAACTTTTTCTATTGCAAAAATACCTTGGCAAAAGCACAGTGACATGTTTCTCTCACCTCATGCATTCATAATCATGGCATTTACTGGTTTAATATTAGAAATGATGACTCGGAAAGCTCTGATTCCCTTGTAACAAGACATACCAGCAACCAACAGCAAACACACGTCTTTCGCTACTGCAGTAGCTCCTGGAGGCAACATTCATCAGTCGGGCACACATGTGGCCTTGTAAGACGGGCGAAGCAATGCGTTTGGTAAAACGAGTGACTCGACAGGGCAGACAACTTGGATTCCAACTCCAATCTCACCACTGTCTACTTTAACTACTTTCGGCACCCCCAGCATCGTAGATGAGGGAAATGGAACATTTTTAAAGTCATGAAAGAAAGAAAATCTGGGCCGGCGCCGTGGCTCAACAGGCTAATCCTCCATCTAGCGGTGCCGGCACACTGGGTTCTAGTCCCAGTCGGGGCGCCAGATTCTGTCCCGGTTGCTCCTCTTCCAGGCCAGTTCTCTGCTGTGGCCCAGGAGGCCAGTGGAGGATGGTCCAAGTGCTTGGGCCCTGCACCCACATGGGAGACCAGAATAAGCACCTGGCTCCTGCCTTCAGATCAGCACGGTGCGCCGGCAGCAGCGCACCAGCCGCGGCAGCCATTGGAGGGTGAACCAATGGCAAAAGGAAGACCTTTCTCTCTGTCTGTCTCTCACACTGTCCACTCTGCCTGTCAAAAATAACAATAAAAAAAAAAAAAAAAAAAAAGAAAGGAAATCTGTACGAAACTCCAGGGCTTGGGCGTTATTCTTGCAACAAGAAGAGACTTGTTGCAAGTTTACGTTCGATGGACTGCAGCTTCCTCTGTACCCCAGTGTTGGGCATCGAGAGCAGACAACTGCTATTGAAAAGAAGCCGAGGGTGGGAAAAATGGACACGCTTCAGTCTCACAAACGATGTGGACGTCACAGGAAAGCAACGGTGTGGATACACCCAGTGCACAAGACCCAAGAGATTAAAATAAAGTATTGGGCAGCTTCTGATTCCTAATAAATTACTGTAAAAAAAAAAAAAAGTACAAGTATCTCATAGCTAGCAAATCATTCGCTGAGTGGCACCCTATGTCAACACCAGCCTTGACAGGTGATTGGTTCAGCTGGCTTCGTCCGGCAGAAGGCAGATGGCAGAATGGCTGCATTTATATTTATCACCAGGCCAAAAAAATAAAAGATTCTCAACATTCGCCTTTCCTCACTTTCAGCTTCACGGGAAAGTCTGTGTGGAAAAAGGCCTAATTCCAATGTTTATTTATGAACCATCTTCGCTCTCAGAGTTGCCAAGGTACCCATCAGAGGACATTCAAGCAAGAAGTGAAAAACCTTGGTGTTTTTGCAAACTTAAAATTTTCTATTTGCAAACTTAAAATTTAGTGGCAACAGAAAATAAATAGCCATAAACAGAGTTGCAAATCTTTAATCACTGAGTTTCTGACTCATGTGGAAAGGCTCTGTCATGATCAGCACCAAGTTCATATTTCTATAGCTACAAATTTGGAGGCGCTTATAATGGCATTGGCTGCTCTTATTTGTAACATTCCAGAATGCACTAAATAAAAGACACAGGGTACACAAGGATCTTTGAAAATAAGCACAGGGTTGTTTGTGGCCTGGAGATCATGATGTTTATTTTTGGAGAAGTGCTGCTCTATTGTCTGATTGCGAGAAATTTGCCCTAAAATCGAGTTGTCAGTGATCTACAAGAAAAGAAAAATGCTCATAGTTAAACTACGACACGCTTTCGCATCATCCACAGTGAAGACTCACCTTGATTTCAGAGATGCTAAAATGTGCAGACACATCTATCTTGAAACCAATACAGCAGGGCATATGAAAAATGCTGCTCTTCTGATTAAAATGAATCAAAGGAAACACTGTCTCAAAGTGTCCTCAGCACACAGCACAGGACTGGAGGGCCTTTGGATGTAGTCAGCCTTCGGGGTGCTTTCAGAACCTGATCAAGACCTTCCCTCTTCAATAGCACCTGGCAGAGTGAAGGCATCTGACATTTCCACCTGCACCTAAGCCAGGGGTCACTCCTAAAATAGCTCCATCAGGAAGCTTGAAGCTGCCTAATCATTCTCCCCCTGGAAACATCAACCATTGCAATTCCGTGTTGCACCGTTTGCAAGGTGCCAGGTTATTAAACTAAGCAACCAGCCAGCCTCCAACATCTCCCCTCTGCTCCTGCTCAGGAAAACCCTGTCATTTCTATCGATGGACTTGAAGCAACACTGGTCCCCCCTTGGAAAGGTTTGAAAATACAATTCCAAGGAAAGCTGGCTTCAGAGAAAGACACGTTTACAAGCACAGAGGAATTTTCCTCTCCATGAGTAACCCTGGCCAGAGCAGTGCCGAGAGTGAAACTGTCTTACGAACAACAACAACAAAACCAGCAGCAACACGGAGCAGGGGAGAGTGGTGCCACTGTCCTCCCAGCGGGATGGACGCTGGCCTTCTCAGTCCCAGGGCTGCCCATGAATAAGCGCTTTCAGGGGGACCAAGCCCATCGTCCCTTTGCCCAGCTTGCACTGCGTGCAAACAATATCACTCTTGTTGGAACACAAACGTTCACAAGATACTGACTTCTGACCCTGCCACTGGGTGCCAGCGTCTATCGTCTGTTCTTCTGTTCCTGTCTATTTTCAGTGGCTTAGGACACACACTTGTTTGGCAATGAGATCCACCCTTGACCCCATACAAAACATAAAAGTACACTGGAATGTTCTTTCAAAGTCCGTATTCTCCAAACCATCTGATGGGGGACGAAAGCACCCTAAGTTAAACCTAGAGTCGTCCACTTAGGATCATCAGTGATGCATGCGCTCATACTGGCTCAAAGGTGAGCCCCTATTTCTACACGACTTACTTTCGAGAAGAGCTCTCTTATAAATCCAGCATCTTGGAGGTCCCCCATTTTCACCAAGGAGCAGAGGAACCCCACACTTAAAGATTTAAAATCAACGGTTCTTTCCTTCGAACAGAAAGCCAGGCAGAAGCACTTCCCACCCCTTCAAGCCCGCGCTCCCAGGAGGAAAAGGGCTTACGTGCTCAGGTTTCTCCGGTTCCTTTCTGTCCGTCTGCAAAAACTGACAGTTTTCTCGTGCCAGCTTCTGGACCAGTTCAATCCGTCCCATGTCATCTCTCTCTTGAAGCTTGCACATCACCCCTGCCTTAAGAGTTGGGGAGAAAGCGAAGATGTACTTAAATCCACAATCCCAGGACATCACACCACCGCCAAGGGCACCTTTAGAATAAACTCATTTTTTTTTTTCCTTCGCCTGGGTTAAATCACGGTCGTGGTACAATGGCTTGTCTTTCCAAAACGGGAGTCATTTTAACCCAGGAACGCCACGCCAAAAGGACCTGAGGTTGAGATCATGGATCAGTCTACTCCAAGAGCGAACGGCAGAGCCAACTAAACCATTTGCTACTACGTGTGAAGCTGATATGCCACTATTTGTTTGTTCCTGACAGCCTGTTTCCTGTTACATAAGCAGAGCCTAGCAAGAGGTTAAAAACTCATGGGAAAGTTCGCCAGGAACCACTCTGGCAAAAAGGGTGAAGAGATACAGAGTCCTAAAAATAACAGGCTACCACCTCCCAAGTTTTTAACTCTACTACATCATCCCACACACAAATACACAGTTAACCCAAAGGTTATAACATGAGCAGCATGAGGTTTTGTTTTGTTTTGTTTTAAACAACTGGAAAATTACTACAGGACATTCATAAAATACTTCCAACCTTACAAGAAAAAAAGGAAAACTTTTTATTAGCAATAAGCAACTGGAAAAAGAAAGCTTGCAGCTCTACTCAGGAGGGCTTGGAAAAGACCCATGAAGCATCACCAAGCGTTAAAGGGGACCATGAGGAGGGAGGCACAGCCAGGACTCGATTAGAAAAAAAACACACACAATTCTTAGCTCCATCTCACATTCTTTCCAAAATGCTCCATACTGATGTCTCAGGACACGAAGAAACCCAAGGTTTCTCTAGGCAGGAGCAAGCCAGACTATGGAAACTGTTTTACCCAGCATGACCTGCAGCATGGGGACATAGGGAAGAAGATGAGCAAGCACGGGCAGGGGCCGGCGGAGCTGCCCCGTCCTGGTCCCAGCAGTTTGTGCTAAGACACTCGTGTTGCTGACCGGGCACTGGAGAGACGGTGCCTAAGGCTGCATTCCCAAGGGCAGTGACTGCTCTTTATCGAGCAGCTAATCTAACTAGGAAGGAAGGAAACACACAAGAAGATCCTTGCAATGGCCCAAATCACGGATTCCCAGATGCAGGGAGTGGAGCTCCCTCCACCACCGTCAGAGATTTATTTTTACAGAGGCCGTCATGAGTGGGTCTCCAGTCCCCTCCTGGATTTCCTGGACATGGATCTCAGTTTCTCTTCAGACACTGGTTGGAAAGCCCCTGACCACTCGAGTCAAAACCCTAGTCTTCTCCATGAACTTCAACCACGAGCACCAGTTTGGCTTTTTAAAACGCTGGGAAACACGCCTGTCCCTTATCCAAGACGACAATCTTCCACAAACACTTAACTACAAAGATTTATTATATCCTTCTTTTAATCTTCTCCAGATATGTATCTCTAGTTCTATAATTATTTTATCCACTTATTCTTTCACTCATGCAACAGATTTTTTTTAAAAAAAGATTTTATTTATTTGAAAGGCAAAATGACAGAGGGAGGGAGGGGGAAGAGACAGAGAGAGAGAGAGAGAGAGAGAGAGAGAGAGAGAGAGGCAGAGGGAGAGCAAGCAAGCTCTTGCATCCATTGATTCACTCTGGGGCTGGCCAGATCAAACCCAGCAGCCAGGAACTCCATCCGGGTCTCCTAGGTGGGTGGCAGGGGTCCAAGTACTTGGGCCATCTTGTCTTCCTGGGGGCATTAGCAAGGAGCTGAGCAGAAGCCTAGCAGTCAGGACTGTAACTGGGGCTCTGAAATGGGATGCTGGCATCACACGCAGGTGGCGGCTTGAGCAGTCGCACCACAGCGCCGGCCCCTCATGCAGCAGGCTTTGTGCGAACAACACTCTACTAGGTTCAGGGCATAGGTTCAGCACCAACCACATCACAGAGCACACAGAGGACATCCTTCCAGGGAGATGTAGGAAGGAAGGAAATAGAGTAGAGAGAAGGGACAGAAAGGTGGGCAGGGGCAGTGTTAGGATGGGAGTGTCTGGGAGAATTCCCTAGTAAGGTGACGCTTCCCAAAGGCCACAAGGAAGAAGTGACGAGCACACCAGGACGATGTGTGCCAGGCCGAGGGGCAGCGAGCACACTGGCCCTGAGGTTTGGGTGTGGCTGACTGACTCAAGGACCAGCAAAGGGAACAGCACGAGGAGAGCAGAGCTGGGAGGAGGGAGACGAGAGGTGACACAGGAGGGAGCCCATGGTGTCCTTACAGGCTAAGACATCTGGAATTCTTTCCTCTGGAGGAGATCCTTTAGAAGGCTTCTGATTGACTCATGTTTCAGCGAGAACATTGTGTGCTGGAGGAGGGGTTGGGGGAAAGGAAGTGAAGCTGGCAGAGCAGCCGGTGACAGGTGTCCACACAGGACATGGCGTGGCACTTGTGTTGAGACTGGTGCAGAGACTCCAGATATATTCAAAGGTGTAGTGGTAAAGCCACTGCCTGCAGTGCCGGCATCCCACATGAGTGCTGGTTCGAGTCCTGGCTGCTCCACTTCTGATCCAGCTCTCTGCTATGGCCTGGGGAAGCAGTAGAAGATGGCCCAAGTCCTTGGGCCTCTGCACCCACATGGGAGACCCCGAGGAAGCTCTTGGCTCCTGGCTTCGGATTGGTGCAGTTCTGGCCATTGCAACAAATTGGGGAGTAAACCATTGAATGGAAGACCTCTCTTTCTCTCTCTGTCTCTCCTTCTCTCTGTGTAACTCTGAATTTCAAATAAATAAATAAATCTTAAAAAAAAAAAAAAAAGGGAAGGCCGGCAGAATTGGATTTTTGGGAGTATCCAAAAGATTTGGTCTGAGCAACCTGAAAAATGGAGCTGTCATTTACTGAGATTACGAGGACAGGGAGATGTCTACTCAGCAGCCAAGAGGGGCTCCAGGGTTGGCAGACTGGAGGTTCCGGGGAGAAGGCCAGCTGGAAACATGAAACTGGGAGTCACTGGAATGCCTCTGGTTCTACCGGCAGAGTGATGGCAGCCTGAGGTTTAGCTACCCGGAAACGGGGAGACCTAAGAGGAGGAGATGAAGGAGGGTAGGTTCCAGGAGAGTAAACAGGGAGCGAGAATTCCATCGGAGGCTGCTCGTGCAGCATAGGCAGCGAGTGCCGACTGTCTGACAACAGTGACTGTTGGTGTGGGAGCTTTATGGGCTTTGGAGGTGACTTCCCAGCAGAGCAGGACGGGGAGGGGCCCTGGCTGGGGAGTGACCTGTTCCTGGCTGTCGCACGGTGACAAGAATTGCTGGTTCTCATCTTTATCAAACAGTGTTCCGTGGGCAAGGAAAGTTGATGATGTAGGAAGAAGATGGGCATCTTCAAGTGTCATGTTCTTGAGTAGGAGAGATAGAGGTCTCCCCTCAGAGAGAAATGTGACCATAGATATCACAGGGCTGGCACTGTGGCATAGTGGGTGAGGCAGCCACCTGCGATGCCAGCATCCCGTATGGGCGCCAGCTGGAGTCCTGGCTGCTCTACTTCCAATACAACTCTCTGCTATGGCCTGGGAAAAGCAGTGGAAGATGGCCCACGTGCATGGGCCCCTGCACCCATGTCAGAGACCCAGATGGAGCTCCTGGCTTGACTTCGGTCTGGCCCAGTCCTAGCCATTGTGGCCATTTGGGGAGTGAATTCAAGATCTTTCTCTCTCTCTCTCTCTCTCTCTCTCTGTAATTCTGCCTTTCAGATAAATACATAAATCGTTAAGTAAATAAATATCCCATGCACTGGGACAGCAGGAAGACGAAGTTCAAGAGTAAGTACACAGGCAGGTTGGCACGAGTAGCCACGTTGTTAGCCGAGAGTAAAGACTATGGGGAGAAGATACGGCAAAGCCTGAGAAGCTGGGGTACAGTCTTTGTCTAGGTTGTAGGTGCCGGCAAACTTTTCCTGAAAAGAGCAAGAGAAGAAATACTCCAGGCTGAGCCCAAGAATGACAAGCAACGATGCCCAAATCCACACAAAACTACATCCCAGTGATACTGAAGCTGCAAAAACAAGCAGTAGGCTCTGGTTTCTCAACTCTTGGCCTAAGAGGAAACCAGACAAAAGAAGGAGAATAAGATTGTCAAACATTACTAAGGGCACACCTGCTGGTATTTCTTTTTAAGATCGATTTATTTATTTGAAAGGCAGAGTTACAGGGAAAGGGAGAGACAGAGATTGGTCTTGCATCCACTGGTTCATTCCCCAGATGGCTACAAAGGAAAAGGCTAGAGCAGGCTGAAGCCAAGAACCTGGAGCTCCTCCTGGTCTCCCATGAGGGTGGCAGGGACCCAAGCACTTGGGCCATCTTCTGCTTTCCTAGGCACATCAGCAGAAAGGTGTATCAGGAATAGAGCAGCTGGGACTTGAACTAGTGCTCCATTCTAAGCAGTGGCTTCACCTGCTGTGCCATAACACTCACCCCGAAAGTCTTTTTTTCCCAAAATGTATTATTTGAAAGGCAGAGTTACAGAGAGACAGAGATCTTCCATCAGCTGATTCACTCCACAGATTGCTGTAACAGCTGGAGCCAGAAGCCTGGAACTCTATCCAGGTCTCCCATATGGGTAGCAGGGGTCATGCTCTGCTGCTTTCCTAAGAATTAGCAGGGAGCTGGATTGGAAATAGAGCAGCTGGGCCTCAAAGCTGTGCTCATATGGGATGCTGGCATCACAGGAGGTGGCTTAACCTGGTGTGCCACAACACTGGTCCCCCTGCAAGTCATGTTTGAACAGCTGTTGTGTAAGGAGTGCTGTGGACTTGAACATCTTCTGTGCACACATCTGGAAATGATGTGGAACCCAGAAAATCAAGGCAGCAATGTTCCTTTTTAAGTTATAAAAGGGGAAATCAATATGAAATAACGAGGTTACTCTAAAACTCATTCTAGAGTCAGAAGATGGAAGATTGCTTCCTCTCTCCCTCCCTCTCATTTTCAAATAAATAAATGAACAAAGTTTTTTGTTTTTTGTTTTTTTTTTTAAAGAAAAGGCTTTGAGGGAGCCTGAGGAGTGCCTCTCCACCTGTCCATCACAGGCACTCCTCAGAGGCAGCACAGGAAGCCAGGTGTTCTCCGGGGACCCTTTCCACAGCTCCGTAATTTAGGGATTTAATTCAAGAAACCCATGAATTCATGAGCATGTTTGGGAGCTTTGTTATGCGGGAGAAGCAAGATAACTAACAGCCCTTGATAAGGATGTTCACAATCTTGGTCTATTTAATTTATCTATGTGACATTAATTACAAACACTTTACCTAACACTGTTAAGCTAGGGAAAAAAAAAAAAAAAACAGATAAAAGACGAATGTGTAACTGTCAGGAGAGTTATTTAAGAGCCTTATTTCAAGGTCTGTTTAGAAAAAAAAATCTCTATGATGTACAATTAAAGCCATTCATATCATTCTCAATATTTGAGAAGGAAAATGCAATGACTGTAGACACAAAGTCTGCTTCCCTCACACATCAAGTCGTAACAGTGCTGGCTCCAGGGGCTGGCATTGTGGTGCAGTGGATAAGCCTCCCCTTGTGATGCTGGCATCCCCAGGAGAACCAGTCTGAGTCCTGGCTGCTCCATTTCCAATCCAGCTCCCCGCTCATGTGCCTGGGAGGGCAGTGGAAGATGCCCAAGTATGTGGGTCCCTGCTACCCATGCGGGAGACCTGGACTGAGTCCCCAGGTCCTGGCTTCAGCCTGGCCCAGGCCTGGCCATTGCAGACATCTGAGGAGTGAATCAGCAGACGGCAGCTCTCTCTGTCTCTCAAAAGAGAAAATATAAAGGAAAGGAAAAGATAAATGCTGGGTTCAATCCCTTGGTGGTAAAACGAAACTGGGGCAGAGCTCCCTTAGGATCGGCCTCGCGGATGACAAAGGAGCAGTGTTTCTGTGACAAGAGGTGAAAGGGCCCAGATCTCTGTGTGAAACACTGTCTGCATCATCTTCATTTTGCAAATCACTTTTTCTAAAACATGTAGCTAGAACAGCACTGAGACAAGCAGCACAAGGAAGAAGGTGCCGTCTTTCAGGAGAGCAGTCTCGCAGTGGGAATGCTGTTTAACACAAAGGCAATCCAACACACAGAGTATTCAGATAAATCTGTGTCGATCACTACATAACACAGTCACTTCATTACAAAGCAAGCCTCGAATGTACACTCACAGAATAGAATTTTTTTTACCATTTTATTTTGATATGATTATGATTATATTATTGTTGGCTTTTAAGAATTCTTTTCATTTACTTCATTGCTTTGAAAGATAGACATAGAGACACAGAGCTAGAAAGAGATCTTCCATCTCCTGGTTTACTCCCCAAATGGCTGTCTCTGCCTGGGATGGGCCAGGTCAGAGCCAGGAACCTGGAACTCAATCTAGGTCTCCCATGAGGTTGTCAGAGCCCCAGTTACTTGAGCCACCATCTGCTGCCTCCCTGAGTATTTGTAGCAAACTGAAATCAGAAGTGCAGCTGGGACTCAAACCCAGGCCCTCTCCTATGGCACGTGGGCATCCCAATTGGTACCCTAACCACTATTCTTGCTACCTTGAACAGAAAACATAAATGATAGAATAAAAACACTGATGGGCTGAGATGATGTTTTATTCTGTATTCTAAAATATAAAATATTAAGACTTCTTTTCAGGAAAATTCAGAAGATATTTCATAGTTTAAAAAAAAAACCCCACAAGCTTTAGGTCAGCAAATATTTATTGTTCTAAATTTCTGCAGGGAAAGAAAGAAAATTATGAAAATGCTCTCCATGGGTGGGAGAGAAAAACATCCCCTGCAGTAATGGGGGAAAGGCTGCGATGCAGCCACATAAGAAATGTGCATGATGGAGAGGGTGGCATTCCAGGCAGGTTTGCCCAACCTAGGAGTCATTAGCATGGGCTCAAACAGGAGGCTACAGATCCTGGAGCCACAGCCAGCACCCCTGACTCCCAGACCTTGGCTGCCCAGCTGAGGCCTGGCAACCACCAGGGCAGGGGGTTCATGGCATGGCAGTCCCCTTCGTAGAATGACCTGTGACAGCTGTGATGACACAGCACCTGGGTGGACAGATCCTCCCTACACAACACCATGTGACAGTGGAGCCTGCCCCAGCAGGCGGAGAACGGGGAAGGGGGCGGAAACCACAGCGACGTGGAACTGCTCGCCTTCGTAACCTGCTGTACCTGCAGAATCAGCCTTTCAGAACTCAAAACACAGTATCCTAAACTGACATAACCGATGCATGGGGTGAGGCGTTCATGCAGCTCTCGTACCTGATTCCTTGAGCTTTTAGACCGGGACAGGGAATGGGCTCTGATTTTTATCCAGTTTTGGCTTGAGGGATTCGTAAGGAGGGCAAAGAAGTTGAAAAACAATTAAGAAAGGAACATAAAAAGGAAACTCAAACTATAACATAAAGGATTCAAAAGAATCATGTGGGGAGGATGCTGTGGTGTGGAGGATTAAGCCATCCCATGGGACACTGGGTTCCTCTGCTTCGGATGTAGCTTCTTGCTAATGCACCTGCAGGCAGCAGATGATGGCTCAATTGCTTGGACCCCTGCCACTGGGCTTTAGCCTGGCCCAATCCCAGTTGTTGCAGGCATGTGGAGAGTGGACCAGAGAGAGGAAAAACTCTCTCTCTCCTCTCTCTCTCTCCCTTTTTCTCTGATATTCTTTCAAATAAATAATAAAAAGTAAATAAATAAAAGAATCATCTGGGGGCTGGCATTGTGGCATAGTGGGTAAAGCCACAACCTGCAAAACTGGCATCCTGTAAGGGCATTGGTTCAAATCCTGGCTGCTTCACTTCTGATCCAGCTCCCTGCTAATGTACCTGGGAAAGCAGTGGAAGATGGCCCAAGTGCTGGCTCCTGGCTTTGGTTTGGCCCAACTCCAGTCATTGTAGCCATTTGGGGAGTAAACCAGCAGGTGGGAGATCTCTCTCCCCCTCTCTCTAAGTGTGCCTTTCGAATAAATAAAATAATTTTAAAAAAGGGCTGGGGCCGGCGCGTGGCTCACTTGGTTAATCCTCCACCTGTGGCACCAGCATCCCATATGGGTACTGGGTTCTAGTCCTGGTTGCCCGTTTTCCAGGCCAGCTCTCTGCTGTGGCCCAGGAGGGCAGTGGAGGATGGCCCAAGTGCTTGGGCCCCTGTACCTACATGGGAGACCAGGAAGAAGCACCTGGCTCCTGGCTTCAGATCGGCACAGTGCCAGCCATAGCGGCCATTTAGGGGGTGAACCAATGGAGGGAAGACCTTTCTCTCTCTGTCTAACTCTATCTGTCAAATAAATTAAAAAAAAAAGAGCTAATAATTTGCATGGTATAATTACAAGGTACAATGTTTATTTAAAAAAAAAAATAAAGAATCCTCTGCTTTCTATTAGCCTTAACTGAGAGCTTACTTCAGTATGCTTTTCTTTTGACTACAGAAAAATTATCAAACATTTGGCCACTTATCTGTATCATTAAGAATTCTCGGGCTGGCACCTCGGCTCACTAGGCTAATCCTCTGCCTGCGGCGCCGGTATCCCAGGTTCTAGTCCCGGTTGGGGTGCCGGATTCTGTCCTGGTTGCTCCTCTTCCAGTCCAGCTCTCTGCTGTGGCCCGGGAGTGCAGTGGAGGATGGCCCAAGTGCTTGGGCCCTGCACCCCATGGGAGACCAGGAGGAAGCACCTGGCTCCTGGCTTCAGATCGGCACAGCGTGCTGGCCATGGCAGCCATTTGGGGGGTGAACCAACGGAAGGAAGACCTTTCTCCCTCTCTCTCTCTCTCACTGTCTAACTCTGCCTTTCAAAAAAAAAAAAAAAAAAAAAAAAGAAGAATTCTCTTCAAGTGGAGGATTGGCGATCACAAAGATGATTACAGAACCCAGTGGTCAGAGGTCACATGAGCCACAGCAAGAACCCCAGTTCACCGCATCACATATTGCTCACCAAAGATCCCATTAGAAGCTGGCAAGACTTCAACGCATTTTGACCAAGATTCCTTTATTTTCTAAGCTGCTATGGCCTGGGAAAGTGTGGAAGATGGCCCAAGTCTTTGGGCCCCTGCACTCGTGTGGGAGACTTGGAGGAAGCTTCCTGGCTCCTGGCTTTGGATCAGCTCAGCTTTGCCCATTGTGGCCATTTGGGGAGTGAACCAGCAGATGGAAGACTCTCTCTCTCTCTGCCTCTGACTCTCTGTAACTCTGCCTTTCAAATAAATAAATTAAAAAAAAAAAAGTGAAGGCGACAGTTCTGTATTTATGAGATAACCAGTGCAGCAGACAGGGTCATAGTGCACCCCAGTCATGTCATCGGGTGCCTGGAAGACACATTCAAAAAAGCCAGGAGTCGGACGGCTACGGTGAACTGGGAATGACCAAGAAGGAACCACTTGTGCCGAGCACTCCCTGTGTGCCAGGCGCTGCTCTGAGGGCTTCACTCACACTCATTTCATCGTCACATTACGAAGGTCGGAACGGTAATTTAGCACAAAGACACCGTGGCCAGACTGCCCCATCACTCACAGCCTGTCTGTCCATGGTGGTAAGTGCACACTGTCTACACTGCAGGCTTCCTTGTGAGGTTTCCATACAAACACATGAAAACAGAGCTCAGAATGGTGACTGGGGCTGAGCCAGGAGCCCGGGCGGTGCCGTGCCGGAGGCAGAGCTCTCAACCCTCGCGCCAGGCTGCCAAGTACCCGGGTGCCTGCAGAGTCGTGTGTGCCAGGGCCGCAGGCACCTTCGTTGTGGCTGTTTCATTTCAGCCTCGTGCCTTCATCAAAATACCCTTCCATTGCAGAGATGAGGACATGCCTGCTACGTGCTGCCTGGCACAGTGGGGGCACACTGGTGACAGAGGCATGGTGCTTTTTGAAAGCTTTTAGGCTTACTCCCCTGTAAAACTCACCCAGAGGCATCAGCTATGGGAGGAGGGCTGGGGCCCGAGCCCAAGCCCCAGTGCCCTCTGCACACCACTCACAGGTCACAACACTGGGACAAGGGTTTTCTTGGGCAGAGAAGATATCTTCATTTTTTTTTTTTTTTTTTTTTTTTTTTTTTTTTGACAGGCAGAGTGGATAGTGAGAGAGAGACAGAGAGAAAGGTCTTCCTTTTGCTGTTGGTTCACCCTCCAATGGCCGCCACGGTAGCGCGCTGCGGCCGGCGCACCGCGCTGATCCGATGGCAGGAGCCAGGTGCTTCTCCTGGTCTCCCATGGGGTGCAGGGCCCAAGGACTTGGGCCATCCTCCACTGCACTCCCTGGCCACAGCAGAGAGCTGGCCTGGAAGAGGGGCAACCGGGACAGGATCGGTGCCCCGACCGGGACTAGAACCCGGTGTGCCAGCGCCGCAAGGCGGAGGATTAGCCTAGTGAGCTGCGGCGCCGGCCAATATCTTCATTTTCTTTTGATTTTTTAAAAATGTATTTATTTGAGGGCCTGGTGTTACGGCTCAATGGGTTAAACTGCTGCTTAGGACATCAGTATCCTGTATCAGGGCACCAGTTCGAGTCCAAGTTTCTGCACTTCTGATCCAGCTCTCTCCTAGGAAAACAGTGGAATTTGGCCCAAGTGCTTGGGTACCTGCCATCCATGTGGGAGACCTGGATGGAGTTCCTGGGTCCTGGCTTCGGCCTGCCTCACAGCTGGACGTTGCAGTACTTTGGGGAGTGAACCTATATATGGAAGATGTTCCTCTGTCTCTCCATCTCTTTCTGTCACTCTGCCTTTCAAATAAATAAATTCAATAATTTTATGTCTCACACACACACACACACGAGACAGAGAGAGACAGAGGGAGACAGTGTTTGTGAGTGAGCACAAACTCTGGTTCACCCCCCAAATGCCCACAACAGCTGGGGCTGGACCAGGCCAAAGCTGGGAGCCAGGAACTCCACCCGGTTCTCCCATGTGGGTGGCAGGAAGCCAAGCACTTGAACTACAATCGCTGACTCCCAGGTCCTGCGTCAACAGGAAGATGGAGTCTGGAGTGTAACCAGGTGTCAAGCTCAGGTCCTCTGACGTGGGACGTGGGCATCTTCACCCCCAGGCCGAACCCCAGCCTTGAGCGGGAGAAGAATGAGAGGGGCCTACATCTGAGTGGAAGCGAGAATTCCCTGGTGGGTGAGGAGCTTGTGAACGGTGAGGTCCCCTCTCCCTGGGGTTGGCGAGCACATAAACCCATTACACACCCAAAGTTTCCGACAGCCGAGAGGCAGTGTCCCCACGGACACATACTTCAGCACATGTGAAGGAGAAGCAGTGAGAAGCCGTTTCCACTTGGTCTTGCTTAAAATCTGCTCTGCAGTGAGCACTGAGGTTGTCTGAAACATGGTGAACCCGGCGTGCACCTGCTGCCTCAGCCCCACGCCACACGTCAAACGTCAGATAAACCCTGTGTGTAAATCACACCCACGGATCCCTAACTGCCTCAAGTTCGCCTCACGTGACTTGAACTTGTGATTCTGCCCACAGCACTTAGATGGCCGAACCTGCAGAAGGAACCCTTATTAAACAGGGGGCTCTCCTGTGGGGGCGCATCAAGTCATCTCAGGGAATCGAGAGCAGGTGACAGCTGTCTTCCTTCCTACGCCCCCTCACTCGGCTCCCCGGGAAGGCAACTCTCGACTCTCAGACTTACACAGACTCTGTTCCTGCTCTAGTTATTGAGTCGCTGGTCTCAGGGTTTCATTCCTCTCTACAGCCTGCAAAAGCGCAGTACAATTACTGTTGCTGGTACAAATCACAAAACTCAAACAGCAGAACCTGTGCATCCTTTTGAGAAATAAAACCGTAGTCAGACTTTTGCCTGCAGAGTAAGTTCAAAACAAAGGATGGCTGCGATTGCAATTTAAAAACACTTGTGCCCCTAGGAAAATAATGATTGGAGGAGTCTTTGAGAAAGTAGCCAATAGCCTGAGTTCGGGAATTCCTAGATAAGTCTGTGTGAGAGCCTTACATGTAATTCCAGCATGAGCTTGTGGCTCACAGCCTTTTAAATATTTTCATAGCAAAACAGTTGAATCTATGGAAACGTGACAAGCTGTGCACTCTTCACTGAAAACATTAGTGTGATGGTTCTGGACAGAATCAAGTTAGGGCTGAGGTGCGGGAGGTCAACCAGGCTAAGAACCTTGGAACTCTCCACTTTGCTATAAAGCTAACAATTGATACAGCACAGGGACCCCCGGGGATCTTCCAACACAAAGGCATTTAGAGGTCAGCTGCTACCCAGAGCAGATCTACGCGTGACACAGATCTTTGGGAGCTTAAACATCTCTGACTCGTCTGGCCGAGCTCGGCTGTGCGTAGCCACCTCATCCTCACTGCCTGCCTCCGGGGTCCCCCGGAACAGCATGCCTCAGGGTAGCCTCTCCTTCTTCTCTCTCTCTCTCTTTTTTTTTTTAAAGCTTTATTTATTCATTTGAAAGGCAGAGTGTCAGACAGATAGAAAAGAGTGAGAGAGAAAAAGAGAGATGTTCCATCTGCTGGTTTACCCCCTAAATGGCTGCAACAGCCAGGACCAGGCCAGGTGAAACCAGGAGCCTGGAGCTCCATGCTGGTCTCCCACGTGGGTGTGGCAGGGGCTCAATGACCTGGGGCATCTTCTGCTACTTTCCCAGTCACACCTGCAGCAAAGCATGCTGGGACCTGCCAGTGTGGCCAGGGAGAGTTACCCTGCTGCACCACAACATCAGCCCCTCCTGGGAGGTGCAGCGATCTCTCTCCCCCCACCACACCCCACTATGAATCTGTCTCTCCCCCCTGATCAAAGTCTAATTATGATCAGCAACGTAGGGCCAACTCTGTGAAACACTTTTATACTGAAACCGAACACTGTAGTCCCAGGAACACAGCTGGTCACAGAACACAAGAGGGAAAGCCTGCTTTCCTTGTGAACACCTGAACAGTGTCACCTCTCTCAACAGGAGAGGCCCAAGGAGCTGTGGCAGCACTGACCATACCTGGGCGTCCGCAGAGCCTTCGGCTTCTGTCACGTGTTTGACGTTGTTTTCCTCATCCTGTTCAATTGCTTAAAGGAAAAAAAAAAAAGAACAATATTTTAAAAATGCAAAATGGGACATCAATGTTCGGGTAATTTTCTTCCAGGTAGCAGCTGGGCAGGAAAACATTTTAGGCAGACGAGCAAAATATAAAAATTAGAACATTTTTTTGTCAATGGGATGAACAGTTACCAATGGGCACGGGGCATGTCCCTTGCACAGCATTTCTCCTTCAACATCCATGACACTGGGAGAATTAATCTCCACCCTCACCCTCACCTAAACCCACCCTGCCCTCATCATATCAGTGCTGTGTTCCATCAAGGATTTCCCTTCACCTCTCGGGAAAGCGGCCATATGTATTTTTCAGTTGTGGCTTTTCTGGCTGGCAGCTTCAATAATAAAGGAAGCACATTTTATGTGTGGGGTGCTCATAATGTTGTTACCACAAAGTTCCAGGCTACGGGGTCTTGGAGCCACCCCTCCCTCTGCACCCTCTCCCCCCCCCCCCCGGCCCACCTTTTTGCTGCAGCAAGAATCTGCTACTCAAAGCCCTCCTCCTTCCAGCCTCCCCCTTATCCAGTCTCTGCAGGTGCAATCGCTAAAGGAATCGGTCTCAACGAACAGAAAAGCTGCAAGCCCCAGACTCCGGTCTCTGCATCAGCTCCTCACTGCGGGGCCTGCTCCAGCCCCAGCCGTCTCTACCTCCATCCTCCCATCGATACTCAGCGTCAACATGCATCCCACACAGCTCTGACCCCCGCATGGGAAGCGGATGACTTCTCTCTTCATACCACTTGCTCCTGCCTTTGTACAAACGTTTGCTGAGCACCTACTGTGAGCCTGGCACCAGGGTGACATCTGAGAGCCACCGCGGTGAGCCCCTGACTTCACAAGGTGCACAAATTACTTGGGCAGCAGGCCATGAGCAGGGACGGCCACGACTAATAAGGATAATTTTCTTTTTGACAGGCAGAGTGGACAGTGAGAGAGAGAGATAGAGAGAGAAAGGTTTTCCTTTTCCGCTGGTTCACCCCGCAATGGCTGCTGTGGCCGGCGCACTGCACTGATCCGAAGCCAGGAGTCAGGTGCTTCCTCCTGGTCTCCCATGCGGGTGCAGGGCCCAAGCACTTGGACCATCCTCCACTGCCTTCCCAGGCCACAGCAGAGAGCTGGACAGGAAGAGGAGCAACCGGGACAGAATCTGGCACCCCAACTGGGACTAGAACCCGGGGTGCCGGTGCCGCAGGCAGAGGATTAGCCTAGTGAGCTGTGGCGCCGGCCACGAGGAAATTACTAGTATCTGTAAGGGACGTAAGAACACCTAGGGAATTGGTGGGAAGTCACTTCAGTGAGGAGGCCAGGGCTGGAGCTTCTCTGTGAAGAGAGATTTGGGCTGAGACACAGATATGCAACAAGATGACAGTCCAGAGACCTTGTTAGAGACCATGCTGAATTCAGATTTGAGCCTAAGGACGTGGGGTACAGAAGGAGAGCTGCGTGGCTCGATGTCTATTTTCCAAAGTTCCTTTCGGCTTCTTAGTGGCGAGCAGGCTGCAGAGAAGCAGGAGTGGGAGCTGGGAGCCCTGTTAGGTGACTGCTGCCCAGAGATGCCGGTGGCTCAGACCTGGCAGGTGGCAAGGAGTGGAGAGACAGGAGGTCTCAGCCACAGTCTTGTGAGGACAAACGGCCACAACTGGCCAAGGAGAGGAGAAAAGGCGGGTGAGGGAGAAGATGCGGCCCTGGGGGAGAGGAGCGGATCCTTGGACCCAGCTACCGCACATCAGGGCTTTTTGTCCTCGCCATCAACAACAGCAGGTGATCTCACTGACAGAGGGCACCTGCTGGGCTTTGGATGGAGCTGGCAGGATTCTGTGTACTTTCAAATATCGTCCTCTGTGTTGTGTGTTTTTGGAAGTCACGAGGTGAACCTCTCGCTTTGGTGCCTTTCACACTGCCCCGGGGCGCTCACCACGGAGCCACCCCCAAACACTGAGCACACAGTGGCTCTGCAGGCCAGGGGGAGCGGTGCGAGTGGGCAGAAGCTTTTCTTCTACTCACAAAGCCCCATCTGTGCTGCATTGAAGGGGGTCCCCGGTTGGTACTATTGCCCACAGAGGAGGAAATGTCAGAACAAAGAAAAACACTGATGCTTTCTCTGCAAAATGAGAGGCGGGAACCCAAAGGGGAAAAATAAAACACAGAAACAATCTGAAACTCTCCTTATAATGCAATGGGCTGTAGAGGTAAGCAATTCCACTTAACCCATTGAAAACATATAAGAGAGGGGCTGGTGCTGTGGCACAGCGGGTTACAGCCCCAGTCTGCAGAGCCAGCAGACTGGCATATGGATGCCGGTTTGAGTTCCAGCTGCTCTACTTCTGATCCAGCTCTCTGCTATGGCCTGGGAAAGCAGTGGAAAATGGCCCAAGTTCTTGGGCCACTGCACCCATGTGAGAAACCTGGAAAAGCTCCTTGCTCCTGGCTTCAGATTGGTATAGCTCTGGCTGTTGTGGCCATTTGGGGAGTGAACCAGAGAATAGACCTCTCTCTGTCTCTCTCTGCCTCTGCCTTGCCTCTCTGTAACTCTGCCTTTCAAATAAATAAATAAATAAACCTTAAAAAAAGAAAAAGAAAAGAAAACACATAAGAGGGGCCAGCATTGTGCCACCGCAGGTTAAGACACAGCCTGCAGCAACAGCATCCCATATGGGTGCTGGTTCAAGTCCTGGCTACTTCACTTCTGATTCAGTTCCCTGCTAATGCACTTAGAAAAGCCGTAGAAGAGGGCCCAAGTGCTCAGGCCCCTGCACCCATGTGGGAAACCTGGAGGAAGCTCCTGGCTCCTGGTTTCAGCCTGGCCCAGTCCTGGCTGATGTGGCCATCTAGAGAGTGAACCAGCAGATGGATCTCTCTCCATCCCTCTCTCTCTCTAACTCTGCCTTTCAAATAAATGACATAAATCTTAAAAAACAAACATATAGCAAGTCTCCTTGTCACTCAATGTGTGTTACCTTTTGATTTTTACTCTTGCCAGTTTTAGTTTTAGAGGAAAACTTTGCTCTAGGGGGTGGCTATTTCTTTTACTTTCCTTACAATAGTGGGCCGTGGAACATGCAGGACAACAAATAAAAACCCCAGGATTGAGAGCTAACACTGGGCTGTGAAATCCCGGCCTGATTCGTAATCCACAGAAATGGCACAGAAATGGCGATAGAGGGACAGAGAAGCAAAGAAGCAAAGTTGGGATCAGAAGTCTGTGCTGCATTTCTGGTTCATCGCCCACGGCAATGGAGCACTGACTGCGGCCACATGTCCGCAGCCCTGCATTGGGGCTGCCCACTCCCCACTTAAATGGACAGAGCGAACGGGAAGAGTGCGGTGAGCAAGGCCCTGGGTGGAGACAACTCATCATCTCCCAGCCTGTGCCCTGCAAGGGCTCACGAGCCTCTGCTGGACTCTTGGACACAGTGCTCAGATGATGAAGGCAGCAGAATATTCCATTCCAGCTCAGAAATAGCGCTATAGCCTTAAAAATGAAAAAAAAAAAAAAATCATAATACCAAGAATGCATTCCAGCCAGTGGTTCACATAGGCCACTTGGGAATAAAAATGTATTTATCCTGATTTCAAGGATTTATGACCACCGCACGAAGTCCCAGGCAGGAAAGGCACAGCTGGGGTCGTCTCCACAGGAGGGCTCAGTGGGCCCCTCAGTACAGAGATTGATGCTCAGGGATAAAGGAGAAATTCCTCTCTCTGTGCCTCTTGGAAGGGAGGCTCGCAGGATGGGAGGAGGAAGGAGCAGCTATTTGGGTTTGTAAGTTTAATGTTTCTTTTATCTGATCAGAATGAGGGTAGGCTGGGGACATTTTCCTATACAAATATTGATTCTGGGACAGCTTCCCTCCAGCAGAACACGTCCGCAGGAACGCCAGCTTCTAGGAGCCTCGCTCGCTGCCAACACAAACCACCCCCTTATCTCTCAACGCGCAGAGTGCAAAAGCAAGACACGGCCTTTGAAAGTCTCTCCCTGCAACAAGAGACCCAAGCAGTGGATCTAACGCGTGGAGTCCACTGGAGACCGAAGAACATACTGGAGTCCTTAGCGCCAAGTCACACAACAGCACCCAGTTCAAATATGCTTGTTCGTAGTTAGCCAAGGGGGATTCAGGAAGAGCTCCTGTCCACAGCTTCCCGGATTTGAGAGCTGGCCTGCAGGGCACTTTCTCGGGGCCTTGGGGACAACAGGTTTTCCCTCCTCACGACTCTATCAATAACGTCACTGGAGCACAAGGGGGACTGGTGTCCTTCCAAAACCATGCTGAGTTCTTCTCCGCTGATAAATTTTATAAAACTAAGAGCTACACTAACCGAAAACCTGGATACATTAGCAGCACAACACAGTGATTGCACTGCACTGGGTGACCACAGCTGGGTCCAGTTTTTTCTTTTTTTTTTCCTGACCTATTTATTTACTTGAAAGGCAGAGTTACAGAGAAGGAGAGACAGAGACAGAGACAGAGGCAGAGAGAGAGAGAGAAAGAGAGAGAGAGAGGTCTTCCACCCCCTGGCTCACTCCCCAGATGGCTGCAATGGCCAGAGCTGAGCCCATCCGAAGCCAGTAGCCAGGAACTTTTGAGTCTCCCATGTAGGTGCAGGGGCCCAAGCACTTGGGCCATCTTCTGCTGCTTTCCCAAGTGTATCAGCAGAGAGCTGGATCAGAAGTGGAACAGTGGGGACTTGAACTGGTGCCCATATGGGATGCTGGTGTTACTCGCTATGCCACAGAGCCAACCCCTGAGTCCAGTCTTTAAAAATTCACCAACCGGGGTGGGGTTTGGCATAGCAGATAAGACCTAGACTCGAGACCTGGCTCTGCCCCTGATTCCAGCTTCCTACTAATGTACACCTGGGAGGGAGCAGTGATGGCCCCAGGTAGGTCCTGCCATCCCCGCGAGAGGATCTGGATTGAGTTCCTGGCTCCCAGCTGCAGTCTGCTCTGGCCTCTCTGTTGTAACAATTTGGAAGTGAACCAGTGCACGGGAGCTCTCTGACTTTTGGTCTTTCTCTCTCTCCCAAATAAATAAAATTTTAAAAAGACAAAATCTTAGCAGGAGCTGGCATTGTGGAACACTGGGCTAAGCCAAAGCTTGCAACAGCCGCACCCCACAACAGAATGCTGGTCTGAGTTCCCGGCTAATGCCCTGGGAAAGCAGTGAAAGATGGCCCAAGTGCTCTGGCCCAGCCCAACCTGAGCAGTTGTGGCTATCTGGGGAGTGAACCAGCAGATGGAAGATTGATCTCTCTTTCTTTCTGTGTCCCTCCCTCTGTCTCTATCACTTTGGCTTTGAAATAAATAATCTCCCAAGCAAATTAGTGATCCAATTTATATTAAAAAGGACTTTTTTTAAAATTAAAAAGCTTAAAAACCAGCCGGCGCCGCGGCTCACTAGGCTAATCCTCCGCCTTGTGGCGCCGGCACACTGGGTTCTAGTCCCGGTCAGGGCACCGATCCTGTCCCGGTTGCCCCTCTTCCAGGCCAGCTCTCTGCTGTGGCCCGGGAGTGCAGTGGAGGATGGCCCAAGTGCTTGGGCCCTGCACCCCATGGGAGACCAGGAGAAGCACCTGGCTCCTGCCATCGGATCAGCGCGGTGCGCCGGCCGCAGCGCACCTACTGCGGCCATTGGAGGGTGAACCAACGGCAAAGGAAGACCTTTCTCTCTGTCTCTCTCTCACTGTCCACTCTGCCTGTCTAAAAAAAAAAAAAAAAAAAAAAAAAGCTTAAAAACCAAACAAAATCCTCACTATAGGTAGAAACTTAGAATTTCAAGTCTCAAATATGATGCAGAAAAATAATTCGTTGGATACTGGGCCAACATTTAAACTTTTGTCAGTAACATAATCTTTCACCTGTATGACGCATTTTCACAGACAAAATGCTCTTTCACCCAGGGTCTTGTCCTATGTTCAAGCAGAGAACTGGGGAGGTGAAATCATCCCCACTTTATGGATGCAGAGACTGAGACCCGCAAGGGGCAGTGGCCTGGCCCAGCCCTCACGGGTAAAGTGTGCATGTCTCTGGCTGCCCACCTCTGCCGCCACCAAGGGTGGAGCTGCACAGCTCCGGGCAGATGACAGCAAATCCAGCCAGGCGGATGGATCCAGCCCGGGACTTCTTCCCGTGGCTCTCCTTTCTGATGACAAACAACAGAAAGTCATAGGGAGACTTGGTGCATAAATTAAGGTCAAAATGCACCGCAATGGGTGTTTTTCCCCCAAAGAGAATGAGTTGTGGCCCAGGTCGGGGTCTTTGATGTGTTCTGTGGGTTGTGGACATAAACATGTTAGGAAAACACATCCCCGTTTCCAGTCCACGGGAGGCAAAACCCAGTTGCTCACTGTGTAAACAATCCTCTATCTCGCAGTACCAGCCTGCAGAGGGACATAATATTTATTTTAGGTGCCCACTTTGTGCCGCGCGCCACGCCTGGGCAGCAAGGCACACATTTTGTGCAGGCGCCCTGGACCAAGGCCGCCATGGGAAACGCCTGGACAGGAGGGACAGAGGCCTCCTGGGCCCGAGCACAGAGCTACCAAGGATTCCCAGCGCTCAAATCTCTCCCCGTCTTCAAAAACAAGAGGGAAGTCGGAAACGTAACGCACTGCTGTTTTTGTATTTACGGATACTCGTGCTGGGATTTGAAAACCACGGGGGACAGTACTCACCGTGTCGTCACCCCACGTGGAATTACAACTGGCCCGCCCGGTGCTGGTGGACCCACTCTCTGAAAGCTGACCAACGACCGCCGACCGCCGCCTGTCTGTCCCGACGGTTGGT
Organism: Lepus europaeus; assembly: GCF_033115175.1. NCBI lineage: Eukaryota > Metazoa > Chordata > Mammalia > Lagomorpha > Leporidae > Lepus > Lepus europaeus. Next base: position 26,364,191 of record NC_084846.1, read on the forward strand.
TCCCAGCCTGTCTGTCACATTTGAGACTGTGGACTTAAAACTCTCTTTCCTGTGTCCTTTGATTATCCTTGAAGTCTCAAGGAACGCGAGCCTTTCCCCAGGGCCCCTTTCCGGGTGATCTTATCAGCTCCCACGGTGTCAGCTCTCCCTACTGTGCTGCTGACTCCCGGATCTCTGTCTCCGTCTCTGCCCTCTCCCCTCCCTGGGCTCGGGGCTGCATGCAGAGCGTTTTTTATGCCATGAACCATAAGCGTGTGTGCCGTGCCCAGGCTTCCAGGACAGGTGCAGGGGAATGAGCCATTAACAGGCTATGCACATGCACAGGTGTGGGACCACAGGCAGGGCCTCCGCCGCCGGGGTCCCTGGGTTTTGGTGTAGGCCACCAAGTGCCACAGCAGCCAGGCTCAGTGGTCCACATGTGTCTTTCGCAGACAGACCTCACAAGTCCTGCCTTCCTCCTCCTCCAGTGTTCCCACTGTGCTGCCTCTGCCTCCCTCGCAGCTCATGACCTTTCTGTTCTCACCTGGCCTCCTCCTGCAGCCGCTGCTCCTCAGTGCACTGTGCACACAGCAGCCCCAGTCCATTTCCCAATCGGGAGTCCGGTCGTGGCCGCTGTGCAACTCAGAACCAGCTCAGGGTCCACGGCCCCCTGATGTGGCAGGGCTTGGTCCAGGGGTGCACAGGTTTGAAAGCTTGGACCTATTGCTCCTCATGCTCCCTAACACTGGCCAGCCATCAGGCTGAAGCCCTAGGCCTGGCCTCGAAGGCAGGGCCACGGGGCCACAGACTCTCCCTTAGGGTGCATCTCCCATGCTTCCGTGTCCGGCCCAGGATGCCTCATTCCAGGCCTCACCAGGTGCACCTGCTCCTGTCCACTGGGGCCCCCAGCCCAAGCACTATCAACTTAACGCACAGCAGACTGAAGCCTCACTCTGCAGCCAAGGCCCTAGCAAGAAAGAGGATTTCTTCCTGGCCTCACACAGCTGTTTTTATGCACATTCATGCTTTTCTTTATCTCGGGGTTTGATCATGAGCAAAACAAACACCGGGCTCCACCAATTTGCACTGTGGGTCCCTGGAGAAGAGAGAGGATCCTTTTCACATCCCCAGCACTGGGAACAATTTCTATAACATGGTAGTGCTAACACATGGTCTAGTGACCTGACTCAAAGCGACCAGTTCAGAAAGTAGTCACTGGGGCCAGTGCTGGGGTACACCAGGTAAAGCCACTGCCTGTGATGCTGGCCTCTTATATGGGTGCCAGTTCCAGTCCTTAGCTGCTCTGCTTCCGATCCAGCTCCCTGCTAATGCACCCGGGAAAGCAGCACAGATGGCTCAAGTGCTTGTGCCCCTGCCTCCCACGTGGGAGACCCAGATGGGATTCCAGGCTCTTGGCTTCAGTCTGACCCAGCCCTGGTCATTTGGAGAGTGAATCAGCAAATGGAAAATCTCTCTCTCTCTCAAACTCTGCCTTTCCAATAAATAAATAAAATAAATCATATAAAAGCAAGTCATTACAAGATAGATACAACTGGAATAAAATGTCACACCCAGTTTAGTGGGGAGAGATTAAGATTAAGAAAGAAGAGGCCAGCATTGTGGTGTAGCAGGTAAAGCTGCCGCCTGCGACGCCAGCATCCGTAAGGGCACTGGTTCCAGTTCCAGCTGCTCCACTGCTGACCCAGCTCCCTGCTAATGCACCTGGGAAAAGCAGCAGAGGGTGGCCTAAGTTTTTGGGCCACTGCCATCCGCAAGAAGATCCTGGCTTTGGTCTGACCCAGCCCTGGCCCGTGAAGCCATCTGGGGAGTGAACCAGCAGATGGAAGATCTCTTTGTCTGTAACTCCGCCTTTCAAGTAAACAAATCTCAATTCAAACTTAATAAAAGATTATGAAAGAGGCATCAAAGGCCAAGGGGAGGAAGAGCTCACCCATGGGGAAGGTGGAACAAAGCAAGGGAACAGGAAGCTAAAGGGAGTCTGGAAAACACAGAGACTAAGCCAGAGAAGCGGGCTGGGGGCTGTCGGGCTGCAGGTCACCCTCTTTACGCCATCCTGGGTTACACACACCTGTTCCGCAGTTCTCTCGGAGGGCTCATGAGGAACGGAGATTCTGTGGACGCCACTCCTCGGAATCCAGACACTCCCTCCCTCTGGGTCCCCTCCCTGCGTCATTGTTCTGTCTCGCTTACAATATTGTTGTGTAACTTTGCTGTGAGCTGACAAGATGGAGTCTCACTTTTTTTTTTTTTTTTTTTTTTTTTTTTTTTTTTTTTGAGAGATAGAGTTAGACAGTGAGAGAGACAGAGAGAAAAGTCTTCCTTCCGTTGGTTCACCCCCCAAATGGCCGCTACGGCCGGCACTGAGCCAATCCATAGCCAGGAGCCAGGTGCTTCCTCCTGGTCTCCCATGCGGGTGCAGGGCCCAAGCACTTGGGCCATCCTCCACTGCCTTCCCGGGCCATAGCAGAGAGCTGGCCTGGAAGAGGGGCAACCGGGATAGAATCCGGCACCCCAACTGGGACTAGAACCCAGGGTGCCAGTGCCGCAGGCGGAGGATTAGCCTAGTGAGCTGTGGCGCCAGCCTTCACATATTTTCTAATACTGTTATTAATTTTCCTGCTGCTCATAATTTGCCTCGCACACGTATCACCTGCGTGGATAGAGTTGCACGGTGCAGGCCTAGCAATAGCCACTGTATGAGGAGGCTTCAGAGTTACCAGCACGTGCCAGCTGGAAACCAATAACTCTACAGGTTTGGGGGGCGGGCCCTGGGCAAGGTGCACGTGCCGGCTGGAAGAGCACCCCTCAGTGATGCAGTCTTACACAGGAATCTACACGTTTCCAGGAGGTCTGACCAACTTCCTGGGCCACAGTAGACTCCATTTACATTCTGAAAGCTACGTGACGCTTCATACAAAAGCCCGAGTTACATGGGGTGAAGTGGGTGGAGTCTCTGTTGCTCAGTGCTGTTTGCAGGCAGGTGTACAGTGGGTCTGAGCCCTGCGCTGATGGCCCACGATGGTTCCACAGATGGGAACGTGGAGCCCGGGAGATGCTAAACAGCTTGCCCAGAACTACGCAGGAGACAGCTACGGCTAAGTGTCTGGGTCAGACTCTTTGATCTGCATCAAAGTGCTATAAAGGTTAAATTGTCAAAAAATGGGTAGAACAGGAGTGAGGCTGAGAACAGAACTGGAGGTTCACTGCCAACGGTCTAGGCAAGAACTTATGTTTCCTACTAAGATGTCAGTCTGAAACTTTACGCATTTAATTTGAAAGGCAGAGAGACAGACAGAGAGGGAGATCTCATCCACTGGTTCACTCCCCAAATGCCCACGAGAGCCAGGGCTGGGCCAGGCTGAACCCAGGAGCCAACAACTCAATCCAGGTCTCCCACATGGGTGGCAGGAATCCAATTACTTGAGGCCTCACCTGCTGCCCCCAGGGTGCACATTAGCAGGAAGCTGGAATGTGGAGCAGAGCTGGGACTTGCACCAGGCATTTGGATATAGGATGCCAGCATCCCAAGGGGTGATTTACTGCTGTGAAAAACCCCTGCCCCAAACGGCTCGTTTTGAAAATGCTCCTTTCTATTCCCTTCTCCTCCAGCCCTGCCCAAGCCCCCCAACCCCCAGGTTTCTACAGAACAGAAGGTAAGTGCTTGCTGCGTGTTCAAAGGAAATGCATGACTTTCACAAACACAGGGCTGATGCTATGGAAATGCATGACATCAGACATCACAATGAATCTGCAGTGAGAAGATGAAAAAGGGTCTGTCTCCCCAGCGGACACCAGAGGCTGCGGGCTCTGGGCTGCAGGATTTACCCCTGCCTGGAGGCACACAGGGGTCCATTTCAATTCGTAGGCTTTGTAGTACAGCCAAGACTCTCCAAATTTCCTTCTCCTCCATTTCCCTTTAAAAATGTTTATTTTGCTGGAAGATGCATGGGTGCACGTGCACACACGCACACGCATACACACACAGATCTCTCACGCCCTCGTTCACTCCCCAAATGTCCACAACAGCCAGGATCAGGCCAGGCTGAAGCCAGGAGCACAAGACTCAATCTGGGTGTCCCACGTGGGTGGCAGGGATCCAAGGACTTGCACCATCACTGCTGCCACCCAGGGGGATGCTGGAGTCAGGAGCAGAAGTAGAACCCGAATTCAGACGTTCCCATATAGCCTCTGACTATCCAAGGCGTGACTCAACCACTGTGCCGAACACTTCTCCTTCTGCTTCTCCATGTTTCTACAGTGCTTCCTTCTGAATAAGATTTTCTACCTGTGCAATCAGAGTTATGATACTGTGTTACTAGAGCAAGGGTTCCCCTACTAGGTCCTTTAATTAGAGCAAAAACAGAGCCCATGGCCAAGGTCACACACAGAGACCTGCACTTGAATCCAGTCGCCTGCTCTGTCACCAGCCTTCCAAGGAAATTTACTGGAAACAAAATAAAATACACGCTGTCTTTTCGTGCAGAGACAGCTTGCATACTGTCCAACTAAAATAAAACCACAATGGACTAAAATCAAGGTAACCTTGGCTACAATTTTCCGTCAGCATTTTTCTCAAGAGGCAGAGAGATGGTAGCTTAAGTGCTTTTCAACGGATGTGCTCTGGGGACCAGAGAGATTTGGGCCAATCTGCAATAGTCACCTGGTGAAAGACATGAGTGGCGATGGTTCTCAAGTGTTTGCTCCTTTAAGAAGATCCAAGGGCATCTTACTTCTCTACCTTCTCCAAGCCCTGTCAGGAACTAAACTGTTAAAGATCCATCTCCGCTGGCAAAAGCCAAACTGATTTCTGAGCCTAACTGCATCCGCGTAAAGCCTCCTGCTTTATGTGCCTCCCTCTAGTACGTTCGCTGTTGGCGTCATTCCCCAGAGTAAGAAAGGGAGCCCCTGGGAGCTGCTAAGTCCCATCAGATGGCTCAGCCAGGTCAGAACCCAAGTCTCTTGTTTTGCTTTTCACATCTACGCAACTCTGCCATGGGGATTGTAATACTTCAGGAAAACCAATGGATCAGATCTTATCAGTAAGGTTGCTTTAAAAAAAAATTCTATTATTTATTTTCTTTAGTTGAAAGGCAGAGAGAGAGAGAGAAAGAGAGAGAGAGAGAGAGAGAGAGAGAGAGAGAGAGAGAGAAACATCATCCCACTCACTGGTTCACTCCCCAGATACCCTCAACAGCTGGGGCTGGCCAAGGCCTATGCCTGGATCTGGGAACTCAATCCAGGTCTCCCACATGGGTGGCAGGGACCCTAATGCTCCCTCGCAGGGTGTGCATTAGCAAGAAGCTGGAACTGGGAGCAGAGCCAGGACTGGAACGCAGTCACTCTGATGTGGGATGCAGGGTGTCCCGAACAGTGATCCAATCACCAGGCCAAATGCCCATCCCACACTAAGGTTTTATAGCACACAAGTAAGCTACATTTAAAAAAATAATGTTTAGGGGTTGGCTGGTGTAGTGGGTAAAGCAGCCGCTTGTGGTGCCAGCAACCTATATGAGTGCTGATTTGAGTCCCAGCTACCCCACTTCCAATCCTGCTCTCTGCTAATGCACCTGGCAAGGCAGCAGCAGGTGGCCCAAGTGCTCAGGCCCCTGTACCTGCATGGGAGACCCAAAAGAAGCTCCTGGCTCCTGGACGTTGTGACCATCTACAGATTGAACCGGCAGATGGAAGACCTCTCTTTCTGTCTCTCTCTGTAGCTCTACCTCTCAAATGAATAGATAAAATTGTTTAAAAAATCATTCACATTTCTATTCTGACATCCAAGCTAGGATCTTGTGCCCAGACCCCAGGCTTGGGAGGGGAAAATCTGCAGAGAAATGCTGCTTTCCCTTGCTCAGCAAGAACCGGCAAATCTAGAGCCTTCGCTCCCACGATGGAAAGGCCACTGGCTCGTGCCCGGAGCAGGACATCTGGAAGGAACACCCTAGACAGGCTCAGGCTGTCCCCCTGCCTCTTCCAAGCAGGAAGAGGCAACAGAGGCGGCAGAAGAGAGCTAGGAGCCGGGTCTCTGGTGGGTGTGGGTCTGAGAGGCGAGGTCAGGTTAGACGGTTGAGGGGACACTGAGGACAGGCCATCTGGTTTGCACATGGATCCAGCACTGACCTACAGCAGACAGGGCCGCCAAGTGTGCGCTGCTGCGTGGAGGAGCGGCTAGCACTGGAGGGCAGGGGCGGGTGGGGGCAGGTTTATTGCTCCCTGAGCTGCTCCTTCTCGGGATGGACAAGGCACTGCAATGCGGCCTGCCTTCCTCGGAGGCCAGAGACTCCATGGAGCACACGGCAAGGAGGGAGGGAGTTCCAGCTTCAGTGAGAGACCCTGGCCTGGCTGCGATGTAGCCCCATCACCACTGGGTCTACTGGGGCTCAGTGACTGGCGCAGGCACCTCTGCAGGGACCAGAGGAGGGGCCCAGGGGCACCACATGGCTCTTGCATGCCAGGGGCTGAGTGATCCAAAGGGTTAAGACTGAAAGTTGCCCCAGGCTGGAGCTGTGCCCAGAACCGACACAATTTCATGTCAGAAGCTGCGAAATACTGCTCACTGGTAGTTACATAGCAGCTGTGAGGACCACACAGCAATTGTTGAAAAACTCTGCATCTCCACGTAGTAAATGCTTTTTCAAAAGGTTTATTTATTTATTTAGTTGAAAGGCAGAGTGACAGAGAGTGAGGGAGGGAGAGAGAGAGATTTTCTATCTGATGTTTCACTCCCCAAATGTATGCAACAGCTGGGACTGTGCCAGGCAGAAGCCAGGAACCCAAAACTCCATTTGGGTCTCCCATGTGGGTGGCAGGGGCCCAAAGACATGGGTCATCACATGTTGCCTCCCAGGTACATCAGCAGGAAGCTGGATCAGAAGTGGAACAGCCGGGGGACTGGCCCTGTGGTGTAACAGGTTAAGCCTCCACCTGCGACACCTGCATCCCATATGGGCACCGGTTCAAGACCCAGCTATTCCATTTCCAATCCAGCTCCCTGATAATGCACCTGGGAAAGCAGCGGAGGATGGCCCAAGTCCTTGGGCCCTGGCACCCATGTGGGAAACCCAGAAGCAGCTCTGGGTTTCTGGCATTGGCCTGGCCCAGCCTCAGCTATTACAGCCATTTGGGGAGTGAACCAGCTTGGAAGATCTCTTTCTCTCTGTAACTCTGACTTTCAAATAAATAAATAAATAAATAAAATAGAAGAAGTGGAATAGCTGGGACTCAAACCGGTAACTCCAATATAGGATATGGGTGTTCCAATCCGTCGCACCACAATGCTGGCCCGCAGTGAATAACTTTGAGTCTGGGCTGCTATGTCACCATTTTTGAGAATTAATGTAAGCACTTTAATGGCTGCTATGAGAAAATAATCTCCTAAGATTGCCATATAGCAAAACTAAGTGGTTTTAACTAACTAAGCAGTTAGGCTGCAGGTGAAGACCGCCAGCACACCACATGGGAGTGCCTGGGTCCAAGGCCTAGTTCAGCTCCTGATGCAGCTTCCTGCTAACGTGCACCAAGAGAGGCAGCTAGCAACTGGGTCTCTGCCACTCATAAAGGAGGCCTGGGAGGAGCTCCCGGCTCGCAGCTTCAGGCTGGCTGAGTCCTGGCTACTGCAGGCATTTGGGAAGCGAATCAGCTGATGGGAGCTCTGTTGTGTGCATTCTCTCTGTGTGTGTCTCAAATACATAAAAGGAAATAAAAATTCGAGCTAAAATATATTTTTGGAGAAATGTTTTGATACATTTGTTGTTTTATTTTTTATTTTTTATTTTTTGACAGGCAGAATGGACAGTGAGAGAGAGAAACAGAGAGAAAGGTCTTCCTTTACCGTTGGTTCACCCTCCAATGGCTGCCGCGGCCGGCGCACCGCGCTGATCCGAAGGCAGGAGCCAGGTGCTTCTCCTGGTCTCCCATGCGGGTGCAGGGCCCAAGCACTTGGGCCATCCTCCACTGCACTCCCTGGCCACAGCAGAGAGCTGGCCTGGAAGAGGGGCAACCAGGACAGAATCTGGCGCCCCGACTGGGACTAGAACCTGGTGTGCCAGCACCGCAAGGTGGAGGATTAGCCTAGTGAGCCGCGGCGCCGGCAGGTACATTTGTTGTTTATCAATACAAATGATTTTATTTACTTTTTATTTTCAATTGAAAATAAAAATTTATTTTTATTTACTTTTTATTTTCAATTGAAAATAAAAATTTATTTTTATTTACTTTTTATTTTCAACTGACAATTAAAATTTATTTTTCAATTGAAAAATAATTATACATATGCATGGGGTGCCATATGATGTTGTGATATATGTAAACATTGCAAAGTGATTGTGTATGCACTGTGGAATGATTACATTACAATACACAATCTCATTTCAGGTTCAAGAGCCTTATATAAAATGGCACACTATTTGCAAAAGGTCTATGCGAATCCTCTTTAATTCTTTAAACCACGTCTAGATTATTGATAATACTATGGCAATGTAAATAGTTATTATGTTGCTAGGGAGAATGACAAGAAAAGCAAGTAGAGATGCTGCCATCATGCGGCATGCAAACAAGGTCTTAGATGAACAAGGCTCTACTAAGGTGGACTGAGGGCCTGGCAGGGGGTGCCTGCGCGTCACCTCATGTGTATGCACTTGGTGTGGTGCCCAGTGTGCAAATTCGAGTTTTGTTCATTGGAACTTTCTGGAATTATTTTTTCAAATATATTCAATTTATGGTTGGCTAAACGCGTAGATGCAGAATCTGCAGACAGGTATACATTGAGGAATGATTATAGATCGGGTTAAATCATCCGCCGTCCAGTATCCTTACCATTTTTTTTTAATAGCAAAAACATTGAAAATCTATTCTTTAGCCATTCTGAAGTGCACAGTGTATTATTAACCACGTGGGTCATGCTGCTGTGTCACAGATCTCAACAATGCGGTCCTCCTGCATTTGTACCTCTGGTTACCATATCCCCAGCAGTCTACTCCCTGCTTCTGCAAGTTCAGCGTTGGCAGACTCCGTGAATACCACACTTCACACAGCCTCTGCCTTTTTGTGCCCAACTTAACTCCACTTGGCACAGTGTCCTCCGGCTCCACCTAGTCTACCCCCAGGGATAGCACTTCCTCCTCTTCAGAGCATCACTGGTGTTCCATTGTCTGCCTGTGCTCTATTCCCCCCATCCCATCCGTATACCCACAGATGGATGCTTGGGCTGACAGCGCATCTCGGCTATCGGGAATAACGCTGCTCCGAATAGGAAGTGTGGATCCTTCTTTGCCAAAGTGATTCCAGTTCTTGTGCAAACCTGGAAGCGTGAGTGCTGGCCACACGCTAACTGGGTTAGGCCTCTGCTGAGGACCCTCCACGCTGGGTCCCACACGGCTGCACCAGCACTAATGCACACACTCACAGCACTGACCAAGGTTCCCTTTTCTGTCTCCTCCTGTGCTTTTGATAATGACATCCCAACAGGTGACAGGGGATTTCTCATCATGATTTTAATTTGCAGCTCCCAGGTAATTAGTGATGCTGAGCATTTTTTCATAAACCTGCTGGCCACGTGTAGGTCTTCATGTGAGAAAAGAAGTCCTTTGTCCATTTCTAAATAGAATTGCATTCTTGCTACTGAGTTGTCTGAGTTCCTCACGTGACCATTATTCCTTACGTTATTATATTGTTGCCTTAGGTTTTAACCTCTTATTGTACGATTTGTGGGTATTTTCTCCCACTGCACGTGCTGTCTCTTCATGCTGTTAACTGTGTCCTTGGCTGTTTCAGTTTGCTGTGGTCCCGTCTGTCTATTTTTACTTTTGTTGGCCTGTGGTTTTGGAGTCTTATCCAAAAGAGCCATTGCCCAGACGGAAGGCGCGGAGCTCTCCCTGTGTTCTTTAGTGGTTTTACAGTTTCAGGTCTCACATTTAGACATTAATCCATTGTGAGCTGATTTTTTTATATATGATATGACTGAAGGGTCCAATTTCACTCTTCAGCAGGTGGATACACAGGTTTTTTCAGCACCGATCACTGAGGAGACTGTCCACTCCGCGTACATTTCAAGTCCACACCGAAGGCAAAGAGCCAGCTCTCTTCTCAAATATATAAAAGCATATGCAGTTTGAATTTCAACACGAATCTGACAACATCACGGGTGATTTTGTCTACGTGACATTCTTCTGAAAACATCAAGGTCGTGAAAAAACAACCGCACTTGTGGACTCCAAGAAAGCTCCGTTGGCAGAGGGTGGCAGGGCGGGGAGGCCAGGCCGTCCAAATAGATGTGCTCTGTTAATGAAGCTGTCTGTTTGGCCCCCAAACCATGCCATTGGCTGATTCGTGCACTTCTTTGATTATGAGCAAAATACAGCAACTTCAATCACTGGACTTGGGCATGCATTCGGAGCTTCGGTTAGTTGCAGCGATGACCTTGAAGACTAAGGGTTCAAGGTGCTGGCTGAGCCTGCAGACTAGGTGGCTGCTTCAGCACCTGTGAGGCCTATGGATGGATTCTGCCCACTGTGGGAACAGTCCAGACAGCCACCCCAATCCCTGGGGACCACTTTACTACTCCTGGGTGATGACACAGGGGATGCACCTGCCCTTTTCTCTGCTTCCAGAAGCAGGATACAGGGAGTGAGTCTTGTAGACACAACGCAAAATCCAAGCAAGAAAATCAGAACCTCTAGGCTGAGCACAGCACACTGCACATGCGCTCGGTGCCCTGTACGGCAGCTGGAGTGCAGGAAGATGGAGAGCACTAACACGCATGTCTGTTCCTAAGGCTATGACGGGAACTGCAGCCCCAAATGTCTCCTGGTCGTTCTTCCACCTGAAAACAAGCCCATGACAAGGATGGTGGAAACTTCCCCAATTCATCATAATTGTTGTTAGCGTGAATGCTGTGGGCTTTCTTTGTTATTAAATGTTGGCATTTTCAATCAACAGCAATGTGCCACTTCTCGGCAAAAGAATCCAACACGCACATCAGTTCATCTGATCTGGGGTCTGCTCACAGCGTGCAAGGCCCTGGCTTTGGAGCAGGTGCACCTCAGTGGAGCTGGGCTTCAATTCACATTCCTTTTACATCAGGGGATATCAGCTCCAAAACACATGTCTTCCTGACACTTCTCCTACAGAACCTTCGGTCAGAATGCCTGCTGACTCCAGACTCTGCCCACCAAATAAAGCTTGGGAATGATTCTCTCCGTTCAGACAGCTTTCACCGCCGATGTCATGAGAGCTTTATTATGTCTGTTACTATTCCCGTGAGAAAACTCTCTATTCCAGTAGGGAAACAGTGAAATGCTAGGCCATCCTCCAATAAATGAGCTAGGAGCAGAAACGTAAAGTATATTTTTGATTTTCTCTCCCATGCTTGGTTCCTTAGACCAACAAACACCCTTTATAAAACGTCACTCACTTCCTGAGTCTGTAGATCATACAGACTTTGGAATGTGTTTGTCAATGTCTGGCATAAGTCCCTTAGGATTCTATAAAGGCTCCTTAAAATTCAGATGCAGGGTCCTCACTCACAGGAAGTCCCAAGAGGCGTGGCCCGGGAATTAGCACCATTACCAAGCCTGCTGCAGGTAACTGCTATGCAAATTAAAACTGTGGACCACTTCTTTGGAGGAACCAAATTTTATTTGGTCAAGGAGGAATTCTGATGCCGCTGTTTAGAAAGAGACCTAGAGGGGGCTGGCACTGTGGATTAGCATTGCCGGCATCCCATATAGGCGCTGGTTTGAGTTCCAGCTACTCCACTTCTGATCCAGCTCTCTACTGTGGCCTGGGAAAGCAGTAGAAGATGGCCCAAGTCCCTGGTCCCCTGTACCCATATTAGACCCAGAAGAAGCTCCTGGCTCCTGGCTTTGGACTGGCACAATTCTGGCTATTGTGGCCATCTGGGGAGTGAACCAGCGGATGGAACACTTCTCTCTCTCTCTCTCTCTCTCTCTCTCTCTCTCTCTCTCTCTCTCTTTCTCCCTGCCTCTCTGTAAGTCTGCCTTTCAAACAAATAAATCTTAAAAAAAATAAAAATAAAAAAAGAAAGAGGCCTAGAATTATTCCATAAAGCCTCAATCCCTCTGTGTTCCTGCATCTGCAAACAGAACAGCTTCCTGTCAAAATATCCTGCTTCAAGCCTCACTGACCACAGGGTGACCATTTCTACGGATCTCTTCCTATCCACTTAAAAGAAGCTGTCTGACTCAGACACTGTCCAGTGCTGGGTATGTGTGTGTTACAGAACAGAACAGTCCGAGGGCCAAGTTTCTCCTCTGTCTTAAGTATCACTGATCCTGGCAGACGTGGAGACTTGGCAAGAGAGAGCCCCTGCTCTGTGTTGCCACCCCGGAGCATGGCCAACTTAACATCCACCAACCGGGCTCACGTCGTTTCCAGCTTCACTGACAACAGCTCCATTTGCACGGTGGTTTGTGCAATTAGACCTTTAATGTGATGAAGGACGGATAAGAGCTGGGTCACATCCCCAGGAGCAGGGTTTCTCCTTACTTGTCAATTATAAATGACAGCAGAAAATGCCAGCTCCCAACAGGGGGAAGCATGGGGAGGAGTTTCTGTAGATTTGTACTAAGAAAAAGTGAAACAAAGATGGAGAAGGAAATTGAATTACCAGCAATTACTATTTCTCTATTCCTGCTTTTCTGGTCTGTTTTGTTTTGGTACTTAAAAAGCAGAGAGGGGGCCAGCACTGTGGCGTAGCAGGTAAAGCTGCTGCCTGCAGTGCCGGCATCCTATACAGCTACTCCTCTTCTGATTCAGATCTCTGCTATGGCCTGGGAAATCAGTGGAAGATGGCCCAAGTGCTTGGGCCCCTGCACCCACATGGGAGACTTAGAAGAAGCTCCTGGCTCCTGGCTCTGGATCAGCCCAGCTCTGGCCATTGTAGCCATCTGGGGAGTGAACCAGCAAATAGAAGACCTCTCTCTGTCTCTCCCTCTGTCTGTAACCTTACCTCTCAAATATTTTTTTAACATTTATATATTTACTTGAAAGTCAGTTACACAGAGAAAGGAGGAGAGGCAGAGAGAGAGACACAGAGAGAGGTTTTCCATCCACTGGTTCACTCCCCAGATGGCCACCACATCTGGAGCTGTGCTAATCCAAAGCCAGGAGTCAGGAGCTTCTTCTGGGTCTCCCACATGGGTGCAGGGACCCAAGGACTGGGCCATTTTCTACTGCTTTCCTAGGTCATAGCAGAGAGCTGGATCAGAAGTGGAGCAGCTGGGACTTGAACTGGCACTCATATAGGATGCCAGCACTGCAGACGGTGGCTTTACCTGCTACGCCACAGTGCTGGCCCCTCAAATAAATAAATAAATAAATACACACACACACACACACACACACACACACACACACATATATATATATATATATATATAAAAGCAGAGAGACACAGGAAGAGGAAGACAGACAGATCTCTCATTCAATGGTTTACGCCCCAAATGCCCACAACAGTCAGGCCTGGGCCAAGCTGAAACCAGCAGCCCAGAACTCAATCTGGACTTGCCACTGAGCAGCAAGGATCCAACAACTTGAACTATGACCTGCAGTCTCACAGGGTGTGCACCTGCAGAGAAGCCAGAACAGGAGGCAGAGCTGAGACCTGAAACCAGGCACTGGGATGTGGGATGCAGGTGCCCAGTGCAGTGCCTTAACCCCGCCCCCAGCACCTGGCCCCTGTATTCCTGCATTCTTATGCAGCAGGTGGCGACATACAATTGAGAGGAGGGAAGCTTCTTAGCATCTAAGCCTAGGAGACCTTCCGAAGCCTCTGCGTACTCCAGTCATGGAGCAAGCCCACCTCCTCCCCCTTTAAACAAAAACCATCAAGAAAGGGAAACTGAGGCAGCAGGAAGACCGTGATTACCACAGGCAACACAGCGTGTGTAGGAATCTGATGTTCGGACTGCGCTCGGAGCAGCACTATTTCCCAGCTTTAGTGCCCGAGAGATAGGATTTGAGCCACAAATCGTCTCTCATTTCATCTTCTTCCAATAGCTCCTTAAATATTTTAATACTTAGAGTTTTAAAATATCTACAGATCGCTTTTTCTTTTTACCTTAGGGGCACAGAGAATCAGGCCCAGAATTATTAAAAAAAAGGGGGGGGACTATGCACCAGTTTCCCTCCCTAGCCCCCCCCAGGCACCCCCCAAAAATAATGGCCTGTGTGGTCCCACCCTCACCCCCCAGGGCTTAGCCCCGCCCCAGGCTCCCAGGCTCCGCCCCTGCTTGCTGGGTGGCAGAGATCAAGGTTTATCTGGAAGGCCATTCCCACTCACCAGGGGATGGAGAACAAAGGAGCTGGCAAGCTTTAGGGGCCAAGCTGCCCGGCCAAGAGTGTATTAAAGACACTTGGATTGCCTCAGTCAGCTCATTAGCTCAACACATGCAAAACCTAAATCAGGAGATAATCTGCCCTTGATTGTGCCGCTGGCTTCCCGATGTGGTGTCACTAACCCAGCAGGGTGATAACAGGGTGGCTCACAGCAAACAGCCAGCCGGCTGCCCACACTGGGGAACAGGAGTGGATGGGACTTGAACTTTTATGAAAGTTGAGCCCTGTAGGAAGTTTCACTGATCCCCCCCCCAAAAAAAAATTTACCAGGGAGACCTCTGTGTTTGTGCTTTGAAATTTAAATCAACTTAAATATAAATTGCTCTCCCTTTTTTTGGTCATTATGAGACAGAAATCAAGTGTGGGTTTCAGCTCTCTGGTGTGCAAAATGGTCATTAACTTTCTTCTGACCTTAGGTGCACAGTTAATATTGAACTGATGCAAGGGAATGCTCATTCTGCTGATCCAGTTCCCTCCCAGGAGCTGCAGTGCCGGCAGCTGCGTCTTAGCTTCCAACTAGGCACCCGTGTTATTAAAACGGTGGTCTAGGCTCCACTTTAGGCTCTGGCCCTGGTAGCCCCCAAGGCCCAACCACCAGTGTCAGCTCCACCCCTGCCCTAACGGGATTCGCTGCTCCTACTCCCCCTCCACCCCCTCGTAGCAAAGGTATAATAGGACCTGCTTCCTGGACCCAGGTTCTCTTTTTCCTTCTTTGCCCCTTGTGGGATTCCTCCTCCCCCTGCCCCCCACATCAATAAACCCTTTCCCTAACTCCCGTGTTTGGTTTTTTGGTGCGTTCCGTGGTAGCCTTACAAACTGGCCTCTCCTGTCTTAACTCCCACCTCTCTGCTACAACCCTCAGGTCCCTGCTCCTCAGTGTGCAGTCACTGGTAGAAAGCAGACAGGAAGAAGCAGGAATCTCAGCAGTGCAGAGTGACCGTTCCGGACAGATGAGAACAGAGCCTGCTGGTCACAGTGCAGGGACAGAGACCGGAGCGCCCCGTTCCCCACCCCCGCAGGCTCTCATTCTCCACAATGGGAACCAGCTCCAACCAAAGCACTGTGGATGGCTTCTGTGTGTTACACACGCCCTCCCTGAACTGTCCTGCAGCCTGTTTTTGAACACCAACATCTCAAAACCCTGGCTTCATGGAATGTGCCCAGTTGTGGGTTGTAATTATTCACTTCCTTTGTCCAATCAGCTTCACGTGCTATCTAAATGGACATGATCACATTGAGAGATGAAAAACCAAATGATCTTGCCTTGCTTCCTAATTTCCTGAATTCTAAACAATCCACAGGGTTGAAGAAGTCCCACTTCGACTCAATACTCTCAGGTCTCTTGCTAGTCAGAAGGAATGAGTGCAAAGGGCTATTTTCTTTGGTACTATGCCACTGAAGCCACTGAATGGTTATTTATCACCTCGACTTAATAGTGCTAATTACAAAAGACAGTGTCATGGGAATTCTTTTATAAAGGCCATTTTCTTTGGATCCCAGTGGGAGAGTTAGGAAAAATGTACCAAGCATCTGCTACTTGCATTTTCAATGATTGCTGGGCTTTACGGGTGCTATATAAGTATTAATTTTTTTTTGATGGTAAGAATCTTACATGTCTAAATATCTTTCCACTTTCCACTGCGTGGAGATGGACTGTTTCAAGACCTGTACTGTGGTTTTTCATGCCACATTTTTTAAAACGGAAAGAAGCAACCTGCCCACCAATGAACGGACCACTGCTCGGTGAGCACAGGCACGGCTGGAGACGGGACGCGAACACGGGAGATCTGTCAGCGAGCAGGGACGGAGGAACTGTCTCTGGGAATGTGAGGACAAGGAGTTAGCTTAGCACCCAGAAGGGGGACGATCCTTAGAACTTCAGAAGTCAGCACGGTGCCAGGCAAAGCTCTCTTCCGGGGAGAAGAGCCAACACCATCAATCAGCCAGGCCAACACCATCAATCAGCCAAGACAGGCGTGCTGTGCTAGTTATCTTAGAGGAAAATACACTCTACGTCTTTCTCTTGGTCGACAAAGGCTACTTTCAGTGGGGTTACGAGGCGACGGGGCAGGCTTCTGTCGCGCATGCGTGAGAGTGATGCAGGTGGGTGGGCCAATCACAGCCCGCGTGGGGGAAAACACCAGAGCTGAGAGAACACAGGTGCACCCTCCAAGGACAGGCTGCGGGAGTCTTAGGAAAACTGAAGGGCTGGAAACATCACTAAAAAATAAGCACAATCTCTTGATTATTTAAAATACAGCCAACGGGATTCTGTTCAAAGGCAGCGTTCTGTAGCTTGAACGCTCAGCTCTCGGAGAGCAGATAGGGGGAAAAAAATCACTCAGGAGATTGCAACGGGTTTTTAAGGACATTTATGTTGTTTACAAGAAATATTATCACACGGTATCAGAAACGTGAGAGGATTTGAAACAGCAATAATTACACTAGTGTGAGAAGCCGTCTGCTGGCTCTTAATTTTGTTTTTTAATCTCTAGTCTAAAATCCCATGTTGACATGCCTTCAAAATATGAGCTTTGTGCTTGCCAAAATATGGGAGGGAAGTCAAATATGACGCTACGATGAAAGACGAATATGTCATCTAAAAATAGAGGAAAACTTTATAGGAGTGAAGGAGTGGGAGCAATCCCATAGGTTGAAGGTAATTTTTCTTGTAAACATACAAAAGGAAAAGCCTTATTCTTTACTGCTAAAGTAGCCAATCAATCAATCAATCGATCGATTGAATTTCTCATGACAAAGCTGCACAGACATTTTTCCTTGGCATATGTCTTTTCAATTGTGTCAGACCTCAAACCTCACAAATGGCCCACATCAGAGTGCCCAGTCAGTGTGCCATTCTCTCCGGTCGTATACACATGTACTTAAGAGGGAGACGGAAAGCCACTGCATCTTCCTAAAATGTGTTACTCGTGACCAGCGCTTGTTAGTATCAGGAGAACTGCAAAGCTGAGACTTTAGAACAACCAGGGTGGTTGTTAGAAAACCCTCATTTTGTCTAACAGGTCCACCAGGATTCCTACATCCAAGTGGGAGACCCAGAGGAGGCTCTTGGCTCCTGGCTTCAGATCAGCCCAGCTGCAACAGTTGTGGCTATTTGGGGAGTGAACTAGCAAATGGAAGACCTTTCTTTCTGTCTCTCCCTCATTCTGTCTGCAACCCCACCTCTCAAATAAAAACACACACACATAATTGGGTCCCTGCAGCCCAAGTGGGGGGGGGGTGTCTCAGACTGACCTCCCGGCTCTTGCCTTTGACCTTGTCCCACCCAGCTATTGCAGGCATTTGGAGAATGGACCCGTGGATGGGAGCTCTGTCTCTGTCTCTCTGCCTCTCAAATAAATTAATAAGTTTAAAATAATAGAATCATCTTGCATTTTTTATGTGGACAAATGCATCTTCTGCTCATGATGACTGTTGGTCTCTATCCTACTCATCCACACAACTCCTGATTTTTCATATTATGCCATGAGTTAGGGCCCTGCAAAGTGACATTCAATAACATCAATGGTGGTTCACATTCAGCAAAATCAGTGATAGTTCACGTTTAATAATACCAGAGATAGCTCATGCTCTCATGTCCCTGACTTTAAGTAAATGTTTTCTGATTAGAAAAGTAATGAGGAGGGCTGGCACCGTGGCTTACACCTGCGGTGTCAGCATCCCATAAGGGCACTGGTTCTAGTCCCAGTTGCTCCTGTTCCAGTCCAGCTCTCTGCTGTGACCCAGAAGGGCAGTGGAGGATGGCCCAAGTGCTTGGGCCCCTGCACCCGCATAGGAGACCAGGAAGAAGCACCTGGCTCCTGGCTTTCGATCGGCGTAGCGCCAGCCATGGCGGCCATTTGGGGAGTGAACCAACAGAAGGAAGACCTTTCTTTCTATCTTTCTCTCTCACTGTCTATAAATCTACCTGTCAAATTAAAAAAAAAAATACTTGCAAAATACATTATGTGCCTGTTGTACTGTCAATTGCCTCTTTAAAAAAAAAAAGAAAGAAAGAAAGAAAAGTAATGAGGACAAGGACTGCTTTAGAGAGAAACAAAGGCTTCTTTCTTCTACCCTCCAAACCACAGTAAATTTGAGAGAGGCTAAAATAAGCAAAGGTGCATATCACTGTATTCAAAGAATCCAAATACACTACCTGTCCAGAACTTGAGTTCATGCTGAGAATGGAGGAGAAATAATAATGGTTCTGTGCAAGAGAGCCTGAGTTACAGGTATGAGGTTCATTCATTCCTCATTTGGTCCTAATCAGGCACCTACTGGACGCCAGGTACAGTAGAGGGCATGGAGGACCCCACCGTGAGCAAGAGCACATTTGGACCCAAGTGTGATTAACATGTAGCCCATATTTCATAAATGGAATTGTACTAGTGAGTCCACAGCAAGCTGAACAAAGAACACTTACTATTGTGATTTTAGAAGGTGACAGAACACAGAACCATCCAGCACAGCCTTAATGAGAGCCCCAGCTACAGAATTGTTTCTTGTGTATGTTTGTTTTTAAAACCAGTTTGAGGGTTTTGTTTGTTTGTTTGTCTTTAGAACAAAGAAGAAAAGAAGCAGGGTCTATGTGTAGTCTAAAAAAAAGTATTAAAATGATAGTTGCCACATCTGGAGTTTGACAGAAGGAATTGATTACCCTAATATCTTATGTCTTGCAGTAAAACTGTTAATTAGGGCTCAGGTGGCCATGCCAGATTTATGTGTAACTGGAAGAGGTTATTCAAATGAGCATCACTAGGAAGAAAAAGTTCTGGCTTCAGCTCACCATACAAACAGAGATAAAAGTAACTGCCAATCAGTGTAGGTTCTATAAATGAATCAAGGTTCACACTTAGTAAAAATCCACTTTCTTGTAATTTTCTAAGAGGCCATTAGGATGTGCCTTTAAGTGGTTTTCTGCACTGAGAACAAACCTTAGTGATAGTAATAGCATTTTACAGCTTCATACAATTTACAGAAATTAGCACAGATACCCTTGCACCTCTTCTCTTTGCCTGGATTGCTTATTCCGCTGCTAATGGTAGCTAATCGGTGTCTTGGGAGATGCGTTTCTTCCCTTTTGCAAGAAACCCACTGCCAAAGCACTTCTAGCTCTAATTGTCTTTATTTTGTACCCACGCATTTTTTTTTAAGATTTATTTTTATTTCTTTGAAAGGCAGAGTTAGAAAAAGAAAGACACAGAGAGACCCTCCATCCACTGGTTACTCCCCAAAGACCCACATTGACCAAAGCAAGGAGCCTGGATCTCCATCTGGGTCTCCCACATTGGGTGGCAGGGGCCCAAGCACCTGGGCCACCTTCCACTGAGTTCCCAGGCCATAAGTAGAGGAGCAGCCGGGACAGGAACCGGCGCCCACAGGGGATGCCAGCACCATAGGCGGAGGCTTCGCCCACTATGCCACAGTGCCGGCCCTGAACCCCATTGGTCGAGTCATCACCTGCTGCCCCCTAGGGCTCACACTACCAGGAAGCTGGGGTTGGGAAAGGACTGAGACTTGAGCCCACACACTCCAACATGGCATGGGGACATCCTAAGCACAAGACCAAATGCCTGCCCCCCACCAGGTCATTTTTAAGACGAGTTATTGGAAATCATTTGAGTCCAACGCTTGCATGAAACACGAAGATTAAGAATTCTCACATGGCCTAAAAAGAGCCAATTAGAAGACAAAACAGAAGCAGATATGGATAAACTGATTCTGAAGTTGATACAGAATGGGAAATAACCAGAAGAGCCAACAAAATACTGAAGAAGAACAAAGGTGGAGAGCTGACGCTGCCCAGTTTCAAGACTTAAAAGCGGCAGTCGTCAAGGCATGTGGTATTGGTAGAAGAATAAACAGACCAAGGTACAGAACAGAGAGCCCAGAAACAGAGCGTCACAAATACAACCAACAGATCTCTGACAGAGAAGCAGAGGCAGGGCAGGCGTGCAGTGCCGGCATCCCACACAGGTGCCAGTTTGCATCCTGGTTGTCCTGCTTCTGAACCAGCTCTCTGCTAATGCCCTGGAAAAGCAGTGGAAGATGGCCCAAGGCTTGGGCCCCAACACCCATGTGAGAGACCTGGATGAAGCTCCTGGCTTCAGCCTGGCTCAACCCTTGTCTCTGTGGATAGAAGATCTCTCTCTCTCTCTCTGTCTCTCTATCTCTCTGCCTCTCTGTAACTCTTTTTTTTTAAGATTTATTTTTTATTTTTATTTGAAAGAGAGAGAGAGAGAGGGAAAGAGAGAGAGAGAGGGAAAGAGAGAGAGAGAGAGAGAGAGAGAGGCCTTCCATCCGCTGGTTCACTCCCCAGATGGCTGCAGCAGCCAAAACTACACCTATCTGAAGCCAGGAGGCAGGAGCTACCTCCTGGTCTCACGTGGTTGCAGGGGCCCAAGGACCTGGGCCATCTTCTACTACTTTCCCAGGCTATAGCAGACAGCTGGATTGGAAGTACGGCAGCCGAGACACGAACAGGTGGCCATACGGGATGCCGGCGCTTCAGGCCAGGGCTTTAACCCTCTGTGCCTTCTCTGTAACTCTTTGAAATAAACAAATCTTAAAAAAAAAAGAAAAGATAAGAAAGAAAAGAGCCAAGGGCAATGCAAGGTAGAAAGAATGTTCTTTTCACAAATGGTGCAGAAAGAACTGGACACCCATGTGCAAAGTGATGAATCTAGATACGGGCTGTACACCCTTCAGAACAACGAACTCCAATGAACCACGGACCTGAAGACAAAGCACAAAACTATAAGACTCTCAGATGATAACACAGGAGAAAACTTGGATGACCTTGGATGCGGTAATGACTTTTTAGGGATAGCACCAAAGGCGTGACTCATGAGAGAAATAACTGGTAAAGTTTTTACTAAAACAAAACCTCTATTTATAATAGGCACCCTATTTATAAAGGCACTTTTAACAGAATGAGAAAACAAGCCACAGGCCGGGAGGAAATATTTGCAGAAGACCTGTCAGATAAAGGACTGTTAGTCAAAATACACAACAAACTCTTAAAACTCAACAATGAGAAAATGAACAAGCCAATTAACGCACCAAAGATCTCAAGAGATGCCTCCCTGAGCGTCCTGGGTCATTAGAGAGCTGCCAATCACAATGAGCTATCCCTGCAAACCTATCAGAGTTTGTACAATCCAGAGCAAGGACACCAACACACGCCGGGGGGGACGTGGAGGAACGGGCACTCGCATTCATTGCTGGTGGGGATACAGAACAGCGCAGCCACGTTGGAAGACAGTTTGGCAGTTTCTAACAAGATTTAACATACTCCTATCACATAATCCTATAATCACATTCCTTGGTATTTACCTCAACGAGCTGAAAACATCTAAACACATAAAAATCTGCATATCGATGTTTATAGTAGCCTTATGTGTAACTGTTAAAACTTCAAAGCATAGTATGGGCTTGTGGCACGCTGGTTAACTTAACCAATTAGGTCACCCACAACTCATATTGCTGTGCCTGGTTAGAAGATACCTACTCTGTGGCTGGAGCTGTGGCACAGAGAATAAAGCTGTTGCCTGCAGTGCCGGCATCCCATATGGACGCTGGTTCAAATCCTGGCTGCTCCACTTCCGACCCATTTTCTGCTATGGCCTGGGAAAGAAGTGGAAGATGGCCCAAGTTCTTGGGCCCCTGCACCCATGTGGGAGACACAGAAGAAGCTCCTGACTCCCAGCTTTGGACTGTTGCAGCTCCAGCTGCTGCAGCCAATTGGGGAGTGAACCATCAGATGGAAGACCTCTCTCTCTCTGCTGCTCCTCTCTGTGTAACTCTTTCACGTAAATAAATAAATCATTTTTTTTTTTTTTGACAGGCAGAGTTAGACAGTGAGAGAGAAAGACAGAGAGAAAGGTCTTCCTTCCTTTGGTTCCCTCCCCAAATGGCCGCTACGGCTGGCACTGTGCTGATCCGAAGGCAGGAGCCAGGTGCTTCCTACTGGTCTCCCATGTGGGTGCAGGGCCCAAGCACTTGGGCGATCCTCCACTGCCTTCCCAGGCCACAGCAGAGAGCTGGACTGGAAGAGGAGCAACCGGGACAGAATCTGGCGTCCCATCCGGGACTAGAACCTGGGGTGCTGGCACCGCAGGTGGAGGATTAGCCTAGTGAGCCATGGTGCTGGCTGTAAATAAATAAATCTTTAAAAAAAAAATCTACTCCACTTCAGATCCAGCTTCTTGCTAACACATACCCTGGGTTAAAGCAGGTGATGGCTCAAGTACTTGGTTCCTGCCACCCATGGGGGAGATCTGGTTTGAGTTCTGAGCTCCTAGTTTCAGCCTGGCCCACCCCTGGCTGTCATGGATGTTTTGGGGAATGAGTCAGCAGACAGACTCTCTCTCTCTCCATATTTCTCTCTCTCAAATAAAAAATGAAAATAAAGAAATAAAATTAAAAGTTAAAAGCAATGAGGATGTCCTTTAGTAGATGAATAGATCAATAAACCATGGTACATCCAGACAACAGAATCTCACCCAGCTCTAAAGAGAAATAAACTATGAAGCCATGAAAAAAAAAAAAAAAAAAAAAAAAAAAAGAAGGGAGAAATGGAAGACTTAAATGCATATGTTCGATAAATAATGAAATAATTCAGTCTTAAAAGCTACTATATAATTCTAGCCATTCAAGTTTAAGGTAAATTAGAGAGAGAGTAAAAAGACCATGGGTTATCAGGGGTTGGAGTGGGGGAGGATGAATGGTTAGACCCTACTCTGCGCGAGGCTGTAATGTGGCTATGAGTCTTTGCACATTTGTCCACACCCGCAGGATGTACAGAAGCAGGAGGGAACCCTAATGTGACCAAGGGACTCCCAGTGACAGCGGTGTGTCCGTGTAGGACCACTGACTGCAGCCAAAGTACCTGTCGAGTTTGGGATGCTGGCCACTTGGGGAGTGAACCAGTGGATGGAAGACCTCTCCCTCTCCCTCTCACTGCCTCTGCCTCTCTGTAACTTTGTCTTTCAAGTAAAAAAATGCATCTTTAAAAGAAAGGAAGCCAGTGTAGCCGCAAACGAGTAACATGAGGCAGGGCAGGGAGCTGGAAACACCCTGCACCCACGTTGCCATCTGGGCTGTGGCGCTGCCCCACGGTTGTACTAGATGCCACCACCGAGCAGCCCGGGAACAGGGTACTCAGACTCTGTCTGCACTGTCTCTTACAACAGTATGTGAATGGGCAATGATCTCAAAATCAAGGTGCGTGTCTAAGATGATCTCACTCTTAACAAAGCTGAATATTAATAGATAGCAACAGCAATATGTGCATATTAATAAGGAAAGGTATCTGGAAAGAGATACAACCAAAGGGGGTTGGTGGTTGTGTTGGTGAGATGACGTGTGATTTTTCAGTTTCTTCTTCATACGTTCATGTATTATAAAAGTTCTCTCAGTGAGAATGCTCAACTAAGATAGCAAGAATAAATGAAGCTATTTTCATTACAGAAATAGTATGTTATTATATACAATTTTTTTCACTGATCATTTCACCATCTGCATATTAATTCTTTAAAACATCATTTCAAAGGCCGATTGGCTCCATTATGGCCATCCATCAATGATACTGGCTCCCGATGAGAGAGACTTGGGTGGCTGGCTTGCTTCCATGCTGTTTTCAACAGAACCACGCACATCCTTCCACTGCAAACTTCACGTGCACCTCTAATTGGGTCCCACAGCTACGCCCCAGCCGTGCAAGGGCTGGCTCATAGAGCTGTGAACACTGTGCACATTGAACAACTGCTCTCCTGAAAAACCACGTCCCTGTGGCTACTGTGTGTGAGGAGTTCCCAAAATGACAATCGCATTCCGAGCTGCACAGAGGGCATAAGGAAGGAAAACGGATGTGTTAACCTCATCCGGTGACATCAAGACCTGAGGAGACGGCACCACAATCGTCACTTCCCACCATCTAGCATGTGTGGGTCTTTGCCTACTCCTCTTCATTTCCCTTCAAACCACCCAGCCTGACGTCGCAGCCACTCTCTTGGCCTTGATCACCTGTCCCTACCCTGTTCCCCTGCCTCCTTGCTGCCACTCAACCACACTGGGCACGCCTCTGCTGACCACACCTGCCTGGCACACCCCTCCGGGGCTCCCTTCTGTCCTGACTCTGCACTTTGGCTCAGGCATGCTCGGACACACGGCCGTCCTGTCCCACTCAGGGAAAACCAGGCGCTCCCCACCCCAGCCTCCCGTGCTGGATTTCCTCGGTCATTCTTTGGCAGTGACACGTGCTACTTTATGATTATTATTATTACTTCCTATCTTATTCTGAAACATCAAGAAGACAAATCCCACCCTCCCAGGCACTGCCATCCCAACTCGTCCAGGATGTGCAGACAACTCCCGTCCCTGTTACCAAGATCCGCTCCAGCCCGACTGATTTCTCAGCCGTCCCTCAAACAACTCCGTGCTGCTGTCCGCCTCCCCTCTACAAACACCTGCAATGCACCTGGGCTCAGACACTGTCCCTTCAGCTTCTCCTCCACCACCTTCGTGACGCCCAGGCTGCGTCCTCTACGTCAGCCAAACCCACACGGGAAGTGACAGCAATGTAACGAGGGAATTCACACTCAAAAACCCAACCAGGAGACGAGCCAGCGCGTAGACTGCCACTGGAAAAGGAAAGCTGTGAAGCGTGAGCCCTTCCCGTGCCACTGACTGCTTCAAAATCCGCCCTCGTTTTGAGGCTGACGTAGTCTTGCTGCCTGAAAAGTCCCCGTCCAGTTCACCATTATCCAGGAAGTACTTTCCTAGCGATTCCCATTCCATTCAGCACTGGCCTCCTCCCTCTGAACGGGAACGGTGCAGGCCGCCTCCTTCTGACATGCAGAGTGCTTTTTCTCCTCCCTTACAAGGTATGTGCAAGCTCCCACTTCCTTTCCACACGTCACCGCCATAGATGATACCCCACAGGTGTGGGACTTAGATCCACGCAGCCAGTCCCAGGAAGAATACTGACCTTGCCATGTCATTCAGCAATTACTTTTAGAAGAAACGACTTGGAATGTTTTTTTAAAGCATTCTTACACAAAGATCGTCCCCCGTGGAACGCAGTCTTCTTTGTTGGTATGATATGGCATGCAAGGTGCACTTACACCCTTCTCACGGGAGCAGTGGACGGCAAACATGTTTGTAAATCTCGCTTTTCCTTGGAATTGGAAATAAGCTAGAGCACAGGTAGTGAAAGTATAAGAACCACATATACAGCATCCTGCGCCATTTTGATGGTGGAATAAATCATCCTGAAAGCAGTGACATTCTCTGCTTCCCACACGGAGGCTTCCAGAGACACGCTCTGCTGTGAACTGTCCCCAAAGCGCTCGACTCCCCCGGCAGCCCCTGCAGAGACTACTCACCAGACTTCCTTGCTTTCAAAGCAATAACAGCAGCAAGCTCTCTCTGCACCTAATAAAATATTAGAGGGGAAAAAAAATCAAATCACAAGAAGAAAATACAGCTTGAGAAAGTAGCACTTTGTTTTTAGATCTGCAACCCAAACTAAGAGCAGCCACAAGAAAGTACAGGTTTTCTCTCCTCACTTATTTGTTGCTTGTTTGCATTCAGTACATGGAAACATGTCTGCATAGGGATTTTGGGCCAATAATCTGGAAGAATCCCATAGACTTACTTAAAAAACAACTTAGTTGCCAGAATGTATACACTGTGCAACACTGGTGCATATACCACAACGACAGAGAGCACTTCAGAGAGCTCACTGTATTGCATCAGAAATAATGCAAATATGAATTAAATTAAGATGGCAAAGACATTACATAGTGTTTATCCCAGAAAGATGCTGGTTTATATAGAAATTCTAGAAAAACTGAGACAGGTGTTCCTGGTTTGATCTCCATGAGTGTTCACTGCAAGCCTGCCCAGTTTACAGTAGCCATTTTGGACAACACGCCTCAGATAGGCTGGTGTCCTCACCTTCCAGGACAGGCGAAATGGGAAGAATTAATTTAAAAGCCAAAGTGGGAGCCAGCGCTGTGGCACAGCAGGTTAAGCCTCTGCCTGCGATGCTAACATATCACAGGAGAGCCAGTTCAAGGCCTGGCTGCTCCACTTCCAATCCAGCTCCCTGATAACACACCTGGGAAAGCAGCAAAGGATGGCCCAAGTACGTGGGCCCCTGTCACCCACATGAGAGACTCAGATGCATCTCTTGGCTCCTGCCTTTGACCTGGCGCAGCCCCGGGGCCGCTGCAGCCATTTGAGGACTGAACCAGAGGATGCACGATCTCTCTGTCTCTGTCTCTCTTTCTCTCTCTGAAATTCTGCCTTTCAAATAAATGTATTTTTTACAAAAAGCCAAAGTGCATTAAACCCCACTAATTTGTCCAAATTTTTTAGTGCTTGTATACTCTCTTGCTCTCACCACTTTGAATGCTTAAATGCTTCCATAAAAATCATTTCAAAGGGGAACGCAGACAAAGACAAGGGAAGGTTAAGCACAGCTACCTTCCACGACACCATGAGGATAGTCTTTGGGAACTGTCTGAGAAGAATACGACTTCCCTAGGGTGCCAGCCCTTTCCCCTCCAGGACACAATCTCCCAACATCGAGGTGTGTGTCCAGGTATCTGAGGGGTTTGCAGGACCCCGGGGCTGGAGGTGTGCAGCCTGGGAGTTTATCCAGCTGGACACATCACAGAAATGACACTTCAAAGGGAAGTGCCGGAGGTCAAGGTTAAAGTGCAGCCTTGCTGTTCAAATTACTCAATTTGGATTCCTCTGCTGGAAAGGGATCATGAGAGGCCCCTGGGACTGCATTCTCCGTGGCCAGTACGTCATCACCCCTTAAGAGGGTGGCTCACCCCACACAGCTGTCACTGCCACCCTTGCCCGGATGGGCGGCCACTAAGGAGCACCTGTGGCGATTTTGCTGCGTCGTGGATGCCTGGGGAGTCTCCCAGCGGTGAGAGCACCATCAGTCCCTCCCTCTGTTTGGGAGTTTGGGCTCCAGAAATGCTGGTGAACGGAGAGCCTAAAGTTACAGACCTGGCCACCGCAGCCATTTGGAGAGTGAACCAGTGGATGGAAGACCTCTCTGGGTCTCTCTCTCTCTCTCTCTCTAACTCTACCTTTCAAATAAATAAGCAAATGTTAAAAAAATATAGAAGGCAAGCAAGCTTCTTTTTTCATATAAAATACACAAGACTGTTCCCCTGCACGGCACTGCAGCCCTGAGCCTCTGGCGACAGCACAGGAGGCTGTGGCACAGCGTGGGACGCAGAGTGCTGTTCACACTTCTACCCCAGGAGAGAAGAGGGTTTTGACAACACCCCCAAAGGAGCTGATGGAGTAAAACGTCAGCCAGGAGAGAACCCATTACATGCTCCTACACCATTGCCACTCAGTGTATGTTTTCAAAGGTTTATTTATTTATTTAAAAGGCAGCGTTACCCAGAGAGAGGAAGGGAGAGGGAAGAGGGAGGGAGGGAGAGGGAAAGAGAGGGAGAGAGAGAGAGGAAGGGAGAGAGGGAGAGAGAGAAAGGAAGGGAGAGAGAGAGAGGGAGGGAGAGAGAGGGAGAGAGAGGGAGACAGAGGAAGGGAGGGAGAGAGGGAGGGAGGAAGAGGGGGAGGGAGAGGGAGGGATGGAGGGAGAGAGGGAGAGAGAGATTGATTGCTCATTTGCTGGTTCACTCCCAAATGGCCCCAAGTCTTTTAACGGACACTGCTGACTTCCCCACTGCATCTGCTTGTGCTGTGGATTATTTTTGTTTTTCTCTGACCTTACCTAAAACAGAACCTTCGCAGGTCAGGTGTGAGAAAGGCAGGGCCAAGAACCACGCTCTGATCCTGGCCATTGCTTTTTATCAAATGCAGATGCTAAGCTTCTTCATCTTGCAAGAAGAGGACCTTGGCTTTTGCTCTGGTAACTGCTCCCTACCGCGATGCCCACCTCCTTTGCTGAACCCTCCAGGGTCAGGCGACTTTCAGAACCCAAACTTTTACAGCTCAGAAAGTCACCCTTCCAGCACACATTCCCATAGCGAGGTCTGGGACAGACACCGGTCATCTGGCACAAGACGACTCCTGCAATGAAGCGCATGATTGTCCACACCAAACAGGACAAGGAAGGCTAGAAAACGCTTCAGGTTTGGCCAGCAAGGGTATGCCATCTGGGTTAGATTGCAAAGCTGCTGCTACTCGGAGCCTGTCTAAATGAGAATCTGGGTGGGGACGGGCTGGGGCAGCCAGGACTCAGGCAGTGTCGTTGCTGTTGTACGTCACCTATATGATGGCAGGCAGCTGTCGGGCTGAGAACCACTGCTCTATTCAACCGGACTCCGTATTTCAATTTTACAATGATTTCAACTGACCATCCATCTTTACTCTTTATTGTATTCTCCTCTAATTCAATTCATTTGTAAAGGAGCACGGCCTTCACTGTCTCAGACGCACACGCACACACACACACAGCCATAATTCAATCAAGCAATCGAATGATTAGATTAACTTCCCGTAGCAGTGGATGACAGACAGGACCTGCTGGAGTACGTGGAATATTGCAAGGCAGGCTTTGGAGAAGCTTCAATTTTAATTTAAAATATAGCTTATTCAATATGAAAAAAATCTATATAATTTAAGACAGATACATCAAAGGGTATGTTTGCCCTTGTGTCTATCCAAATAGAGGATGAGTAAGGGATTGATGAGACAGATCCCAAACTCCCGCCTCTCCCCTCTCACCCATCAGAGACACCGGTCAGACGCACGCTGACATGTTGTCAGCTTTCTGCCTTCAATAAACCAGCATGGCTGTTGACAGAATCACCTTGAAATTCAACACGAATCAGAGCCAGTCTTCCATCTTCTGCTCTAGCATTCTGTCTCCCTTCTTCCCTGGGTACTGCACCTGGGACTTCAGAGTAAAAACCCCAAAAGCTCACACAAGCTATTCTACATCAGAGCAAGGACGGGACAACAGGCAGTGTCAAATGGCCTAGCGGTTGATGCTGGTGAAGACGTCCATTTTCCCTGGGGCCGGCGCTGTGGCATAACAGGGAAAGCTATAGTGCTGGCATCCCATATGGGTGCCATATGGGATGCCAGCTCCTGTCTTGGCCACTGCACTTCCAATCCAGTTCCCTGCCAATGGCCTAGGAAAAGTAGTGGAAGATAGTTCAAGAGCTTGGGCCCCTGTCACCCACATGGGAAACTTCGATGAAGTGCCTGGCTCCTGGCTTTGGCCTGGTCCAGCCCTGGCCGTTGTGGACACTTGGGGAGTGAATCAATGGGTGGAAGATCTCTCTATGTACCTCTCTCTCCCTCTCTCTGTAGCTTGGACTTTCAAATAAATTGTTAAATCTTTAAAAGGAAAAAGATGTCCATTGTCCACACTGGAGTGCCTGGATTCAATATCCAGCCCAGCTCCTGAAGTAATTAGGGTACTGCTACCCAGGACTGAGTTCTAAGCTCCTGGCTTTGGCCTTGGCCAAGCCATGGTCCAGCCTTGGCTGTTGTGGGCATTTGGTGAGTAAACCAGTGGCCAAGAGCTTGCTTGTTTTCTCTCTCAAATTAAAAAAAAGAAGAAAAAAAAATTTTTTTTGACAGGCAGAGTGGACAGTGAGAGAGACAGAGAGAAAGGTCTTCCTTTTGTCATTGGTTCACTCTCCAATGGCCACCATGGCTGGCGCACTGTGCTGATCTGAAGCCAGGAGGCAGGTGCTTCTCCTGGTCTCCCATGCGGGTGCAGGGCCCAAGCACTTGGGCCATCCTCCACTGCCTTCCCGGGCCATAGCAGAGAGCTGGCATGGAAGAGGGGCAACCGGGACAGAATCCGGCACCCCAACTGGGACTAGAACCCAGTGTGCCAGCACCACAAGGCGGAGGATTAGCCTACTGAGCCACGGCGCCAGCCAAAAATTTTAAATAGAAGAAAAAAAATTAATAAAAAAACAAATAAAGTAAAGGAAGTTCATTTCATGAAGGTAAACTAATGTTGGCCAAAGTCTTAATAAACCAAAGGTAATCCTTACAAGCTATTGTTTTTTGTTCTTTCTCTTTCTTTCTTTTTTAAGATTTATTTATTTGAGAGGTAGATTTACAGAGAGACAAAGAGAGAGAGAGAAAGGTCTTCCATCCATTGGTTCACTCTCCAAATGGCCGCAATGGCTGGAACTGGGCTGATCTGAAGCCAGGAGCCAGGAGTTTCTTCTGGGTCTCCCATGTTGATGCAGGAGCCCAATGACTTGGGCCATCTTCTACTACTTTCTCAGGCCATAGCAGAGAGCTAGATTGGAAGAGGAGCAGCTGGGACTCGAACTGGCACCCATATGGGATGCCGGCACTGCAGGCCAGGGTGTTAACCCACGGTGCCACAGCACCAGCCCCTAATAGGAATTTTTTTAAAACATAGAGCTCATCCTCTCAATCTCCTAGACTAAATGGAAGAAGAAACATAACCCAATACTCTTCTTTGTTTTATTTCCAAATACGTTTAACTTTGGAATCACTACACACTCCTGAGCTCCCATGCACTTTCAGAAATCTAGAAGCAATAACAATGCTTCTTAACCAATGTACTTCGTACACAACACAGACTGAGCAGGGACGCTGGTTATTAGACTTTCCTCCTAGGAAGAATTATGCACGGGCTAAGGAACAATTTTCTTTGTTCCTCAGAGGCCTGTTTTCCTATTTCCAAGTTCATTATTGTGTTCTAAAGAGCTAATAGCACCACAGATCTGACACAGGGATAATCTTGTGATTATCTGTTACTGTCAACTAATAATTAGAAATTAAGAAAGTTATCTATCTGTCTATACCCTGCTGTTCTCCACCTAATACTTCATTTAACAGAGTTGTTTTCCCAGTCATTTCTGACAGCAGTCAAGGAAGTGTTAAACATGCTGGGATGATAAATACATGTGTGTTTACTCATTGTCTCAAGGAAATTAGGGACATTTGCAACATCTCTTAGATAGGCTATTTTACTGAATACATACATATGCTCATCAGCTACATTATAACTGAGATAATGGGTGACCATTTAAAGGCTGACACGTGTAGAAGTGACCTGAAACTAACAAAACAAACTGGAATAAAGTCCTACATTTAGGTTTAAAAACTGTTATTTAAGCTTGCTACACGTACAATGAATCCGACAGGGGTCTGCCATGGAAAGAACTGATAGGTGATGACATGAGTTAACTGTGGGGGGCAACGAGGGGACAGTCACCTCCCCATGGCTGGACCTGAGGGACACAACAGACCATGTGCCTGCCCTCCCTGCTCACTGTGGGCTCAGGCGCCTGGACACTGTGGCACAGTCACCTCCTGCTGCTCATCTCCTCTTGATAGCAAGAGGAGCTGTAGGCACAACACCACCATGAACTTCACATATTTGCAAGGTACAAGGTGAAATTCAGCCCAATGGAGAGGCAAAACACGGGTCTGAGCCCAACCTGAGAATTTCCAAGCAGCCAGAGCTCTCTGGAGTGGCAATGGTGCACCGGCTGAGCGTCAGCAGAACGTGGTGCACACAGGACGGCCAGCAGCAGAAGCACCTCGTTCCAGGACTTGTTCAAGGTTTGCTTCACAAACGCCTCCCTCTCAAATCACCCCACTGGCAAATCAGCACAAAGCCGTTCACGCCACCTGGGGATGGTGACCTCTGTCCATCCGCAGTGGAACAGTCAGTGATGTTAAGCCCATCGAATCCACCAGAGAGAGAGAGAGAGAGAGAGAGAGAGAGAGAGGGAGGGAGGGAGGGAGGGAGAGAGGTGCCAATCCAAACAGATGAAAAATTACTGTGGGAAGTCATTTTCTGTTGTGGAAACCTCACGAATTTCATAGTAGAAAGAACAGGAGAAGCTACAAATGTTTGAAGGAATCTGACGAGGGCAAGCTGATGACACTAACATCTCCAAAGGTCAGGCACATGCCGTCTCCTGCAGGTTTCAGAGCCGCCCTCACAGCCTCTGACAAAGCCCCAAACCAAAGCCCCAGCTGCCAATCAAGAGGCATTTCCTGATGAAGAAAATGTTCACGTACGTGAAACGGATTCTAACAAAACAGGTGGCCATTCCGATTTCTACAGTAACACTGAAACAAAACGTTCATCATGCTTACATTCTCACATTTTTAATTTTTATGTCTCAAATTACTTTTCTTCCATTTTCTGGCAAGCCTAATTTTTCAACATGTATAATGCGGCTAATGATTCTTCAATGAATTCACCGAGTCTATTTAATAAAGAAGCTTCAAGGTCATGACATAATTTGCGAAC
The DNA here is from genome assembly GCF_033115175.1 of Lepus europaeus. Taxonomy (NCBI): domain Eukaryota; kingdom Metazoa; phylum Chordata; class Mammalia; order Lagomorpha; family Leporidae; genus Lepus; species Lepus europaeus. The sequence continues at coordinate 26,396,817 of NC_084846.1, forward strand.
TCAAGCCGTATGATGCCTTTTATGCAGCAATTTTCTCGTTTGCCTGAGAAATGTCTTCTCTCAACCCTTATCCTTTTTGGAGGCAGGAATATAAACTGAAGCAGCAGCAGTATAACTGCACCACTCACCAAGTCCCACACAAACAGAGATGGAAGACTACGGAACTTGTAGGGATGTTGCACTGGAAATACACTAAGACAAACCTAGATCAAAGATGCTCTTTTTTCCTTTAAGATTTATGTATTTATTTGAAAGGGAGTTACAGAGAGCAAGAGAGCGAGAGAGAGTGAGAGAATTTCCAACCACTGTTTTATTCTCTAAATGGCCACAACAGCCAGGGCTGGGCCAGGCTGAAGCCAGGAGGTAGGAGTTCCATCTGGGTCTCCCATGTGGACGGCAGGTGCCCAAGGACTTGGGCCATCTTCTGCTGCTTTCTGAGGCTCTTTAGCAGGGAGCTGGATTGGAAGTGGAACAGCCAGGACTTGAAACAGTGCTCAAATGGGATGCCAGCATCACAGGAGGTAACTTAACCAGCTGAGCCACAATGCAGACCCCAACTAAAAACCTTTCCAAGTAAAATGTTTATAAGAATTGTGAGCACGTGTGAGCTTCCTGGAAGAACAAAATTCAGAACTCAAGATCCAAATACTCGTGTCGAAGAGATTTCACAAATAAGACCAGTGTAAGCAAATAACGAAGGATAGAATTAAAAGGGAGAGAATGATCCTGCGGGGGAAGCAGGACACACAGCAGACTCATAGAATGGCAAACGCCCAAAACAGCACTCCTGCCTCAGAATCAACCCTTGGGACATTCGGATCTGGCTAAAAGGTCCATGAGAGTCTCACAAGCATGGAAAGCCATGACATGGTGGCAAAAAACAATCTAAATGAAAGATCCTGGTGAACAAGACCCCAGCAGAAGGAACAGGCCATCAAGGAGAGAGGCGCCTTTCTCTGAAGGGAGGAAGGAACCTCCACTGTGATACTGCCTTGACTAAACAAGTTCAGAGTCAGTGAACTCAAGGAGCTTCCATAGCCTACACAGCACATAGCAAGAGTCTTGGGTGATTGCTGACGTCATAAATAAGAGTGCCAATTGTTAAATCAACAACGGGAGTCACTGGGTACATGCTCCCCACGTAGGATCTCTGTCCTTAATGTGTTTTACTATGAGACTTAAAAACACTACTAGTCGAACAATACCCTATACCTTGTGCGGTTGTGTGAGTGCAGCCTGTTGAAATCCTTGCTTAGTATATACTAAGTTGATCTTCAGTATATGAAAGTAATTGAAAATGAAACTCAATGAAGGGCGGGATGGGAGAGGAAGTGGGAGAGGGGAGGGCCATGGGAGGGAGGGAGGTTGGGGGGGCACAACAATACAAAGTTGCACTTTGTAAATGCACATTTATTAAATAAATTTATTAAATAAATAACATTTATTAAATAAATTTATTAAATAAATAACTATATAACAAACAAAAAAAGAAAAAAAAGAACTTAACACTTTACCCTTTTAGTATTTTTTATGTTCTACTTAAAACTATTGGTTGAACTCTGTAATTAATACACAATTATTCTTAGGTGTTTAATTAATGCTATAACTAGTGTTCAAATAGTATTTTACATTTTGTGTTTCTGCGTGGGTGCAAACTGTTGAAATCTTTACTTCGTATATGCTAAATTGATCTTCTGTATATAAAGCTAATTGAAAATTTAAAAAAAAAAGATCCAAATACTCTAAAACAGGGGTAGGAGAACCTTCTAATTAAGCTGAGCAGCGGAATGCAATGGAGGAAGGGACACACCCAGACCGCAGCTGCTTAAATACTCACATTCGCAGCGTTCAAGCCTCTGCTTCCCACCACAATCAGATACTTCTTGACAATGAGTGTGGACACTACTTATTCTACCCACCCAGGCCACCGTGGGACAACGAGCACTCAAATGTTTTATCCTTAAGCAAGGAACAATGCTTCCAAGGGCTTCCAGCTTCAGAGCTTACTTTAAAAGTTAGCTCAGGGCCGGCACCGTGGCTCACTAGGCTAATCCTCCGCCTGCGGCGCCAGCACCCCAGGGTTCTAGTCCCGGTGGGGTGCCAGATTCTGTCGTGGTTGCTCCTCTTCCAGGCCAGCTCTCTGCTGTGGCCCAGGAGGGCAGTGGAGGATGGCCCCAGTGCTTGGGCCCTGCACCCGCATAGGAGACCAGGAGATGCACCTGCCTCCTGGCTTCGGATCAGCGCAGCGCGCCAGTCTCAGCAGCCATTTTGGGGGGTGAACCAACGGAAAAAGGAAGACCTTTCTCTCTGTCTCTCTCTCTCTCACTGTCTAACTCTGCCTGTCAAAAAAAAAAAAAAAAGTTAACTTAGAGTTCCACAGAATTCTGAAGCTTCTTGTAACCGTACAGAAGTGGACTTCAGCTTTACAAAATCACCTCAGTCGATTTAACTAGCTGTGGCTCGGCAGCTCGCGATGTGTAAGAGGTAGCTGCCGTCTTGGGATGAAGGGCTCACGCAGACTCCACAAGAGACGTGTATTCACTTGTGTCTCCGCCATAGCAAATCACTACCCACTAAACAGCACACAGTGACAGCCACGTGTGTTCCCACATCGCTGCAGGCCGGAAGCTCAGGCACAGCACGGCGTGAAGGGTTCTCTGCTCCACAGACTCACGCGGCACAAACCAAGATATCTGTGGCTGCATTCCTCGCGGGAGGCACGGAGGGATGATGCACTTCGGACTGCCGGCAGAACGCGGCCCTTGCATCTGTAGGATGACGCACCTGCTCCTGGCTGCACGCCCCCTGGCAGCCACCCCTGGCTCTGGGAGGCCCCGGTCTGGTGCTTGCACCTGGGCTGCTCCATGTGGGAGCCAGCCATGGCATGCTGGATTCTTCCCAGGCTTAGGCTCTCTTTCGCCTTCGCCTCTGCCAGTTACCCTGGACTTTCACAAGCTCATGGGATTAGACTGGGTCAGTGCAGACAATCCATAGGGTGTTGCCTTAGTCGTATCTGCACAGTCCATCTGTTTACGGGGTGTAGGATTCACAGGTGCCACGGAGCCGGTTCACCTGTGGGGGACCCATCACAGAATGGCAACACAGATCCTCACGGCCATGCTGGGTTAATGGTAACTAGTTCTGGAACATGACCAACCTGCTTAGCCTTCACCAGATTACCCCAATCTCTGACTTTCCCTGCTACTCCCACTTCTAGCCAATATCCCCAAATTCACCTCAAGTCCAAGCCACTTGTGCACCTCTATTTCCAGCTTTGGAGCTTCCCAACCCTTACAAATCTACCCAGAACACCCTTTTCTTTCCCTTATCTAGACAACCTGCACAGAGCTAACCACATAGAACTTCTAATTCATCTTTTATCTGATCAACACCATAAAATATGCATGGTATGAAGAATGTATTACAATTTATACTTATATTAATTTTTCAGCAAAATCACTTGTTTGCTGTTTTCTTGGGCTATTTACTTTTACTTATGCATGCTTTATATGAATTCTATGCACCTATATAATAAAAACACATATACACAAACATACACATCACTTTCTTCTCATTCCTAAGGCATTCGCTCAACTAACTTGAATATAGTTCCATACATTCTTTCTGAATATGTTTAAATAGATGTCCTCCACTGGACTTGTTTCAGTAGGCAAAACACCATTTGCCAAGAAAACACCATTTACCATGGACTGGTAAATGTGCTTACCACAACCAAATTCTCAGAGCTACGGCAACATTAGCTCACCACGTCATGTGGGTAGGCTCAGAAAGTTTCACTGGAAACAGAGGATGACTTGGCAATTATAAATTTGTGTGTGTGCACCTGCATTTTACAGTACTGGGGCATAAGCATTTTGATGTGCAATAGATACAGAATATATCAGCATTTTTTACTGACAAGAGATAGAAATATACACTGCAGTGATCCACGCAGGCATGGGCAGTCACAAGTTTGGAAGATTCTACAATGAGATCTTACCTAAAGGAAATGCAAGGAACATTAGCCAGCTCTCCACCAGTCCCAGAGACCCACAGCCAACAGCCCAGTGTCCTATGAACACTCTAGTTGAAGGAAGGTAGCACTGAGGCACATGGAAGGAAGGCAGTTATAAGCCCAGTAGCTCCATATTAACACCAGAAACAAGCCATTCTATAGAAGGACTGAGCCATAATGCCACGGGTGCATTTTAGAAAAACTGTATTCCTTTAAGAGCCAGGCAGACAGCCTTGCATCTGTTGATTTACTCCCCAGATGTCCACCACAGTTGGGGCAGAGGTTGAAGCTACAGTCAGGAACACAATCCAGGTCCCTCACAAGGCTGGCAGGACCCTATTACCCGAGCCATGCCCTGCTGTCTCCCAGGGTGCACCTTAGCAAGCAGCTGGAGTTGGGAGCCAGAGCTGAGAACTGAACACGAGTACTCTGGCGTGGGATGCAGGTGTCTTAACACCTGGGACAAAGTCTCCCTCTCTTATTCGGTGCATTTTTAGTGCTCCTTGAAACTAGATTTGTCTCTGTGGGCATCACCCAATGCCTTTCTCTAAACTCAATCTACCTGACCCCTCCCCAAATCACACAGTAGCTCTTAAGTGACTGGAAGAGCTGGAGCCAGAGGAAGGATTCCCAAAGGAATGTTATGTTCCACACAGATAATACATACAAGGTAACAGGACGTTCCTCCTCCCGTGGCTGCCAGACAGGGGGTTAGTCATTCGCTGGGGGAGGAACTCCCGTTCCCACAGTCTCTGCACAGACAAGCCCGCTCAGGTCTCCGAGAGGCGGAGAGAAGGGGGATTAAACGCCATCTCCCATTCCCAGAAAGGATGGGGCAAGTGGCCAGGAAAAAGCACGAGTGGAAACTAGTGTTTGTGTCTTTAAAAACCATATTTAAACGTGGTAAAGTAACTTCCCACTTGATTGTGCTCATCATGTACTCAACGTGATGGACTCTCCCCACTTTCACTAACCTAGGATTACTTCCAGATCCTACCACCTTGGCAAATGATCCCTTAGAGAAATCTCTGGGAGTCTTTTTCAAGAGTCACCAAACCTCAAATCCCATGAGCTCTGCCTCCTGAACCAGTACCAATTTCAAAATTTCTAATCCAAGAAAAAAAAAAAGCTATCACTGTTCACCGTCAGATACTGCTATTCACAAAGGAATCCTCCAATGTACAAAGCCCAAACTGTAGCATCAGCAAGGAAGACAAAACAAAGGGATCCTAGCCACTTCCCATCCTAGACAGAGAAGAGGTGTACACAGAGTCCTGTGAGAGACGCACCTTAGCGAAAATCATGGAAATTCCAGGTGAAAGAGGAGACGTGGTCAACTCTTCAAAGAGTTTCAAATGAGCAAGAGGAAAATCAGAAGACAGGCAATACCGGAGAAGTGGGACAGCTGAGAGGCAAGAAATCGTGGAAAGTTCGGTGTCACGCTTTGGTGACACAGGACAATCGGTTGCTTGTTAAGACCTGTGTCCTTGTGGCTCTGCATCAAGTGTTACCCAAGAGAACTCTAGGGAAAGAACGCACGAGAGAAGACGCGCACGGAATCCCAAGTCCAGGGCAGGCCTTGGTTAATGAGAGCAACGCGGGCTCAGTTTTGTCTGGAATGTAGGGGTCATGTGGGAATAGGAGTAAGAGAGAAGATGCTGGCAAGTTGAGAGAAGAAGCCTGCGGGTGACATGAACCTGATGGACCCTGAACAGGGACAACGCTTTTGTGATAACACTGACAGCACCTCCTTTCCCAGACAGGTGCAGACAGAAACTCCATGGCAGGTCCCCTGCTCTGCAACCCTTGCCACCTGAAGTCCCATACCTTCTCCCAGGGCTGTCTTCGCTAAGCTGGGCTCGACTGGCCTGAGCGGGTGTACCCACCAGTATTCCTCGGAGGAACTGCGATTTGTACCTGAACTGCGATTTGTACCTTTGGGAGGAATTCAGAAAACACCGCTCAAGGCATCCAAGAGCGAGGTTCTACATGAAAGCGGGATGAAACGGGTGAAAATGAATGAAAATGTCCAACGGCGCCGGCTCGGATGAGGAATGAGGGTGGGAGGTGCATGGTTATATGGTCCACGAGTATTAGACGCTGTTCTCAATCCCACTGATCTCTCAAAGTTTTTTTTAAGTTTGGTTTTTAAATTCAAATCATTCCTCAAAACACGGTCAGGAGAGGCTGGCATTTCGTCTAGTGGTTAGGACAGCAATGAAGAAGCCGGCATCCCAGACTAGACTACCTGAGTCTGATCCCCTCCTCTGGCTCCTGACTCCAGCTTCCTACCAGTGTAGACTCTGGGAGGCAGTGGTGATGGCTCAAGTGAGTGGGTGCCTGCCATCGGCATGGGAGACCTGGACTGAGTTCCCAGCTCTCAGCTCCAGCTTGGCCCAGCCCTGGCTGTTTGCAGGAATTGGGGACTGAACAAGTAGCTGTGAGTTTTCTGTATCTGTCCGTCCACCTGTCTAACAGTCTCTTTCTGTCTCCAAAAAAAAAAAGTGATATGGCTATAAATTCACTGCCCCCTGCCGGCACCACCACACCAGTCTGTTCTAGATCCTCGGATTCTCTTCTCTTTTCACATCGGCACTGACTTCGCTGGACCAAGCAGCCCAAGGACGTACCACAGGCCCCCTGTCCCTTCCTAAGTGCCCCTCATGTAACGATCCAATCAAACAGGCAACCAACATAGGCAATTCCCAACTCAGAGTAACTGAGATCACATTGGGAGATTGTGAACAAAAATTGCAAAACTGGCATCCAGCCCAGACAAAATGCTCCTATTTTTCACGCCTCAATTTCCAGCATGAAAACTCAGCTTAAAGAAATGACATAACCCAGTCAGTACTGCTTTGCATGCAGACTTTCAGTAAAGTGGAGCCAGAAGTCCCAAACCAGGCCCTGGCTCCTCTTTATAGATGTCAGTGGCTTCGGTTCCTGTCCTTGGGCCGTTCCCAAGTCCCTCTCGGGTCTTTGCTGTGCCTCCAGAGTTTTTGCTTATCTCCTTAATTTACAGTGTAACTTAACATATAAAAGTTACCAATTCTGAGTGCTCTATTGGTCACAAACACTGGAAAAATCCATTTAAAAAAATGAAATACTCTTGTACAACTGGTTAGTGCATGTAGCTGTTAACAAAAGGCTAGAGGCTCAAATTTCCCAGGAACACGTGCCTTGGGACCAATTTCTTTATAATACAGCAAAATAAAATAGAAGGACGTGTGGAACTTCCAGGGTTGGAGCTGGCAGGCTGGGCCACTCGAAGGCCCTCCTGAGCCTAGAGATCCAACTGCATGGACAGAGACTGATAATCAATGAAATAGGGATCTTCAAGTTAACAAAATCTACAGAGCCACCAGAGACTAGAAAGGAGAAGCAGGTGCTAAGATGGAGACAGCGACTGGCAGTTTTTAGATGATCCCCCACCCCGCCCCATGCATTTGCACAGGCTGTATGTAGTGGCAAAGGCCTGGCATCGCACGTCCTGTCCACTGAGGCTGCAAATTTCTCACGGGGCTTCCCATGTCAGACACTGGGGAGGGTGCTCTGTCCTGAAGACCACTTGAAACATGGCAGGAACATCTTAATCCTTTTTGCTCCTTCAAAGTTAACAACCTTCAAGCTGACTGCATTAAGAAGACATTTTTATTTTTACACAGGCGTGTCCCTTTACAAACAAAACCCTGCTTTCATTTTCTTCCCAAGTACAATTGCAGGTATTATTTGTTGAGATGTCAAACCCCTTCCCCCTGATGAAACTACAAGGGTACTAGGAAACATACTACGGGAGTTAAAGTCATGAGGATATTTTAAAAGACAGTTACACACAAAGATCCCGAGGTTGAGCTACACCGGTGAGGGCTGCACTGCTGGGAACCACTGGCGCCTCCCCAGTGCCCCTACACAGAGCCCTGGAAGTCCATTAGCAACTCCACACCACAGATCACCTCTGCTCTCCTTAATCACGCTCAGGGGCACGGTGATGAGACCTGGTGAGTGAGCTTAAGAGGCGTGTACGTATCTTCCTTCCTGCATGGCGCCAGCACCCAGATAACCGGTACAGCATCGCCAGCAGGAACGGCCACATTTGCAGAGAGAAATGGAAATGAGCGTCCTTTCACAAATGATCTTTAGAACACGGAGGGGCCTTACAGACTGTCTAGGCCAGCCACTCAACTTGGCCACGGTCACACGGTTGGTTGGAAGGAAGAAGACGTAAGCTTAGCACAGGGATGTTTTCATGGTCCTGGGCCAGTTCACCAGCAGTGGCAAAGAGGAGGATTTCTCTCCTGGTCTCTTCACTCCTTAATGCCACTCCAGCATCTTGCTTGGGGAATTTTCCAGCAAGATCACCTCACCGAGGTCTATATCGCTGCCCATGCCTTCCATCTCAGAGGCTCTCCAGACGCTGAGTTTCACAGGAGCCCGTTCGGTTACCTGCACGTCCCCTCATTGCGCTCTCAGCGCGCTTCTGCCCTCTTACCGAGGGGGTCCCGAGACCCGGCCGTCTGTTCTGCTCTTGCACCTGCAGCCTCTCTCTGGCTGGTTCCCAGAACTTTCACCTTAACTCCAGGAGCACCAGATGCTGGTCTCCAGGTGTGTCCTGAATCCTTTCATGTTTTTATCCTCTCAAAATCAGTATGCTTCCCCCCACCACTAAAAACGTCACCTAGGCCGGCGCCGTGGCTCGATAGGCTGATCCTCCGCCTTGCGGTGCCGGCACACCGGGTTCTAGTCCCAGTCGGGGCACCGATCCTATCCCGGTTGCCCCTCTTCCAGGCCAGCTCTCTGCTATGGCCCGGGAAGGCAGTGGAGGATGGCCCAAGTCCTTGGGCCCTGCATCCCATGGGAGACCAGGAGAAGCACCTGGCTCCTGCCATCGGATCAGCGCGGTGTGCCGGCCACAGCGCGCCTACCGCGGCGGCCATTGGAGGGTGAACCAACGGCAAAAAGGAAGACCTTTCTCTCTATCTCTCTCTCTCACTGTCCACTCTGCCTGTCAAAAATTAAAAAAAAAAAAAAAAAAAAGAAAACATCACCTAAATTTCCACATGTTACCCAACTTCCTGGGTAACTCCGTCTCCACTCATGAAAGTTCCAGAACTTCAGTTATCTGACTCCTCCTCTATTCCTACCCACTCATGCTGGCTTTTAAAAAATTTTGAGGGATCGGTGCTGTGGCATAGTGGATAAAGATGCAAACTGCCACATGGGCATCCCTTATGAGCACTGGTTCAAGTCCCAGCTGCTCCACATCTGATCCAGCTGCCTGCTAATGCACCTGGGAAAGCAGTAGAAGATGGCCCAAGTGCTTGGGCCCTTGCACCTACATGGGAGTAGGTGCAGGAATGAAGCTCCTGGCTCCTAGCTTTCATCTGGCCCAGCCCTGGCTATTGCAGCCATTTGGGGGAGTGAACCAGCGTATGAAAGATATCTCTCTCTGTCTCTGTCTCTCACTCTTTGTAACTCTGCTTTTCAAATAAATAAAATAAATCTTTAAGAAAAAATATTTTGGATTCCTTTTTGAACTCAACTTTCTTTTGGTCCTGAGAAAATCCAAGTTTTCATCAGCCCCCAATTTACTACCCCACCTCTGGTTCCTATTCTTTCTTAAACATCTGCCTTGGGGCTTGTGCTGTGGTGTAGCAGGTAAAGCCACCACCTGCAGTGCCGGCATCCCATATGGGCACTGGTTCAAGTCCCAGCTGCTCCACTTCCAACCCAGCTCTCTGCTATGGCCTGGGAAAGCAGAAGATGGCCCAAGCCCTTGGGCCCCTGCACCTGCATAGGAGACCTGGAAGAAGCTCCTGGCTCCTGGCTTCAGATCAGCACAGCTCTGGCAGCTGCAGTCAACTGGGAAAGTAAACCAGTGGATGGAAGACCTCTCTCTCTCCCTCACCCTCTCCTTCTCTCTGTGTAACTGACTTTCAAATAAACAAATAAAATCTTTAAACCATCTGCCTCATCACATCAATATGCTGCCCAAAAGGACCTTGATTTTTCTAAACTAGGACATTCTTCTCTAACCAGTGATGTGTACTATCTTGTACTTTCTCGTTCCTACACCTGCCCCTAATAAATCCCACAGCACGAACACACATCCAGTTCAGATCCTGACTACCTTTCATGGGCGGTTCAAGTCCAGTCTCTTTAAGGAAGCTTCCTGTTGCTGTTCTTGAATTTATTAGCTATAAAACCACTGTTTCTGGTGCTCAATTTCCAACTCCTTTAAATACTAACTTTCTAAATATATCTGTCTAGTCTTCTTAGTATGGCTGCAGGAAGCAAATCTGAGTTGTTTTTGTCGCTTCTGAAACTAACCCAGTTACATTATATTACATTCTGAAAAAATAAGGCAAGGTGGTTAAGACAACGTGATTAGGAGATGGAAAATTATGAGTTCACAATCTGGCTTTGTTCTTTTCTGGCTGGGTGACCTTAGGCAAGTTACTTGCTCTCTACAAGATCCTGTGTGAGTAAAATAGAGATAATGCCACCCACTAAGGAGGGGTGATGAGCAGTCTAACCAAGGTGTGTGTACGTGGCTGTTCGTGCTCACACAGGGTAAAACACAGGCTCTTGCCTACAGTGAGTGCTTTTCAAACAGATGGCTTTTATGATTTGGCACACAACAGAAATTCCTCTCTGATCAATATTTTAAACTACAAATATCACACAGAACATTGTTCATAACATGCTGTCAGGAATCCATTTGATGTGAAGTCTGACACCATGGACCATTCTATTGAGGCAAGAACTCCTTTTTATAAGCTACATTCCCAAAGAACAGGAAAGACAAGTTTCAATCCTGAAACTGTGCCCAGCTGACCAGACCTAGTGCAGATCAGCTCCATCCACACACGGAACCCAACCACGTGTGACTTTCAGCCATGACTCTTATAATAATGGAACTAAAGCAGAGCTAAGCAAGCTCAGGGAAGGCTTAGAATGTTCCCAGACAGCCAAGCCAATGGACTGCAATTTGGTGACGTGGGAGTGTTAGTTTGTCCAAAGCTGGAACTCAGGGGTTTGCTGCTATAGCCTGATTTGCTATAAAGAGAGGCAGGAACTTTCCTTCAACCAACAAGAACAAGGCTGATGGGCGGCTTTAAAAAAACACAATGAAAATGGTGCAATGCCCCATTAACAATTAACATTCTGGCCCTTTGCTGACCGAGGAGATTCTTTTTTTTTTCCCCTTTCCTCTAATCAAGCAGTCTTTTCTCCACTGTCTAGCCAGTCCCAGGTTTTCCAGGTTAAATCACATTGTATTTACAAAATCAGATCCAATGCCTCCTTGAAGGTTACAGGAACTTTCCACCAGCACTAACCACGATGTCCCAAAGCAGGTGCATCAGAGCCCAGAAAGGCAAAGCCATCATAGGGCGATCTCTCTACACCACTCCCCAGACTGCTTGCTAGTTCAAGACCCCAGTCTCATTACTGTGCACACCTAGGCGGGGGATAGCAGGTCTTACCGCAGACGTTAGGCGAGCGAGAATCTCATCGCTGCTTTCTTCGGGGTCTTCCATTTTCTGATGAGACCTTGGAAAACCAAAGAAAAAATGATTTTTAAGCTTTGGTTGCTCGGGTTCTCTACTAACTTATGGGGAACAGCGCACAAATAATGGCACTGCTGTTGTTATGTTGTTGAAAGCACCCATGCAGATAGGGTTGTGTCGGCGAAGCCCTGCAGACACAAACCCATTGCAACCCAAATGTTCCTTCAAAACCAATCAGTAAGGACCTCTTTACAATGCGCCTGTTGGATCCTGAGGCTCAGGAATTGTTCTCCAGAGGGTATCATAGAATTGCTCTGACACATCCAACTTACACACGTGAGCATGGACAAAAGCAGATGTGACTATAAGGTGGGCGAGCACTAAAACTCCCTCTAAATTTTTTAGTGAAACTCAGATTTGTACAAGAAATCCGAGCGCTGTGTTTGCACTTCAGCTAAACCCGGTGGACTATTTTAAGGAATGCAAAAGGCAGGATGGTTCTGCTGTTTCAAGAGACCACAGCTCAGCTGAGAAGCCAAGACACTAATGTGTGTGTCAGATAATTAGCAAAACACCTAACAGGGGAAGCTCAGTTTGTCGTTGAAGCAAATTGTTGTCTTATGAATTCATGGTACAGGGGACGGGCATTTGATGCAGCTCACATGGTGCTGGGGATGCCCGCTTCCCTTCCTGCAGTGCCTGGGTTCGGGTCCCACCTCTGCTCCTGATTCTAGTTTCCTTCCAATGTGTACCCTGGGAGGGAGCAGGTGATGGCTCTAGTACTTGGGTCTCTGCCACTCACATGCAGGACCCAGATTGAGTTCTGGGCTCGTGGTCTCTGTCTGGCCCAGCCCAAGTTTTTGTAGGTATTTGGGTAGTGAACCAGCTGTTGGCAAGAGTTCTTTCTCCGCCTTTCAAATAAATAAAATAAATGGTTGAACTCATGGAAAATTTCCACCACACAAATGTATATACTAACATGTAAAGTTAACTACATCTTATGAAGAAAATTATAAACGACATTTTTCCCCCCTGGTTGGGTCACCGCAAAGGTATCTGACTAAGGCCATTTGAATGTATAACACTGTCTCCAAAGCTATTTCCACAAGCGATCTCTTTCCACATGTTCTTTGCATGCAGGAGGATTCCAAGCAATTGTCCTACAGAGCAAAGTGAGCAGCATGGCTGCCCAGAGACTGCTTCCAGTCTCTGCTAACTGCAGCGGGCTGGCTGCTGTCTTGTGGGGCAGGCGGGCCGGTCCCAGCTCCCAGGAGAGCCAGGAGGCAGCTCATGAAGAGGCACAAGCTAGGCAGACCGCTTGTGGCATCGGCTACTTGTTTCTGTCAATGCTGTTAAACCCTTTGCCCACGGAAAAAGTCACACCCCTTAAATCAGAGCAATGAATTAGCAGCCACCGCCTCCGCCCGAGTTGTGAGATTCAGGTGTGCAGCTGAGGCTGTCAAATCATCTCACCGCTCATGTAGAAAAGCGTTTCAAATGTTTGCTAGCAATCGGCCCCGATAAAGAGTGGACAACAACTCAGCATATTAAAAAAAAAAAAAAGTTATCTGAATAACGAGGATTTCAAACAACGAGCTTTATTACTAAAACTCTCGAATTCACAAGGTTTTCGTTATAAGTGAACTTACAATGAGAAGAGATTTGAAACCCTTTAAAACCAAAGCCAGCCAAGCAGGTTCCTATGATTAGGCAGAGGCGACTGAACAGATCCAACAGGAAATTAAAAGCCAAACACATTGGAGACGCAGCACCCACCAGGGCCTCTGCTGTGCCTCTCTGGCTCCTCAGATCCCCGACAGACCCCTGGCGGCTCAGTAATGGGCACGGCAAGAATCAGCTTTCAGCCCCAAACTGCAAGGGCGGTGCCGCGGGCACGACAGAACAGCTGCCTGTGAGCAGCCGCTGAGCTGTTGCTGTTTCCATGACAACCACGGGGTCCTGTTCAGAAGCACAGCACTCTCTCATCCTCCTGGCGGCACAGAACTTGCAAAGCCACGGCATCCCCAGGGGCCAGCTGTCCCGCAGCCCATACCCTTCTTGTCCCACCTCCATCGATCGCCGTGGTTTATGCCCAGGACTCCCAATGCTCTTGAATGTCCCTGGAACCTGACACGCCACCCCATCTGGCTCTAGGTGACAATTCCAGGAACTTTACTTCCAGCCCATGTGACTCTTCCAGGCTCCCAGGGTCTCCCACCCTCACCGTCTCCACTGGCGCCTTGGGGCGTCCTGGCACCCTGCGGCCACCCCTGACCCTGCACTCCTGATCCTTGGTGCTACCTGATCCTCTCACCCCCTCCCTGCCAAGCTTCCGGGACTGTCCTGGCTTTTGTTTCCTCTGTCCCTGGCTTCTCTTCTACCCAATCTCCCCCCTACACCAACCTCTCTGAGTGCTGGACCTGGTCCTGCCCTTTCCCAGACTTCAAACCTCAGGGACTCCCCCCACTGCCTACTGAGCACAGGAGGACTCAGGAACACACCCCCCATCCCGCCCCATGCGCCCCAGCCTACAAACATCCCTATGCTCTACCTGCAGCTCATCTGGTCAAGGAGGCGCCTGGGGCGGGAGCAGCCGCAGCAGGCAAGCCTGGCAAGGTAGCTGGAAGGGAGAGGGATGGCGTGTGCCACCTCCTTCCTCCATCACCACCTGGCCTCTGGGTACCTTCTGCCCCTTCCCCAGCAAGGTGCCGGGATGCCAGACTACCAGACTCCTTCCCCAGCAGACACATTGTTAGAACGTGCAGCTACATTCTGAACGCCTGATGTAAACACAATCAGTACAAGGCAGCAAAGCTATTTTCACTCCGATCAAAACAGGTAAGGGACCACTGGGGCAAACACCATCGGGTGTGCACCTGCACATTTCCCATTCTTACTGAAAGAACCCGTGCTGCCGAGCACGCAGCACAGTGAGAAAGAAGCTGTGGCTCCAGCCTGCCATCGCCCAGAGAAGGAAAAGCAAGATGCCCTTGGCCGCCACCAGCAGGTCACGGCAGTGCTAAGGAACTTGACGGTATAGGGGGTGACCCCAGGAAGGCAGGCCCCTCCCCGCGAGTCTATGGCAGCAGGAAGCTCGGGGCCCACCCCTGCTCCCCCTTGGGAATTCCCATGGCGACTTCCCAAGGTCTCTGCTCACCAACAGGCCAGGCCAGACCTGCGGCCCCTCCACACGTGCTGCCGAGTGCCGCTGCCATGCACAGGTGGGTGTCTGCACAGATGTGGTCTGCAATGTCTAAGGGGGCCTTTGTGAGGGTGCAGGGATGGCAAGGCCAAGGGTCCTCCATGCTTGTCCCGCTCGGCGTCAAACTGGACACGTTATCATTCTGCTTCTACTCAAGAAGAAGGTAAGAAAACAAAAGCCCTGCCCTGCCCAGAGTCGCCCATGCTGTGACTCCCAGCCTACGGGCTCCTCCTCCCAGGACTGTCGCCCAGGTGACCGCTGCCCACCACCTCCCTCAAGACCACCCTGCTCCCAGCCGCGGCCTCTCAAGCGTGGCCCCTCTGCCACTGACTCCCCATCTCACTCAGAATAAAGCCCAATTCTTCTCTTATTTAAACGTATTTGATGAACTGAAAGATTGTGCATACTCAGAATGCTCAAGGCCATGATCTAGTTTGCTTATACACACGTTGTGTGACAGCTATACCTTCCCATGCCACACACCAGACCCCCGGAACTTAGTCATTCAACTTGTACGGAAGGTTTGCACCCTTGGTTCAACAACCGTTAACACCAATACTCTGGACAGGTGTGGGTGGTTTAACAAGGGAAATGCCTATGAAGAACGAAAAGGTGGAATTAAAGAAGAGTAAGAATTAGATTTTTCTTGAGATCTTCAAAATCATGAATACAGACACCTGTTCAGAGAAGATCGTTTGCCTAGCACGCGGCTACTAGTTACGCCGACAGAAGAAACTTGCCAAATGGCAGTAAATTGTGAATGTGACAGATCATTAAGGGCCTGCCATATACAGTTATGCACTAACGTAAAACTCAGTAAGATTAGACATCACTGATAGCTCTTTTTCACATTTTACATGGAGGATCTGAAGATTAATACTTAATGAAATAGCTGTGTTTCATATACTGAGACAACCAGGCCCAGAGTTCAATTTTGGCTAGCATTCCTATATTGCTTTTTTGTTTCGTTAAAGATTTATTGATTTATTTGAAAGTCAGAGTTAGAGAGAGAGAGATCTTTCATCCCAAATGGCTGCCAATGGCTGGAGCTGGGCCAGCCCGAAGCCAGGAGCTTCTTCCAGGTCTCCTATGTGTGTGCAGGGGCCCAAACACTTGGGCCATCCTCCACTGCTTTCCCAGGCGCATTAGCAGGGAGCTGGATCGGAAGTGGAGCAGCCGGGACTCGAACCAGTGCCCATATGGGATGCCTGCACTGCGGGCGCCGGCCCCTGCACTGCTCTCAAGCAGATTCCCTCTGATACAGGCGAGCAGCCGGTCCTCGCACCTGGAGTGAGCCTCGCCTACAGCAGTGGAAACTCCAGAGGATGCAGTGTTCCCTTGGAGGCAGATGGGGCTGAGCAATAACGAAGAATGAGACCAGCCGACCTCACAACATCTTTACAAAATAACTTAGGGACATGACAGACGGGGATTTTCTTCACCTAGGATCCTAGCACGAAATTTATGTCAAGTTCTGTTATGCAGAAAATGTTGAGAGAGACTCAACACCCACGCGGCATTTCCTCCTCTCCAGTGTCACGGCATCTGCTCGGGAACAGCGAGGGGTGCGAAGGGCAGGGCTGGGGCAGAGGGGCGCGAAGTGGCACCACCTCAGGAACAGGATAGCAGTGGGTCTCTGCTTGCTCACACGGGGCAGGGGCAAGAGGAGAAACCAGGCAGGATGTGGTAAACACGGGGAGCACCTGTGGGGACGGGGGCGGCAGGGGTGCCACTTTACAGGCTGCTAATGCATACGGGGCAGGAATTGTGGGGGCCCTCACTGTAGGCGGAGCTGCTTTCCTCAGGCAGGAACAGGCCGAGGATTGGCTGGCTTGAGGGATGAGGTGGGGCAAAAAGGCCGAGGATTGGCTGATTTGAGGGATGAGGTGGGACAAGCAGGCCAAGGATTGGCTGGTTTGAGGGATGAGGTGGAACAAGCAGGCCAAGGATTGGCTGGTTGAGGAATGAGGCGGGGTACACAGGCTGAGGATTGGTTGGTTTGAAGGACGAGGCGGGGTACACAGGTTGAGGATTGGTTGGTTTTGGGAATTTCAGTGGACCCTGGGGCAAGTGCGCTGCCCCTAGTTGCCTGGTACCCAGAATTGGTGATGAGGGCAGGTGGACAATGCCCAGTGAAGCAGGCATCTGGGATCCGGCTCTGGACTGGCTGGTTTGCAGTGAAAGCTGAGCTCCCAGGTAAGTTCTTTACTCTCTCCAGCCACTGATCAGCTATGGGGGGACGGTCTCTTCAGCTCAGCAAGACTGCAGATGTCAGTGCACTGAAACACACGGTTACGCAGTGAGGAAGAGGAAGAACAGGCAAGGGAGACAGAGATGAAGACGCCCGTGACACAGAAGAACCAAGAGACAGGACCCCGGAAGCCACTCGAAAATGATTTCCCAAAGGGCACGATCACTTGTGCCAAATGCCACTGACACAGGCCATGCAGGGCTAAGAGCAGGCCTAGAACTCAGCTCCCGCCACGTGGCAGGAGACTGGCCATCTTCACAAGGAGGTTCTCACTAGAGTGCTGGCGTCCAGTCTGAATGGACCAAACCAAGCCGAGAACAGGAGAGGAAGCGGACAGAGTAACCACAAAGAGACAGGTATGGTGTAAAAGGGGACAGAGACACGGGGGAGCAGAAAGACGAGGACCAGAAGAAAGATGAACACAGGCCGGGCAGGAATAGCCCCAACGAGAGGAAAAAGGTGATGGAGAACAGTGGTGCAAAGTCCAGCATGAAATTCTTTTGTTAAATGTTGATGTGTTCTTTTCCATCTCCTTGAAAGGCAGAGTGATGGGGGAAGAGAGAGGAAAGCAAGCCCCACAGAGCGCTTGCAGGCAGAAGCTACTCAATCAGATCCTCATCCCCCAGCATCTCCCAGCCTCCCTCCATCAGCTTCCAGAGGCCCTTCACCCTGTTCTCTGATTGCAAATCAACCTCTTACTAAATGAGCTCACTGCACCGCCGGCCCTGCACGGTTCTGATCGCTGGACTCAGGAGGTCATCTGTTTCCCCAGAGACAGCATGTCGATGTTGGTCTTCGTCTCCAGGGATGTCTTCAGCAACTCACTCGCATCTGCATGTAGGCCCAGGACTGACTGAAGCCCACTTCCCCATCATCAGAACCCCCTCGGGAATGTGATCTCACCGACCCATCAAAGAAGGTTTCATGGGCACCTTAGACCAACCAAGAACTTGAACGCCAACGGAACACACGCCTCTCAGCCCCAGCTTCAGTCTGTGGGGACTTCTGCCCTGGCGAACGGAGCGATGGCTGCCTGGCTCCTTGGTCTGTGTTTCTGTAATCAGCTCCTCCTGTCTTCTACCACCCGACGTAAGTGATTGACGGGCTGTGCGGGTTCTACAGCAACTCATCCAACCAGCGCTGGGGGTGGTTCCACATCAAAATGGTGACCACCAAGGGACTGCAGTCCTGACTGGGCCTCCCGCCTCTAGCCCTTGGCCCACAGTCACGTGGGCAGGGTCCTGCAGTAGGTTGCACCCTTGTTTGTCTCAAGGGCGGCATCAAGCTGTTGAGCAGGTGTCTTTGGCCCAAGGGGTTTTTTGGGTGGAAGAAACTGGGCTTAAACTCAGCTTGGAATTGGGAGAAGCATCTTGGGGGAGGAGCAGTCTCAGGCATGATGATGCCAGGGTAAGTGCTCTGTGCTAACTTGGTTCAGCTGCGACTGGACATAAGGTTTGAAAGGGACCTTTCCCTTTGTGGAGCTGGAGAGATCACTGCCTTGAGAAACTGCTTTTAACTTGCCAGACTTGTCTTGTGACTTGGTTCTCTGAAATGTCCTGCTGGCCACAGACAGCAACAAGTTAGTGGAGGTCCATTTTTATAGCCTGCTAAGGTGTATTTTGTAAAATTAAGAAATTTTAGTTACAAATGTCTAAAAGAAGAAAGATGGTGTTTTACTGTATTTCTACTTTTGGCCACTGTACACCCTGAGATTAACTGAGAAGTGGTCACTTAATGGATCTCTGGGTTATGTCACTGCTTTCCAGCTAGACCCAGTTTGGGGGGATCTCTAACAACTCCTCCAACTGGTTTTGGAGTGTGTTCTATATCAGACAGAGAGAGAAGAGAGAAAGGGAGACATCTGCCGGTTCACTCCCGATACCTGCAATAGCCAGGAGTGGACCAGGCTGAAGTCAGGAGCCTGGAACTCCCTCTGGGTCTCCCACATGCAGGGCAGGGGCCCAAGCATCGGCCCTGGATCAGAAGCAGCGTACCCAGGATTCAAACCAGCACTCTGATAGGGGATATGGATGTGCCAAGCAGCAGCTTAACCTACTGCGCCACGGTGCTGGCCCCAGGAATGAAATCCCTGAACAGGAGTGCAGAGATGAGATCAATGAATAATGACCTTAGATAAGAATGTGGAACATCCACTGTCCATTTGTACCAGGAGCCAAGCTAGAACCCACCGACACAGGTGCGGCTAGGTTGGTAGATTTGGTGAATAAAATATGAGAAAGGTGTTTTTGGAGGTTTGCTTTTTGTTTTTTCTCTCAACGAAATAAAAAAGTCAAGAAAGGGGCCTGCGTTATGGCATAGCAGGTAAAACTGCCGCCTGTAATGCCAGCATCCCATGTGGGCACCAGCTCGAGAACCAGCTTCTCCACTTCCGATCTAGCTCCCTGCTAATGCTCCTGGGAAAGCAGTGGAAGATGGCCCAAATGCTTAGGCCCCTGCACTTATGTGGGAGACCCAGAAGAAGCTCCTGGCTCCTGGCTTCCACCTGGCCCAGCCCTGGCTGCTGTGGCCATTTGGGGAGTGAACCAGCAGATAGCAAATTCTCTCTCTAAGTTCCCTTAAATTCCTAGCTTCCTGAGTATTTTTTTTTCTTTAAATCAGGACTAGAAATTGAATTTCCTCAAATGCCTTTTTGGTACATGCAGAGTTTTTCATATAATTTTCTTTTAGTCTATAAACACTGTGAATTGCATTGATTGATTAACTTTGCAATGTTGAACCATCCTTGTACACCTGGGATTATCTCTCCTTTTTCATGATGTGTTACGAGGTGTCCCATATTGCTGGGCTCCAAATACTAATATTTATTGAGGAAGATTTTTGCGGCTATACTCCTGTGTCATGTGGGTCTGTTGTTTTCTCTGAACCTGGTCATGATAATGACGGTCTCAGAAAATGAACTGTGAAACAATACTTCCTGTTTCACATTCTAGAAGAGATGGTACAGGAAAGGTTTACTATGTGTATAGTAGGTCACTGTATACAGGCTGGTCCTTTGTGGGATGGTTTTAACTACAAATTCAAATATTTTAAAAGATATTGGACTGTTCAGTTCTTCTCCAGAGATCACAGGTAGTTATCTTTTTTGTTTTGTTTTGTTTTTTAAGGTTTATTTGTTTATTTGAAAGGCAGAGTTACAGAGAGACAGAAGCAGAGAGAGAGAGAGAGAGAGAGAGAGAGAGAGAGAGAGAGATCTATCCATTGGTTCACTGCCCAAATGGCTGCAATAGCCAGAGCTGGGCAGATCTGAAGCCAGGAGCCAAGAGCTTCTTTCCGGTCTCCCATGCAGGTACAGAGGTCTAAGGACTTGGGCCATCTTCTACTGCTTTCCCAGGCCTTAGCAGAGAGCTGGATCGAAAGTGGAGCAGCTGGAACTTAAACCAGCGTCCATATGGGATGCCAGCACTGCAGGAGGCGGCCGTACCTTACCGGCCACTTTATCTTCCAAATAATTTGTCCACACCACTCAGGTTTTCAAATTTATGATCACAAAGTAGCTCATAAAATTCACATATTAGTCTTTCAATTTTGAGTCTGGAATGCTACTCTCACTTGCATTCTGGATACTGCTAACTTATGTCTTTATTTCCTGGGACAGTCTGTCTAGAGAGCTACCACTTTTGTTGTTTTAAAGGCCAGTTTTTAGCTTTGTTTGCTTTTTCTATTTTCCTTTTCACTCACATTGATTCTTTTTGTGATTAATTCCTTCTTTCTGCTTGTTATGGGTATAATTTGTGCTTCTTATCTTGCTGAGATGGCAAGTCAGATCACTGAGTTAAGATGTTTATTCTTTTTTAATATAACCATTAAAAGGCATACACTTCCCTCTTAGCTGCTTCCCATAGTTTTGGACATGTGGTATTTTCCTGTTTTGTTTGTAGAGAGTTATTTATTGACTGATGTGTTTGAGAGGCAGAGCTACAGAGACAGGGAGATCTTGCATACCTTGGTTCACTCCACAAATGGCCGCAACAGCCTCAGCTCAGTCAGGCTGATGCCGGGGGCCCAGAATGCCATCTGGGTGTCGCACACGAGTGGCAGGGGCCCAAGCACTTGGGCCATCCTCCACTGCACTCCCTGGCCACAGCAGAGAGCTGGCCTGGAAGAGGGGCAACCGGGACAGGATCGGTGCCCCGACCGGGACTAGAACCCGGTGTGCCGGCGCCGCAAGGTGGAGGATTAGCCTACTGAGCTGCGGCGCCGGCTTCCACTTCCATTCTTGAAGTGTGTTTTCCCTGTATGGAATGTTGGGGTAGTAGTTCTTCTCTTCCCACACTTTGAAGATTTTGTTCCAGTGTCTTCTTGTCTCCATGGCCTCTGGGGTGAAACCTCCAGTCACTTGAATCCCTACTGCTCCTACTGTAGGGAGTGCCATCCTGCTCCACCTACTTTCAACCCCTCCCCCCCCCCCCCCCCACACACACACACACAGAGTTTACAAGCTGCCCAGGAGTGCGTTTTGAGTTTATCCTGATTGGGGTTCACCGAGCAGCTCGAGTCTGCAGATCCATCTCTCACTTACTTTGGGAAACTCTTGGCAATTATTCCTTTAAGTATTTTTCTGTAACAGTCTCACTGTCCTCTCCTGGGATGACAGTCTGTTGGCATCTGAGAAACTGTGGATCAAGTTTCCAAGCCTAATCATCTTTTCCGGTATTTCTCTCTTTGTTCTCACGTGGAATAATTTCACTTTCAGATGACTTGCACTTTGCCTCTGAGCTCATCTAATATCTTTTTAACGTATCGTATCTTTCATTTCTAACATCTCATTTGGTTCTTTTTAAAGTTTGCTATTTCTTGATAAATAAAGAACATTTTATCTTTCTATTCATTTTTAATGGGTTTACCTTTACCTGATGGAGCATAGTTAAGACAGCTGTTGCCAAGTCTTTAATATTTCTAGTATCTGGGTGGGCAGCAGGCCTGGTGGTGGAGGCTCCAGTTAAGATGTCCACATCCTACTTGGTATCTGGCCAGTTTCCTGCTAACGTGGATTCTGAGAGGCGGCAGTGATGGCCTCAGTAATTTGGTTCCTACCTGGACTGACTTCCTGGCTCATGTTTTGGCCTGGTCAGTCACGCCTGTTGTGGGCATCTGGAGAGCAAACCCCTGAATGGGAGATTTCTATCACTGTTTCTCTTTGTCTCTCAAGTAAATAAGTAACAGATTAAAAAAAAAATCCACTATGTGGGTGATCTCAGGGTTGACATCTGTTCTGTCTTTCCTTTTGACAGCTAGTCATATTTTCCTGGCTATTCTGTGTCAAGTCATTCTGAACTGCATCCCAGTCATTTGGAATATAACCTTGCATAGCCTCCATGATGCCAGTGTTAGTCCAGTTTCCAAGGTCTTTTCTGGGCCACTGAGGATCTGTCCCACTGGGGAACAGCTCAGCAGTGAACCCACGTATGTGCTGTTCATCGCAAAATTAACCAACCCCTTTCTCTACCTCCTTCCTCTCCAGGATCCCTCTACACTCCCCCACTCGCAAGGGCCACCTGGCCCAAAGCCCCTCCAAGGCGTCACTTCCCAGAGGTCTCAGGTACTTCTTATTTTGTATTCCATCTGGAGGCTTTAGTTGCCTTCAGCAGAAGAGATAGATGGAGTAGGCTTACTCCTCCTTGGCCTGAATTTGAAGCCATATCACTAGCTTGTGATTTGCAAGAGCCCTCATCGGAATCCAAGATCGACCATCTTGCCACATTCAACTTCTCAGAAACAAGAGGCCAAAAAGTCAAGGTTTTAAAGGGAAAAAGAATTAACGGTTTGCAAACTGAAAAT
Organism: Lepus europaeus; assembly: GCF_033115175.1. Taxonomy (NCBI): domain Eukaryota; kingdom Metazoa; phylum Chordata; class Mammalia; order Lagomorpha; family Leporidae; genus Lepus; species Lepus europaeus. Next base: position 26,419,592 of record NC_084846.1, read on the forward strand.
ATGTGAGCTTCGTAGCTCTATTCTTATCTGTTTATTTAAAAGGCAGAGAGAGAGAGAGAGAGAGGAGAGAGAGACAGACATTGTCCATCTACTGGTTCACTCCTCAAATGCCTGCCACAGGCAGGAGTTGGCCAGGCCAAAACTAAGAGCCAGGAACTCAATCCAATCTCCCCTATGGGGGTGGTTACCCAAGTATCGGAGCCATCACCTGCTGCGTGCCAGGGTGTGCGTGAGCAGGAACCTGGAATCTGGGGCACAGCCAGGACTCAAACCCCGGCCCTCTAACCCGGGATGTAGGCACCCCAAGCGGCAGCTTCATTGTGATCCCCAAAGCCCACACCCCTCCGTGCTAGTCTTTAACATAATCAGAAACAAGGGAGCAGTAATCAAACATAGGTCATAACAGAAACTGATTTTCCATAGCCATAAAGATCCGAGCATTCTGCCGAGTAGCCATATGCTCAGTGCCTTTAGAAGTGTAAAGAACAAGAGGACCTCACTTCGCAGAAGAGGTTTCCATTTTGCCAGTGGCCTCAGACCTCCCTGACCTCTCTACCCTTGGTGGCACGCCGCTGCCCTCCTTGTTCTCTACACGCACTGACCTCATCCCATTCAGTCCCTGAAGGCCTTACAGCATTTACAGATCTTCACACCCCAGGCAGGCCAAGCACAGGACTCGCCTCCACACAGAGCTGCTGCTGACGAGTACCTATCCCTTCCCAGCCCCTCTGTGTCCTGTCCCTTTCCTCACCTAAGAACTAAGAGGAGCACACTCGGTTACCCTGGAAATCCCTCTGGGTCTAAATGCTCCCGAAGCCAAATCTGTGGAATGTTCAGAGGTGTCAGCCAACACGTGGTAGATACAACGCTTGGTGAAATCTTCCTTGTGTGGTGGTTCTAGCACTCAGGTCAGGATGGGTGCAGTGAGGGGCCACTCCAGCAGAGGCCACGTGGCTGTACTGGGGGCATCAGCTTGGGACCCGCAAGCTTGATCCAGGCTCCAACAGCTGATGCCAAGAGACTACCAGGACAAGTCACACCTCCAGGGTCACCAGGGAGTTGGCTGCCCATCCACCAGGTAAGACCAGGGAGGACAAGAGAGTGTCCACTCTGACATGACAGCCTTCTGAGTCCTCTGCCAAGGTCCAGGGGCCCACAGCACCCACAAGGTACAGAGAGGCCGTGTGGGGGAGCCGGGAGAGACACAGACAGACCAAGCTCCCTTCCAAAGATACGCTTGATAATTATCCAAAGGCTCTTCTCAAATCACAGTAACTTGAAAAGCTGAATTAAAAATAATTTTAAGCCATCCTAATTTTTTAATAAAACAGAATAATCTTACTAGATTAGCCTAAACCTGTGCTTCTTTGCCTTCTTTTTTGGCTACCCCCTTGGGGCGGACGCTCATACAGAGAACACACACCAGATCACGCAGCAAACAATAGAGCAGCCACGTTTTCCTTCCCACGTCTGCGTGCAGCACACGCTAAACGTCAGCAATCTTCCACAAGTGTCTTATAACAACTCTGAAACTGGTAGGGTGTCCTTTTCAACACTGGGAGGTCCCAGCCTCCATCTAAACAGGGCCCTCCCAGGCCTGTCAAGCTGGGAGCTGTTGTCACGACCAGGGCACCGGAACAGTCAAGGCTGCCCATGAACTAAAGTCTCCAACAAGCTGGTGTTAGAAACATCTTGCGGATGCTGAAGGAATTATCAGGCGGTCTTTCTCTATTTTGTTAGTCCGTCATTTCTTACCTCCGAGGGGGGGGGGGGGGGGGAGATGCACGTTCTGGAAACGCGGATTTGGCTTGCAGCCTGAATTGCATACCATGTTCTTTTTTTCCCAGAAAGCCCCATGGACAACCAATGCACTGCCTTCCTTGGACTGATTTGCTCAGATTGGGGATAAAGCTCCTCTTCCTACAACAGGAATTCTGTCCCCTCCAGTGGGCCTGGTCACAGGTGGCCGCCTCATTTTCTGTCCCTGGGTTCAATGAGAAAACCTCTTCGTGACTTTCCTGTCTAGAAATGGACAGAACAGAATTGTGTTTCCACTGAGACATTACGTGATTTCCTTGCTCTATTCTAAAGACACTTAGAGAGAAGGCAGAGGAGAGGGGCCTTGTGCGGAACAGCCTGCACATGTCAGAAAGGTTACTAATGGACCACGGGCTGAGCTTCTAGCTCGTGACTGGACTCTGCAAGGAGGAACAGGACCTCAGAGGCCATGTTAGCAGGACGCACAGAAATGAAACAAGGCACAGCTAGGAATCTCATGAAAGAACGGAACTGTTTTAATACACACACAGACAGGGCAGGAAGTGACTGGCAGCAGGAGCAGAGTGGACCAGTCTGGGTGGACGTGTGTGGTCAAGGCAGGCCTGGGGCTCCCCCTGGAGGGCTGGGTAGAATTTGACTGACAAGGAAAGAGCAAGAGGTCTAAGGTGGCATTAGGGAATGAATGGGAGGAGGCTGCAGACAGAGTGGAACCTGAGACCACAGTGCGGCTGTGACAACACAACCCTGCAGACAGAGAGGAACCTGGGACGGGTCACAGGCCTGGGACCACAGCGGGGCTGTGACAACACAACCCTGCAGACAGAGCGGAACCTGGGACCACAGCGGGGCTGTGACAACACAACCCTGCAGACAGAGCGGAACCAGGGACAGGTCACAGGCCTGGGATCACCGCGGGGCTGTGACAACACAACCCTGCAGACAGAGTGGAACCTGGGACCACAGCGGGTCTGTGACTACACAACCCTGCAGACAGAGTGGAACCTGGGACCACAGCGGGTCTGTGACTACACAACCCTGCAGACAGAGCGGAACCAGGGACAGGTCACAGGCCTGGGACCACAGCGGGGCTGTGACAACACAACTGGAAAAGGACGTCGTCCCTAGGATTCCCTCAGCTCACTGATTCTGACCTGAGTTCACTGCAAGTCAGGATAACCCAGAGCTTGGCTTTGGAAAACGTGACCTGAACCTTCTACCAAGGAATAGAAGCTGGCTTGCCACTCAGGTACAGAAAAGCAAAAAGATTCTCTCTCTCTAGGAGAGATGTATGGTAGCTCAGTAATTTTTTTTAAGATGTATTTATTTAAAAGAAAGAGTCACAGAGAGATCTTTCATCTGCTGGTTCACTCCCCCAAATGGCCTCAATGACCAGGGCTGGGCCGGGCCAAAGCCAGTAGCCGGGTGCTTTCTGTGGGTCTCCCACATAGGGGAAGGGGCCCAACCAAGTACCTGGGCCATCTTCTGCTCTTTCTCAGATCCACTAGCAGGGAGTCGGGTTGGAAGTGGTGCAAATGAGACAGGAGCCGGTGGCCACACAGAATGCTGACAGCTGTCTCACCTGCCATGCCACCCTTCTTGCTTCAATTTTATCTTTTTAAAAGATTTTTATTGGGGCTGGCGTTGTGGTGTAGTGGGCAAAGCCACCATGTGTGACGATGGCATCCCATAAGGGTGCCGGTTCAATTCCTGGCTGCTCTGCTTCTGATCCAGTTCTGTCTGGCTTGGGAAAACCTGTAGAAGATGGTCCAAGTGCTTGGGCCCTTGCCACTCACATGAGAGACCCGGATCCTTGGCCTGGCCCAGCCCTGGCGGTTGCAGCCATCTGGGGAATGAACCAATGGATGGAGGATATCTCTCTCTCTGTCTCTCTGTCTCTCTCTGTGTAACTCTGGCTTTCAAAATAAATAAACATTTCAAAAAGAAAAAATTAATTTATTTTCATTTTATCTGAAAGACATAGAGACAGAGATTCTCCACGTATGGTTCACCCCTGTAAATGCCCATCATGCCCTAGGCTGGGCCAGGTGGAAGCCAGGAGCCCAGAACTCCACTTGGGTCTCCTATGTGAGTGGCAGAGACCCAGGTACTGGCACTATCACCAGCAGGAAGCTGGATCAGAAGCAGAGTAACCAGGACTGGAACCGGGCGTCCCGAGTGGTGATTCCACTGCTGCGCCAGGTGCTCACCCCAGTAATTTTTATCTTTCCTTGAAAAGGATTTATTTTTAATTCGTATATAGAAGTGGTACATATTTCTGTGATTTTCAATATACCATGTAATGTTCAAATCAAGGCAAACACACCTATCTCCTTAAACATCGACACCATTTCTTTATGGTGAAAATATTCAAAATCCTTTCTCCTAACATAAACCTCTATAAGGTAGATGATAATTAGCCACAGTCATCCTGCTGTGTGTTAGTCCCTGTAACAAGGGGCATCCAGGTTCATGGGACCACATCAACCACTTGCCCACAGGACCCGCTAGCCACTCCCAAATGCCAACCAAAGAACCTGCTGACAAATACCGCGGTGAGGTTCAGCTGCCCAGCCAGCCATCTGTGTCCACACTGATCCGAGTCGTTTGCAATTAATACTGGGGCCCAAACCTTAGAGACACTTTGACTTTGAGGAACTGGCAGAGGCTCTGACCTCCCTATGAAAAGGCTCTGTCACTCCCCACAGTGCACCGTGCTTTCTGGGCAGGATGAGAGACGTGGAGTTGAGCCACCTGGAATGTTTGCACAACTCCTGCTGCCCGCGTGCCCCTGCTCACCTGGGTCTGCCCACGGGACTGCAAACGGTGAGCAGAGCTGCTGGAGAGGGCCTGGCCCCCAGTCACAGCCACCGCTGGTTAAAAGCACGTCACCGGTGTAGCCTAGCAGTTGAGATGCCACTTGGGATGCCATCATGCTACTTCAGAGCCTGGATTTCAGTCTGAGTTCTACTTCCAGTTCCAGCTTCCTGCTACCACGGACCCCAGGAGGCAGCAGGGGAACCACTCAAATAGCTAGGTTCCTGCCACCGACGTGGGAGGTGTGGCTCCTGACTTCAGCCTGGCCCAGCCTCCACTGTTGTGGGCATTTTGGAAATGAACCTATGGATGGCAGCCTTCCTTCCTACCCCTTCTCCCTCTGCCTCTCAAAAAGCAAACAAACAAGCAGAAACTAAGCTAAACGCATGCTGACACTTCTTAGAAAACTTGCTAAAATGTATGGAAATACTCCTTGACTTTTCTCAGGACGCTCCTAACCTGTATTATATAATATTGATTCATTCATTTTATATGAAAGGCAGAGGCACAGACAAGTAGATGGAGAGAGCTCTCCAAGCTGCTGGTTTATCCCCTCAAGTGTGACAGAAATCTACGGCTGGGCTGGGCCAACCTCAAGAGCCTGGAAGTCAATCTGGGTCTCCTAGTATTAGCTGGAATGCAGGACGGAGCCAGGCCTCAAACCCCAGCACTCTGATTTGGCGTGTGGGCCTCCCAAGTGGTGGCAGAACCATCGTGTCTAGTGTCTGCCCTGTAACCAGGTTCAGTGCATATTATAATAAAGAGCATTGTCCATAGTGAGAATGAGCCATGTGTTAGTCAGCTTTTTTGTTACCATAATTAGCTACTGGGCAGCTCACTTCCAAGAAGAGAACAGGTTTATTGAGCTCACAGTTTGGAAGGTTCAAGTCCAAGACTGGTGGCCCCTTGGGTTGGGCTGCTGTGAGTGCAGTGGATGATAATGACCCTGGACGCTGAGAAGGGACCACACAGCAAGACAGGAAGTAGAGAAAGTGGCTGGGATCAACTCACCCTTTTATTACCAACCCTCTCGTGGGAATGACCTTCAAGGGCAAACCTCAAATCAACCATGGATGTCCTACTAGTTCCACCTCTAAACATCATGATCGGATTAAGTCTGCACCCTCTCAGGGCCACTCACTTGTGCCTTTGGGCTCATCATCTGGGTGATTCAGGGACCAAATCATATCCAAGCTGTAGCAAATGATACTTGAACTTTTGCTTTACCACGCAAGGCCTGACAAATGGTGGCAGTGGGAAGGCATAATCGTCTCAGAGCTCAGCCCAACACACCCATGGCTTTTGCTCCTCAGCCCTCCATCAGGACACGAGCGTGAGCCCAGAACGTGGGAGGGCATCTGCAGCAGGTGCGATGGGCACAGGGCTCAGCACTCAGATCCAAACCCAGATCCAAACACTGAGATGCTACCTGCCTCAGTTTCTTCACTCACTATAGAGAAACGATAATAGCACCTGCCTCACAGAATTCATCTGAAAGTGGAATAATGAATATAAAACATTGAGTACAGTGCCTGCCATAAAAATCTATGTTCTATAACCAACCCTCCTATTAGCACAGTGTCACATTCAAAACAGTTGGTCTTAACTGTTCAGTATATTCATTTTTTAACCAGTAAGAATGACTTAGGTTTGTCAATGGTTATAAAGGGATTTCTTTCTGAACCTAAGTATTTAACAAATTATTTGCTTATTAAAGATTATGTATTTAGCAGTCAGAGTCACAGAGGGAGAGGAAAGAGAGACAGAGAAAGAGAGAGATTGATCTTCCATCTGCTGGTTCACTCCCCAAATGGCCACAGCAGCTGGGGCTGTGCCAGGCTGAAGCCAGGTGCCCGGGGCTTCTTCCAGGTCTCCTACGTGGGTGCAGGGACCCGAGCACTTGGGCCATTGTCTGCTGCTTTTCCCAGGCCATTAGCATGAAACTGGATTGGAAGTGGAGCAGCTGGGACTGGAACCAGCGCCCATACGGGATGCCAGCATCGCAGGTGGTGGCTTTACCCACACAACGCCAGCCCCTGTTTATTTCATTTGAGCGGTAAAGAGACAAAGACAGACAGAACTCCCATCCGTGGGTGCACTCCCCAAAGGCTAGTAAGAGCTAGGGCCAGACCAGGCCAAAGCCAGGAGCCTGGAACTCAGTCTATGTTTCCTACATGGGTGGCAGAGAACCAACTACCTGAGCCATCACTGCTGCCTCCCGGGGTCTGCATTAGCAGGAAGCTGGAGTCAGGAGTGGAGCTGGGACTCGAACCCAGGCACCATGAGACTGGATGTCCCAAGAGGCGTCCCAACTGCCAGACCAGATGCCTGCCCTGAGACTACTTTCTCACCTCGGCAAACAGGCCCACACCACTCGCCCTGCTGCTGTCACAGGACTCCAGGAGTGAACAATACGGGCACGTCTTTTGAAAACTCAAGTGTTTTCCACATGCAAAAAGTTTTTAACTACAATTTTTATTCGTTAACTCATGATGTGGAAATAAGCTTGCCACTCCCGCCCTGGGTTAACAAAAGCATGTCACGGTCACCATGCCAGGTCTCCAGCCCCGTTCCCAGGCCTCCTCCAATCCATTCATTTCATCACACAGTGATTCAGTACCTTCATGTGATAATGATTCACGGGTCTTAATGTGCCAAATGTTGCTTCTAGCTTATTTTCAGAAATGTCTGTGGAGCTCCTTCTCGGCGAAGTCACGACTTGGACAGTGGATAAGATGTGAGTTACTATTTTACTGCAACTTAAGCCCAATCAAAAGTCTCTTCCTAATTTAGAGCATCTATTCATATAGTGATGATAAGTTGGAGGCAGCATGGTGCAGCTGGCAAGGCACGGACTTCCGGGATGTGGACTCCAGCTCGATTCACTGTCAGCTGGGTATTTTACCTTTCTGGACTTGCATTTGAAAAATGGGAATGGCACCCATTTCTTAAACAACACAGCGACTTCAGCGAGCAGAGCCCCTGTCCCTGGACACAGCAACAGCTCTCCAGGGCACAGCCACTGACCAAGGGCACAAGACCACACGTACTTACAGGTCACAGATGCCAGCCCGGGCAGGAATGAGAGGCACGAGTTGCAGCAGGAGTCTGACACCGTTCTGCCATTCCCCTTCTCTCTCAAATTCACAGTACAGGTAGCTGCACTCATCCGAGGAGAACTGGTAGAAAACGTAACTGTCTTGGAAGTACAGGTGTTGGTCCACTGTTGAGACACAGAGGTGTGGGTCAGCTTCTCAGAGGGTATGATTTACAGTCACAAATCAAGTCATCCCTGAAAGCCCTAATAATTATTAGGAAAAAGCCAGGGGTAGGACAATAACTGTACGTTCTGCGCCCATTCATGTTTCTTATCCGGCCTACTTTCATTATGTGACGCTTTGGCCAGCAGAGCCACATGCATTTCACAGTGTTCCTGCTTCAGAGACAAGAGCAGGTGCAATCAACAGCAAAAGAGGGCGGAGAGACATTTTGTTCTAGGGTTCTAAAGCAAATGAATACCGTTTCTTTAGGGGTGTGCACACGTACAACACATCAGCAAGTGTCCCATCAGCAGTTCTCCACTGGGGGTGACTTCTCTCTTCCCCCACCCTCCCTGGCATGTATGGTGATGTCTGGAGACATTTTTGGGGGGTCTCACGATGGGGGCTGTGCTCCTGGCACTTGGGAGAGCAGGAGAAAGGGAGGCGGCTAGAGCGCTGATGCACAGGATGGCTGCACCACCAAGAATTACTCCAGCTCAAAATGTCAAGGCCACCAAGCTCGGCTGGAGAGACTGCTTTAGAAGATGGCTGGAGACCTGACCAGCCATACACGCATACAAAGTGCTTTGCTAACTGGAAACCAGCATCTAGCGAGTGAGCTAATAATGCCTCCATCCCTCCAAGGCAGGTAACTGATTTCCTACATAAGAGTATTAGGTGCTAAGCGCTATTGACTGTGTAAGAAGATTATGCCCACTCCCCATCTGTAAGCTCCCTTTCATAGTGCGAGCGGGACTGTGCCCTCACTGGGTGTCACCCCTAGAGGGAAAGGGCTCTCGGCGATCCTCCAGCTCCTGAGAGATGGAGCTAAATACAGGATGCAGACTGCACGACTTCAATTCCTCAGGCCAACTCAGGAAGGAGGTATTTGCCTTCTATTTTACAGTCTGGTTAACACTGCTTTTCTGTTCCGGTTCAATGGCTTGTTTTCCTAGGTCACGTCTCTCAGTGTGCGTGACTAGTCCATTCAAATGGTCTACACAGCACGCTCGTAAACTCAGCTGCTGCTGGTTACCCCAGACACTGCAAGACACGTCCAACACTTGGAGCGCTGATTTCTAAATCAGAAGGTGGTGCGCAGCGTTCTGAACAGGGTGGGGGGTGGAGGGAATGGCTTCTCCAGGTCGGAGTCTCTGAATCAAGAGACCTGAGGGTGTTCACAGACGGCATGAGAAAAATAAATGACTGCAACGGTGGTCTTAGAAACCCAGAGAGAAGGCACACATTCGCCTTCGGAAACAATTCCCATGCATGAGGCTGTGAGGTCCAGCCCTGTAACACTGACCTGACGACATGATCCCCATGTCCAGGAGGAGCTGCCAGACCCCGACGGCCATTGACCTGCACTGGACAAAAGGACAGTGTTCCAGAAGCCAGTCGACCAGCTCCGACCCGACACAGCTTCTCCTGCACAAAAGCAAAGCCACTCACAGTGAGATCCCATTGCTGTTCAGCTGCCAAAAAAAATGGATATTTAATACCAGGCCTTTCATGTGCAACCCAAGAATCAATGACATGTACCTCTTAATTCATTTTTCAGAGTGGAGCTCAAATACCACTTAGGGAGGGGGACGAGCCAAATTCTACTATGCTTTTTCTTCAGATCGCCTAACATTGCGTAATCTCACATCTTTCTCGAGGAATAATTTCTGATTTCCCTACTAGAAAATAATTTTCAAAAAAACAGGGACTTTGCACCACTCCCTCTTACTCTCCTCCCAATCAGAACAGTCCACGGCACACAGCAAGTTTTCCAAATGTACTTGCTGGAGTGGTAAAGACACTGCTTCTGCCTTGGTCACGCACCCCCAGCTGCTGGTGATAAACTCTGGTTTAACCATTTATAGATTTTTTTTTTTTAGCTCCTTCCTTTGAAAACAAAAGAATCCCAAGAAGCTCAGACAAAATTGGAACCAAAGTCAAGTGGTACAGGGTTTTATTTACTATTCAGTAAACAAAGATTATATCCTAAAGTTAGTCTCAAAGAACTGTAGATTTGATTGTTAAGCTTTTAAGTATAATCTAAGCAATCTAGCTGAGCTGTGTGCATCAGGAACCCGTTAATCCAGATGTGTGTGTGTGTGTGTGTGTGAGTCCACTAATCACACATGAAAAACCCTCTCTGTAATCGGCCTTAAGCTCACAACGGCAATGCCATAAGCTGGGTGTCACACACAGCGTCTGCACGGCTGCTTTTCCATCTGTATCAGCCTCGTAGGAAGAACAAAAGGAAACTTTCTGAGATCTGCTTTGCCCTGTGCAGAAACCTCGCTGAAGTCCGTTCTCCCTGACGAGACGAGATCACTAAGATGCTGACAGACGGAAGCATCATGGGCCGCCTATTTCTAGTCTCTATTCAGCGCTGACGGAGGAGGTGCTGTCAGTATTCTTTCAAGAGAGACGCACGCTGTCCATTTTGCCAGAGTGGCGACTGGCGTTGTCCCAAGCACCCTGGAACTCCACCCTGACCGGCACCATGAAGAACGGGCATGGGGTGTGACAGGAAAATAAGGTAGCGCACTTCTCTGCTGGGGTACCTGATCCAAAATCCCAGCTTTCCATTAGGCAGGTTTTTGGTTTTTTCGAAACCTGTCACCATTTTGAAAGATTCTCCAATGCAACTGAGCTAATTCCAGACTCAAGTCAGCATTATGACAATACAAAGAATAACAGTCAAATAGAAGGATTTTTTTAAACACAATGAGAAAACAGAAGGCAACAAAAGGCAATTAGACCAGTCAATATAAACTTCAAATTCTATAGGACTCCTTTCATTTTAAAGGTTCCAAGTGTTAATTAACTAATTCCTTGACACCTCTGCCAATTAGCCAGCATCTCTGAGCTGTGGAAGCACTTGTTTCCCTCGGATTACAGACCGCATCCTCTTAATTGATACTCCGAAAACACAGCAGCTCCTCGGCCTGCACGGAGGGTCTGACATACCCAGAAAATGGAGGCACACGATAAAATATTCATTCAACAAACCAAACTGCCAATCACAAAAGATGGTTCAACTCATACTTCTGTTTGCTGTTCGCAAATGAGGAGGGAGAAGTTTCTCAGACCAGAGCTTCTCAAAGCTGTGCTTGGGAGCCGCCTGGGGCACCTTGGGAAAGTACAGATTCCGTGGCAGGTGTCTGGCGTAGCGGGTGAGACACCACTTGGGACACCCGCGTCCCACACTGGTGTTCTTGGGCGCAAGCCCAGGCTCTGTTCTCCATTCCTGCTTCCCGTGAACATGCACCCTGGGAGGCAGCAGGTGGTAGTGACTCAAGAACTAGGGTCCCCCGCCACCATGCAGGACACCTGGATTGAGTGCCCGGCTCCTGGTTTAGAAGTGAGCCAGCAGCAACTGTTGTGGGCATTTGGGGAGTGACCCAGCTTTCTGTCTCTCTCTGCCTTTCTAAGCGAACAAACAGATGTGTACGGATGCGGTAAGACAGGGTGGGAGCCGAGACTCCCCCTTCCCAACAGGCTCGCACATGGTGCTGCTGACCACACAGCCCTGGCCCCAGCTTCCATGCTCCTGGGCGAAGGACCCACTATGTTAGGGGGCAGGACTCCAAGCCACTATGCTAGCACACAAGGGTGCCATGACCACGTTAACTCCCAGCGGAGCCACTCTCAGAGTGGGCTGCGGACTATGTCTCCCATCATGTGGGATGGTCCCTCTGTAACCAGGGAGACGTGAGGTCAAGGAGCAAAATGAAGTGAGCTGACCTGCTGCTGGCACCTGCCACAATCTGGTTGAGATACCTAAATCCACATTTGGGGGCCAGCAGTGGGGAGGAGCAAGCAGGGATGGTTGGAACACAGCAAGCAAACTTGTGACAGCAGTTCTTAACCCACAGCGTATTTTCAGTCTTGCACTCCATCCAGAAACTGTTCCCAGAACACACAGATCTAACCACGAATGCAACACTAGGTGGGAATGCTGTGATGTGGGAGGGAAGAGCTACAAAGCCCATGTGACCGCTGTGATAAACATAGATTTGTTAGTCTCCGAAAGTGTAGTTTCACTGGGTCTCCTGTCACTGATTGCATTTTAGCAGTTAAGTCCACAGCCAGTGAGAATCCCTCCTGGGAGAAAGAGTGGATCTCAGGAGGCTGGTGCTGTGGTGCAGTGGGTAAAGCCCCTGCCTGCAGTGCTGGCATCCCATATGGGTGCCGGTTTGAGTCTTGGCTGCTCCACTTCCGATCCAGCTCTCTGCTATGGCCTGGGAAAGCAGTAGAAGATGGCCAAAGTGCTTGGACCCCTGCACCCGTGTGGGAGACCCAGAGGAAGCTCCTGGCTCCCGGCTTCGAATCAGAGCAGCTCTGGCCTTTGTGGCCAATTGGGGAGTGAACCAGCAGATGGAAGACCCTCCCTGCCCCTTGCCTCTCCTCTCTCTGTGTAACTCTGACTTTCAAATAAATAAATAAATGATGACATTTTCCCCACCGGAGGCAAATGAGAAAAAAACAGGAATATTATAATTGTATGTTTAGCTCATAGCCAAGGGAGACTCCTTTCTGTTTTAACGTTTGTTTATTATTTTCACCTACTTGAGAGGCAGAGCAACAGACAGCCAGAAAGAGAGAGAGAGAGAGAGACAGATCCTCTGTCTGCTGGTCTACTTCTCAAAAGCCCACAACAGCCTCGGCTGGGCCAGGCTGAAGATTCCATCCGGGTTCCTACGTGGGTGGCAGGGACCAAGTACTTAGCTGTCTTCTGCTGCCTCCCAGGGAGCTGATGCAGGAAGCTGCATCAGAAGCAGGACGCAGCCAGGCACCGTGACATGGGCTGCGGCTTAACTGCCCCACAACGCCCGCTCCAAGAAGCCTTTCTTCCAAGAATACGTCCTAATTTTCTTGGTGCCATTTTTTCTGAGTACTTATGCTCCATGGTATTTCAACATCTCTTTAAGAATGAATAGTGATGATAAACGGTAGTGTTTTTTCTTTCTAATTTTCCCAATTCTGGATTTGCTTTGGTGTGGCTTAACCTCTTTCCTTGGTGAAATACAAAGTGGATAACTTCTGCGTTTTTCTTTCAAGTGCTCCGTGAAATGATAGCATGTTCTCCCAACCCTCTGCAGGACCACTCTTTTGGTCCAGCTGCACTTGAAAACTGGCCAGGAACCTGCCCGTTCACTCTGACACCTGCCCTTGCTCACTAACCAAGAAGACACCTGCCAGGCCCTGGCCACGCTGTCGTTGCCCTCTGCTTCCTGCAGCCAGGAAGGAGCTGCTCTCTCACCTAGAGGGCTAGAGCAGGCCTTGTGGCCCTTGAGTTGCCAAGGAGGCCCTGGAAAGTCTTTTTTTTTACTTAAAAATATTTATTTATTTGAAAGGTAGAGTTACAGAGAGGCAGAGGCAGAGAGAGACAGAGATCTTCCATCCGCTAGTTCACTCCTCAGATGGCCGCAATGGCCAGAGCTGTGCCAATCTGAAGCCAAGAGCCAGTAGCTTCCTCCAGCTCTCCCACGTGGGTACAGGGACCCAAAGACTTGGACCATCTTCCACTGCTTTCTCAGGCCATAGCAGAGAGCTGGGTTGGAAGTAGAGCAGCCAGGACTCAAACCAGTGCCCATATGGGATGCTGGCACTGCAGGTGGCAGCTTTATCTGCTACACCACAGCGCTGGTCCCTGGAAAGTCTTGGTAAGGTCCCTAAAGAGGGGACCTATGTTTATTGAAGTTTCCCATGCAACACTCCCCACTGGCCCTCCCTGCCCCAGATACTATGAAATATCACATCTCAGAGAAAGTAGAGCAGACATGACACTTGTAGCTAGGGGTCCTGTAGCCCAACCTCAGGACCAGGTGTCAACCTGTACAAACATGCACACTGCAGGCTAAAGAAAGGAGAGGCCACTGCCAGTGTCCGTGGCAGACAGAGCACAGCAGATGCTTCCACTGAGAGCACCCTTCTTCCCGGTCAAGGTTACAGGCTTTGGCTGTTGCCCCTCGGAGAGGTTTCCTGACAAGGTGTTAAAGAAGCTGTGTTACCTGTAAAAGCCCTTGAGGTTCACTCTGTCCTTTATCAGCTCAGCCGCCTGTACCATGACCATATTTCTCAGGGCTCTTCCTGCGCAAGAAGAATTCTCTCCGTAGATCTGAATGGAAAAGACAAGCATTGACTGTAAGTGCAGAACCATCTGTGATCCACCGACAGCATGCTATGCACACGGAGTCAGGAGCAGTCTCTGAGCCCGAGACACATTCTAGCCTACGTACCCATAGCTCCATCACTGCCTGGCTGTGAGTTACCTTAGCCATGGCTCCACTCATGCTATGAAGCTGTACTAACCATTTCCCAAAAGCTAAAGTGCTTTATTTACCTATAATGATAAATAGTCACCTTTTGAAAGACCAAGGTTTCGGTGTAAAATCACCACTATTTTTAAACAATACAGTGTGTCTCTCAATACAGCACAGCAAAGACCACCGACATGACACATGAACTCTGCCATATGGAATATGCACTCATATACAAAGGTCTCAGGGAGCAGGAAAATAATTTGTTTTCCCACTGAGTGAACATCTCGAAGCCAGACACGACGTGACGGCAGGCAGCTCGGCCCCTAGGAGTCACTTGGCTGCAGAGTTCAGAGTTAGTGCCAAGCACCCTGGTTTCATCTACTTTATGATTCATTTAATGTCTGTTTTTAACCTTTGAACTCCCCCTGTGCGTGCACGCGCGCACACACAAAACACACACACGAGTCTCTGATTCTTAGAAGATGATGATCTAGAGGGGTATATATCCTACTTTATAACCCTATATCCCCCACCTCAACTCCACCACACACACACACACACACACACAACTCATACACAGCCCAACAGCAGGGCACAACCAGAGAAGCTAAACAGACACCAGGCATCTCCACATCAAGGCTCAGGGAATGAGCAGGTGTCAGGGTGCGCAGAGGGGAGTGTCTGCTGCAGCGGTTAAAGTGCTGCTGGCAATGCCCGCATCCCCTCCTAGAATGCCAGGCGGCAGTGCCATCTCCTCTGCTCCCGATTCCAGCTTCCTGTTAACGTACTCCCTGGGAGTAGCTGGTTTCCTGCAAACCATTCGGCAGACGTGGATGGAGTTCTGGGCTCTTGGCTTTGGCCTGTCCTAGCCCTGGGGGCTGTGGGCATTTGGGGGAGCGAAGCAGCAGATGGGAGATCTGTCTGTCTCTCTCTGCCTTTCAAGTAAAATGAAAAAATTTTAATGAACGTATGTTGGAGATACATGCTTATGTGTTTTTACGTATTTCCTGGTGAACTCTTTTTGCACCCACAAAGTATTTTCTATCTTTTCTCAAAACAAATTGATTGATGACGACCTGGTGGGGACCTTGCCCTTCCTTAATTTCCCTGATAGCATCCCCCAACACAGAGAGAAAGTGCACAGGGCAGGAGCTGAGAGGTTGTTAAGAGCTTAAAACTGTTTTTTCAAAGAGCTTGAAGAAGCCAGAGGACAGAATATGACTGAGGAAGGAGGATGAGTGAGCTGACAGCCGGTTCTGACACGGAGACCGCCTTCCCTGGCGCAGGCGCTCCGAGCGCATTCGCGAGCAGCTGCGGGGGTTGGCTCTGATTTACAGGCTGGGCGTACTGAGAACATGGGAAGAGAGGAGCTCACCCTCACAAAGCCTGCGTCCTCCTTTACTGCAGAGAAATGCAACTCTTTGTCGATGGTTCTTGATTTTTTAAAAAAAGATTTATTTATTTGAAAGCCAGAGTTACAGAGAGGGATAGGTAGAGAGAGAGAGAAAGAGTCAGTATTTGCTGGTTCACGCCCCAAATGGCCGCAATGGCCAGAGTTGGGCAAGGCCGAAGCCAGGAGCTTCTTCCAGGTCTCCCACGTGGGTGCAGGGGCTCAAGCACATGTGCTATGTTCTGCTGCTTTCCCAGGCACGTTGGCAGAGAGACGGATTGGAAGTGGAGCAGCCAAGACTCGAACCCGCCCCCATATGGGATGCCGGCACTGCAGGCGGCGGCTTTAGGTTTTACCTGCTACGCCACAGCACCAGCCCTTGTCAATGATTCTTTGACACAGGCAATGAAAACTACCTCATTTGTTTTTTTAAACCAATGAGCACAGGGGGGATATTCCACTAACAACTATAAATATAAATCTCACTTTATACACAATGTTTTCAGCATAAAAAATCCACTATTTGTAAAATAAAGTGCTTCTACTGATACAGCAAATTGAAGAATACTTTTTATATATTTAATATTGTATCTACATTACACTGACAAGGCATTCATGTAAAGGACTTGGAAAATGGGAAAATCCGTATTTTTTTTTTTTTACCACAGAGTGAACACCCTGGATTGTGACACAATGGTCTCAGACTTTTTTTCCCGTGTCCTCCCTGGTGGGTGTGGGGCAGGGCAGAGTGGGGAGGCTGTGGCCCCGTGCAGTCAGGACACGGGTGGCAGGGATGAGCCCAGGATTTCTGCAGCAGGATGCAGAACCTAGTTACCGACAGTGCGATCGGAGAGGAAGAGCCGTACCTGGGAAGGACTATGGTCAAGGTAGGGGTTGGAGATTCTTCTCGACAGAGTCTGTTTGAAAAGAAAAGAGAGGGCATTAATGAGACCGACACAGAAATCTTTCTACTGTATCATCCGTCACAGGGCTACGTCCGGGAACTGTCCGTGCTGAAACAGTGAGCTTCCATCTCAAGTTCCAGGTCAGCGTCCCCATTCCCACGCAGGGTAGGACGCAGTGAGCATTCTCACCCACAGCGTCTCCCACTTCCCCCAGCCTTAAGCGCATGACCAGCGAGACCACAGTGGAGAGCCTGGGATGTGTTTCACTCCTGTTCATTTCCTCACCTGGCCTGGGTTCCACTTCTCCTTTTCACTTCCACGTTCACCACACCATTCGGATCTTCACCATGGTTCCTGCCAGCTGCCTTCAAAACCTCCCCAACCTGATCTGCCTCCCCCTCCCCCCATGCACTTTGCTGATGGGAGTCAGTCTCCCACCCCAGACCTACCACAGTTGTCTGAAGAACCTGCCACTCACAGATGCCAGCCTCCGGACACCCCCATTTGTCCATGTGAAATCCCTGAAGTCCTCCACCCTCCCGGAAGTCCATGCCTGCGCGGCCCCCTCCCGAGCGGAGGGCCCCTGGCTGGGCTTGTCCCACCTCGGAGCTCTCTGCTCCAAAGAGTGTGCCCAGGAGCTCTGCACGTGCGTGGGCTGTGTGTGCTTTCACCCCAGGGGATCCACAAGCTCCTGGAGGAGGTGCTGTGCTTCTACTCCTAGCACTTAGCCCTGCATAAAGAAGTTTCCTTCTTTTATTCATGGATTCAGCTATTTCTAAATCTCAAGCCACTTAATAAGCATTTGCTGGATGATCTGAATTATAGGAGCTAATTTTCCCTGCCTAACAATCCAGTCAGCAGCCCACATATGCTTCAGCACAACAGAGAACCATTATCACCTCCCAGGGCAGCAAGGGAAAAACAGAAAAGCTAACACTGGTGGAACTTCCAGCCCGGGCTGAAAAGCTCCTCGCGCCTCCATTCCAAGGCTTGCTGTCTTTTGAGATCCCATAGTTTGTAGTCTGATGCCTCCACTTCTGGCTAAATCTATGAAACACATCCTGCCCGTCACTCTCCAGCACCTGAACCTTCTACCAAATTTTAGCCTAAAAAGAGAATTTCCCTCCCGTGCCTTCCCCGCTCCCACACAGCTTATCTTCTAATACAACTGATAGGCAATGCATCCAGAAATGCCCGTGGATACTCTGCTGAGATCTGCAACTTGCTCCAAAGAAGGCAAGTTTTACATGGCAGACAGCCATCGCTAATTCCCGCCCTCCTGATGTAGCCTACACACACCCCTGGTTGCCTTCAGTCCTCTCGCTTACATAACACATTCACTTCTTCTTCAAATACTGAACACTGTAAAAGCTGGGTAATGTACCAGCTTTCTAATATGAAATGGATCATCAAGAGAATTTTTGTTTCTTTTCCCTAAAGGGGAGACTTTGAAAAATCAATATGGCAGAACAGAACTGACTCTCTGTATTACTCATCCAATTGCCTGAGTCAGCTCAGGAAAGCAAACACGTCTCATGATCTAGTTAAAAGGGAAATCTTTCAAGTAGAAACAAGTTCCAGAAAACCGGGACAGGGGCATTTTCACAAAGCAAAACGAGCCACTTGCCTTTCTCTCTGCTGCCAACCTCAATCTGGGTGCCGGCACCCTCACACAATTCCACCCCGCAGAAACTTCCCCCACGGATGGCTCCTTTCAAAAGATGGGTAAGGTGAGTGCATGAAGTAATGGGATTCTTCTATACCGAACAGATGAGGGATGGATAAGCCAGCAGCCCACAGGGATTCAACAAGGGCCACATAATGAGAGCTGCCTTTTACAGGACACAATTCCTGGACTCGTTGTCACAAACTCCTGTGAAGCCCTGGCTTAACGGGCCCCAGGGGAGCTTGGTTTCATTAACACTTGAGGATGGCAGTTCTCAGACCTGTTAGCCGGGCAGTGGGGAAGCCTCGCGGCTCTTTATGGAGCTCTGTGAAGGACTGACTGCTTACAGTTACAATAACTATCACAGCTCTCTGCTTCCCAGAGACCAATTCATGTCAGTTCCCAGTGTTGGCCAAAAATAGCAAGTGCTGAAGAGTGAAGGAAAAAAAGAACTTAGGGGAATATTCCATCCATGATCTCACTTTGAATGCGTAGCAGCAAAGAGTTGTTACTTCACTTTACCCGAGGAGCACTGTGGGTCAATTCATGGGTACCCTAAGCCACCTCCAGAACCGCTCTGCTGAGAACCCTTGAAAACTCAACCCACTTCCACTTCAACATTCTTTCCTTAAAACACAGTGAGTGACTCGGCTGTTTGCATCTCCTGGCCCAACTCCTGGGCTTCGTTTCTCCTCTCAGCCGTCCAGGGCTTCCCCACATTGCTCCTAAGGCAACTTACTCCCATTCACCTTCAAAGAGGAAGCACCTTCTAAGTGCCCCACCGTGCACTGGGGAGCTTCTGGGGACACACATGAACAAGACACTATCCCTAAGGTAGGAAAGCCACTTATCAAAACACATAGATTCTAGAAAACACTGTAAAACCACCAACTCTGGGGCAGGCATCTGGTCCAGCGGTTAAGATGTCCGTATCTCCTCAGAGTGCCCAGGTTCGAGTCCTGGCTCTGCTCCTGATTGCATGTTCCTGCTCACGCACACACTGCAAGGCAACACATGAAGGCGCAAGTAGCTGGACCCCTGCTGCTCAGATGGGAGATGAGGATGGAGCACCCAGCTCCCAACTGTCATGGGTACTTGGAGAGTAACCAGCAGTTGGGAGCTCTCCCTCTCTGTCTCTCAAATACTAATAAAAACAAGAACAAACCATGAATCCTTTATTAATCCTGATTTGCCTATTAGGACGCTGCTGGTCCACTGATCAAATGGCTCTCACCACGGTATTTCATAAACATAACCCAGGCACGGCGACTGCCATGGCTGTGATATAAGGTTGTGTGTCCCTTAAAGACCTTGGTCCCCATAGTCTCATTAAATGTACAAAAGAGGGTGAAAACTTTGGTGCTTGGAGGCGGGGCCTTTGACAAGTGATTGGATTGGGTCGGGTTGCTGGGATGAAGCCCTGTGATGAGTCACAGCTTTATAACGAGAGACACAGGCAGAGCCAAGCGCAGCCTCTGGCCACTCTGCCAGCAAGGACACCATCATCACACGCTGAACTAACAGGGCTGCCGGATCCTGACAGCGAACCTCCAAAACCATGGGCCAACACAAACCTCTCTCCCTCGTAATCAGCCTGAGTTAGGCATTGCATTATGGTAATTACGGTAAAGCGCACTAATACACTGATGATTCCTTTTTTCATTTTATTTCTGGTTTCTTAGATTTACTTACGGTGGATGCAATGATTCTTTCATGAAAGACACACAGATCCCAAAGAGAGAAGAATGCTAACAACACAACTGATTTTAATTCTAACTTCTTTCTCCTCCTTCAGTTTTAATAGGCGATAGAAAATGATTCCCTGAATGACTCTAAGAAAATTTCATATCTTATATATGTATTTAAATACACATAAGAAAATCCTTTAGTATTCATGAATGTAGTTACAGGCAAAAAATAATGGTATAACTACCTTTATTTTGTTTTAAACTTGGGCATCCACTAAAATTACACCATAAATGTCACGGGTCTGAATCAAGCATAGAGCTCATTCCAGAGTTGCTAAAAATATCCTGCTCCACAACGTAACAGCCTTAAGGCACATTTTCCAGCACATTTTAAATGCTGTCTTTCTTTTTTTTTTTTTTTAAAGATTTTTACTTATTTATTTGAGAGGTAGTTACAGACAGAGGGAGAGACAGAGAGAAAGGTCTTCTGTCCATTGGTTCACTCCCTCAATGGCCACAATGGCCGGAGCTGTGCCGATCCGAAGCTAGGAGCCAGGTGCTTCCTCCAGGTCTCCCATGCGGGTATAGGGGCCCAAGCACTTGGGCCACCCTCCACTGCTTTCCCAGGCCACAAAATGCTGTCTTTCGATTCCCTTGGGCTACTAAAGGGCAAGAGGCATGAAAGGAGTCAGGCTGAACTACTTCAGTCAGCACAGAAGTGTGCACCGTCCTGTTACTGACCTGAAACAACAAAATCCACGCGTACCAAACTTACTGGAAATGCAAGAATTCGGCTCTTGATACAAATTCTGTGATCTTCAGCCACCGTCCCATTCCCATTCTGGGGCAACCAAGTAGAAGATGAGGATGAAATGGTCGGAAAAGCACCTCGAGTTCTTACCAATCTAGGAAGTCGGGAGCTTCCTGTGTGACTGCGGCACTCGAGTTACGAGATTAGAGAACAGAACAGTAGCGAAAGGCTGAGCTCCAGTAACCTGACCAGGAGATGCCTAAGACTGCAGGGCCTTCGTCTTTTCTTTTTCAGATTTATTCATTTATTTGAAAGGCAGAGTTACAGAGAGAGAGAAGGAGAGGCAGACAACAGAGAGAGAGAGAGAGAGCGTGCGAGCGAGAGAATCTTCCATCTGCTGGTTCACTCCTTAAATGGCCACAATGGCCCAGGGCTTGGCCAGGCTGAAGCCAGGAGCTAGGAGCTTCTTTCCAATCTCTCATGCGGGTGCAGGGGCCCAAACACTTGGGCCACCTTCTGTTGCTCTCCCAGATGCATTAGCAGGGAGCTGGATTGGAAGCGCTGTGCCTGGGACTCAAACCAACACCCATATGGGATGCCAGCACTGCAGGTAGCAGCTTAACCTGCTGTGCCACAGGACCAGTCCCCTGTGGCTCCTTCTTAAGCCCCAGCATCAACACACATCGCAAACAACACTTGACCAAGGAGAAAAGGCCAGAAGCCCAGCCAGCCTGCAGACTTGAGAAATCATCACAAGTCAGGTCAAGTGAGCACTGGCGACGTGAGCCAACTGCTGAGCTAGAGGGACAAGGAAGCCTGACTCTCTTTCCACGAGTGCTGGTTGCAGGTCCGGCCAGCACCACTGCCTCCGGGATGCCAGGGACGTGCCGACAAACAGCAGCCAGCCAAGATCACAAAGGCCATTTGTAGCATCATCTTCTCCACAGAGCATGGCCACATCAAAGTCAATGGCATTCTCAAGATGCTGAGATGTGTGAAGAAAGATAGGGGCCCGTGCTGTGGCAGAGCAGGTAAAACCCCACCTGCATGGCTGGCATCCCATATATCTGCTGGTTTGAGTCCTGGCTGCTCCACTTCTGAGCCAGCTCCCTGCTAATATGCCTGGGAAAGCAGCAGATGATGGCCCAAGTGCTTGGGCCCCTGCACCCACATGGGAGACCCAGAGGAGGCTCCCAGTTCCTGGATTCAGCCCAATCCAACCCTGGACATGGCAGCTATCTGTGGAGTGAACCAGCAGATGGAAGATTTCTCTCTTTCCTTCTCTCTCTGTAACTCTGCCTTCCAAATAATTTTTTTTAAAAAATCTTTTTAAAAAAGATAAAGTAGAGGCTGGCGCTGCAGCTCACTAGGCTAATCCTCCGCCAGCGGCGCCAGCACCCCGGGTTCTAGTCCCGGTTGCTCCTCTTCCAGTCCAGCTCTCTGCTGTGGCCTGGGAGTGCAGTGGAGGATGGCCCAAGTGTTTGGGCCCTGCACCCGCATGGGAGACCAGGAGAAGCACCTGGCTCCTGGCTTCGGATCAGCACGGTGCGCCTGCCATGGCAGCCATTTGGGGACTGAACCAACGGAAAAAGGAAGACCTTTCTCTCTGTCTCTCTCTCTCACTGTCTAACTCTGCCTGTCAAAAAAAAAAAAAAAAGATAAAGTAGAATGAAAGGCAAGATGACAAAAATGCTGAGACCCTCTTCTTTCCTGAGCACCTTCCCATACTAATCATTATCACTTAAAAAATAATTACACCCTTCTGTTTCTATTTTCACAGACAGGCCTGAGGGTCAGAGCAATGAAGCATTTTATCTAATGTCCCAGAGCTGGAGGGTTAGAGCCGCGTCTGGGACAAAATTCTGTCTCCAAAGGCGTCCCTCTAATAGAACATGCTGAATAGTGTGACACAGTAGTCAGTTAAAAGAAATGTGTATTAAGAAGTCACCAGTGGGGCTGGCGCTGTGGTGTAATGGGTAAAACTGCCATCTGTGATGCCACTACCCAACATGGGTGCCCATTCAAGTTGTAGCTGCTCCATTTCCATTCCGGCTCCCTGCAAATGGCCTGGGAAAACATCGGAGGATAGCCCAAGTGCTTGGGTCCCTCACCTACGTGGGAGACCTGGAAGAAGTTCCTGGCTCCTGGCTTCAGACTGGTCCAGCCCTGCCATTGTGGTCATTTGGGGAGTAAACCAGCAGATGGAAGATCTCTCTCTCACTCTCTTTCTCGCTCTCACTCTCTCTCTCTCTCTCTGTAACTCAAGCTTTGAAATAAATAAAACAAATCTTAAAAAGTCACCAACAGCATCCACCAGATCTAGTGATGCTCATCTTTGGATATCAACAGAGCCAAGTGGGAACAGAAGGAAAAACAAAACAGGGGCCTGGTCCCACTCAGATAGACTGAATTGGAATATGAGAGCAGGGCCCCAGGAGCTTTGTTTCCTGTCCCCAAGTCCCCCCGGAAGGTTTGCGTAAATCTGTAAAGACACGCGACTGAGAGTGGCCACGTGAACCTCTCCTTGTCCACTTCAGCTCTGGGGCTCGGAGCACTCCTCAAACATCACCTCCTTCACAGGGAGAGGGGGAGGGCCGAGTTATACCCCAGCAGGGCCGGGATCGCTGGCAGAACCTGCGAGTGGCTTGCACGTAGAACAAAGAGCTACTGTTGGGCAGATCCCACCCTGCACCTGCTCTTGGGTGTGTGGTTGTGTGCACAGCCCATCCGAGACAGAGCACTGAGCCAAAGCGTCTTCCCGCCTGCATGGTGGCAGAATTCCTTCACCCCTCCAGGAGGGGCAGACCCCTCCGCGTGGCACCCACAGCATTGAGGCTGCCTTTCCATTATGAAAGCGCTCTATTCCAGTATGAACGTGTTTCCTTACTTAAAAGCTAAAGCAGAAAATGAAAGAAGGTCCTAGGGATACTTGTAAACATTTCACAATCTCGCTTGCCTAAGGGGATATGTGGGCAAGTGCCAACAGCTTCTGGGAAAACACACACAATGAGCACAACCCAGACAGCCCCGGAGACTCATCAGTTCCATTTTATCCAGGCCTTGGGAGATTGTCTTTCTTCTGGGCCAGGTCTGCACACAAGAGAACAGTAAGGGGCTAGCAGGGTGGGTGTCCCTGGTTAACACAGTCACAGAAGAGCGTCTAAATTTTAGGGATCAAGCAATTAAGGATATGGGGAAACTGGTTCACTGAGCAAGTTTATCTCCACTTGTCTCTGATTTCCTGACTTATATTAACATCAACCTCTCCTCCCGCCCCGCCCCCAGGTCAAGCCTGGACTCTAAGATGAACTTCTTCATAGTTCAGTTGTCTGAAATTTGGGGAGTGGACAGGAGGCAGCTTCCCACCGGTCAATTCTGCAACAAGCTGAGCAGTGGAGTAAATAATTAAAAGATGAGATTACAGCCCGTAGAACCAACATCCACGAGACCATACTGGTGTAAATCAATACTCAATGCGACAGAAAGAGGACAACAGGAATCCGTCCTTCGGCAAGCACTGCAGTGCCAGACGCTGCAGGAAAGAATCTTCGGTGTGTGGGGGGCAGGGAGGGCACAGCAGTGGGATGCGATGCTCGGTCTGTGCACCGTGGAAGGTGTCTTCCCACAAGATACTCCCAGGTGCAAAGGCAGGCATGGTGACTTACCTAGACAGCACCTTAATCCCCTAATAAAAGCAATGGTCTGTTGAAACATGCTGACTCACCTGCCTCCTGATAGGAGGGCCTGAGAAAGGAACCTTGATGACACTGTCATCAAAACACACACCCGAATTTAACGAGAAAGTGTCAGACAACCACAAGCTGAAGGGCCTCCTTTGAAAGAGCTGGCCTGGACTCTTCCAGGAGACCAAGAGAACCTGAGGAAGCATCCCAGATGGCAGGGGGCCAGAGGAAGCTGCTGTCTAAAGGCCCTGGGTGATCCAGAGAGCGGGGGTCCATGAGGCATCAGGGGGACCGTGAGCGCGTCTCCGCACTAGTATCCACCCTCGTTTGGACAACGGTACTGTGAAATGTTAACGTGGCTGTAAGCGAACTGCCTATGTATGACTTGCACAACTTTTAGGTCTGAATTATTTCGAAATGCAAAGTTCAAAGAAAGTAAAAGTGCAAAGGAAGACACGGTGTCTTCAGAGATGCAAGCGATGGTTTATTAGGAAAATGCTAACGTCACCTGTCTCCCTCCCCGCCCACACCAACACAGTCCCCCCAAAACACTCAAATTTTATCTCCAACTGCAGCGCTTATTTCTTTGCAAAAAGCTGCGCTGCTTTTAAAGCAAAGTCCTCGGCCCGCACAATGCAGCGATTGCCCTGGCTTTCCTAATGTGCTGGCCTCCAACCTTTCGCACAAGTCAGATAAGTCTCCCTAAAACATCTCCGAACACAGCACCTTGCTGAGGTGGGGTTTTCTTGTTGGCTCATTTTTTAGGTCTGCTTCTCGAGTTCACAATATTCCAAGCCTTTTTTTTTTTTTTTTCGTTAATAACTTAAATTTACTTTTACTTATTTGAAAGGCAGAAAGAGACAGAGTCGTCCCATCTGCAGGTTCCGGCCCTAAACATCCTCAATAGGCAACAGCTGAGGCTGGGCCAGGCCAAGGCCAAGGCTGAGAGCAAGGAACTCAACCCAGGTCTCCCACATGGGTGGCGGTGACCACTTGGGCCATCACCACTGTCTCCTAGGGTGTGCCAGGCCTGCGACCCAGGCACTCCAATCTGGGATGTGGGAAACCTAAGTGGCGTCTCAACCCCTTTACCAAAACCCAGCCCCTGTTTCAAGTCCTTAACCTGGCAGCCAATGCCCTCCTCATCTGTCTACTTAGTCCGTGCTGTGCATCTGGATTTGTGTGTGTGTGTGTGTGTGTGTAAGGTTTACTTACTTATCTGAAAGACAGAGACAGATCTTCTATCTGCTGAGTCACTCCCCAAGTTGCTGCAACAGCCAGGGGCCAGGAACTCCATCCTGGTCTCCCAAGTGAGTAGCAGGGGCCCATACTCGGGCCATCTTCCACTGCCTCCCCAGGTGCATCAGCTGGGAGCTGGAATGGAAGTGGAGCAGCCAGGACTCGAACCGGCACTCTGACATGGGTTGCCGGCATTGCAAGCGGAAGCTTAGCCTGATGCGGCACAATGCCGGCCCCCCATCATCTGGATTTTACTGCACAAAACACGTGCACCCTCACCTGTGCGTGAGCCCCTACGGTGACCTCAGCTCTCTGAAACCTCTCTGCATTTCTGCATCCTGCCTTTCCTTCAGCCCCCACTAATGCTGTGCAGAGCCCACCCACACCCTGAGCCTCCCCTGGGTAACCTCTCCCTCCACTACTTAAGTGCCTGTCCAGGCTCCATGTGCAGGAGCAGAGCTGTCTCCCCAAACTGGCTCACAAAGCCCGGAGGGACTCATGCACTAACTCCGGTAGGGCTTTCCACAGCTGACCAGCCAATGGGGACCCTGCCTGATGGCTAGTGTCTAGTAACCCACAGAGCTTCAGGACACGTGGTAAGGCGTGCCAGGACCACCTGCCAATGTGTGGAGCACATGGTCAGCCCTGCCCTGTCTCCACTCCTCTTTTCTGAGTCGCGGTGCATGGTGGGTCTGGACAGAGGGCTGGAGTATGCAAGTGGTCTTCACAAAGCCCACGGAAAATGTGTATCATGAGACAACTGTGCATGGATTTTTCACTTCTGATCTTTTAAGTCCTTTGTGAGCTTTTTGAAGTTCTTTCAACTACACAAGCAGCCTACTTGCACAGACTGAATAACTTCCATGTTCCTTTTAAAGATCCACTTGAATACCAACGGTTTCTTTGCACTGGAAAACACTTGAGTTGTCTTACATGGGATCTTTTCACTGGACACAAAGTTCTCTTTTCATTTCCTAGCTACTCACAAGCCAGAAAAGAAAGAAACCTCAGAGTAGCACCTTCCTTCCCTTCTTTGATACCTGGAAACAAGTTAGTCTCTTGGATGTTTCTTGTCAAGTTGTACATAAATTTTTGAAAGCTACAAAATAATCCAAAAGATGGGAAGAAGAATTTAGCGCAGGAGTTCCACTTCTGATTTCTCAGTTACTCAGTTAACACACACAGGCCCAGCGTTATGGCACAGCAGAGTAAGCCACTGCTTGCAACACCAGCATCCAGGTGAGCGCCTGTCCAAGTTCCAGCTGCCCTGGTTCTTTTTTTCTTTTTAAAGATTTATTTATTTATTTGAAAGGCAGAGTTACAGAGAAGCAGAGGAAGAGACAGAGAGAGGTCTTCCGTCTGCTGGTTCACTCCCCAAATGGCCGCAATGGCCAGAACTGCGCCGATCCGAAGCCAGGAGCCAGGAGCTTCTTCCGGGTCTCCCAGGCAGGTGCAGGGACCCAAGGACTTGGGCCATCTTCTTTTGCTTCCCAGGCCATAGCAGAGAGCTGGATCAGAAATGGAGCAGCTGGGACTCACACTGGTGCCCATATGAGATGCGAGCACTGCAGGCGATGGCTTTACCCGCTCCGCCACAGCACCAGCCCCTGCCCTGGTTCTAACCCAGCTCCCTGCTAATGCACCTGGGAAATCAGCAGCAGCAGATGGCCCAAGTGCTTGGGGCCCTGAACCCACGTGGGAGACCCAGATGGAGCTCCTAGCTTTGATCTGGCCCAGCCCCAAGCCATAGCCCTTTGGGGAATGAACCAGGAGACCAAAGATTTGTCTTTTGTCCTCTCCCTGTCCCTCCCTCTCCCCTTCTCACTCTGTAACTCAGCCTGACAACTAAATAATCTTAAATAAATAAATAAGACAGAGAGAGAACCTCAGAAATGCAGTACCAAAAAGGTCCTCTTGGGATCACCTGGCTCATTTCACAGCCTTCAAGTAAACTCTGGGAGACAGCTGGGAACCAGGGTTAAGGGCCCCAGGACAGGAAGGCAACTCTGGCTGCTTCCTACAATAAGAGCAGGGGTCGGGAGTGGCCAGCAAACCATCCGGGCCTCCATATTCTCCATCCGGGCCTTTGCATGGAGTTTCATGGATCCTAATCTAGACTATCGATCCGACAGAGCAGGGGAAGCCTCCATCGCTGCCCCAGAAATAATATCCCAGTGCTTACCCAGCTATGGGTGAGAACGCTTTCATTCCAAACTAAAATCTGAGATCTGATTTTGCTGCAATATAAGACTATTTCCTCCAAGAAGAAGACACACTTCTATCTTTGCTTGTGTTACATAACAGCAGTAAAAGGCAGCCAAAAGTTATTTTAGGATTAAAACAAAAAGTAGGGAGGGTAAGGGCTGGCACTGTGGCATGGTGGTTTAAGCTGCCGCCTCTGACTCCAGCATCCCATATGGGCATCGGTTCATCTCCCAGCTGCTCTACTTGATTCAGCTCCCTACTAATGGCCAGGGAAAGGCAGCGAAGTTTGGCTCAAGTGTTTGGGCATCTGGCATCCATGTGGGAGACCCAGATGAGGTTCTTGGTTCCTGGGCTCACGCTGGCCAGTGCTGGCCCTCGTGGCCATCTGGGGAATGAATCAGAGGATAGATCTCTGTCTCTCCCTTTCTCTCTGTAACTCTTTCAAATAAATAAATAAATCTTTAAAATAAAAGTAGAGAGAGAAGGTACCAAGCAAAGGGCACAAGGTTGCAGTCACCCCAGACGGCTCAGTCCCAGTGAAACACAGCAATGTGCTACTGTACCAGGGCACTTCAGAAAATTCGTGGAAAAATCAAATTAAAAGATAAGTTTATCTGGATGCATAAAGTCTGACATCCACGCATAGGCTTTTTTTTTTTTTCTTAAAGATTTATTTGAAAGACAGAGTTACAGAGAGAGGTAGAGACAGACAAAGAAAGAGGTCATCCATCTGCTGGTTCACTCCCCAAAAGGCTGCAACAGCCGGAACTAGGCTGATCCAAAGCCAGGAGCCAGGAGTTTCTTTCAGGTTTCCCAAGCAGGGGCCCAAGCACTTGGGCCATCTTCTACTGCTTTCCCAGGCCATAGCAGAGAGCTGGAATGGAAGTGCAGCAGCCGGGACTCAAACTGGAACCCATGTGGGATGCTGGTGCTGTAGGTTGGACTTTAACACACTGCACCACAGTGCTGGCCCCATAGGTTTTTTTCATTTCATGCATTTTCTATGAAAATGTTAAAGTCCCTTAATATACTTAAATGTTTGTTAAAGGATGGGCATAAAGGGTTAAACTGTTGCTTGCAACAGCCACATCCCATATCACAAGAGCTGGTTCTAGTCCCAACTGCTCCACTTCCCATCCAGCCCTCTGCTTATGGCCTGGGAAAACAGTGGAGGATGGTGCAAGTGCTTAAGTGCTTGGGCCACTGCACCTGTGTGGAGACCTGGTAGAAGCTCCTGGCTCTTGGCTTCAGCCTGGCACAAACCCTGGCCGTTGTGACCATTTGGGGAGTGAACCAGCAGATGGAAGACCTCTCTCCCTCCCTCTGTACCTTCTCTCTGCCTTCCAAATACATTTAAAAATAATCTTCTTGAAAATTGCTAAGAGGATATATCTTATATTGTGCTGTCTTCCCAAAAAAAAAAAAAAAATTTAAGATCAGGAAGAAGCTTCTGGTGACGAGTGATAAGTCCATGGCATAGACTCTGGCAGTGGCTTCACAGGTCTAAACTCATTTCCAAATGCATATTAATTTTTATTGTACCCATCAAATATGTAAAGCTTTTAGAATGCCAATATACATCAGTAAAGTAGTTAAAACAAAATGAAAAAGGAGCAATTCATTTCACTAAGTCTTCCCTTTAAATTGGGGACTTCCAGCTCACGCCACAATCTAGACAAGTGTAGACCACAGGAGACTGATGCTGAGAGTCCGACAGACAGAAGCACTGGCAAACCCAAGAGCACAGTGTGCCTGCTTCAGACTTCTGGACCTGGCTCACAACTGTCCCCACACCCGTATGGCTTGTCTCCTCCACACTGCAGCTGTCGTGGAGTGGGTTAAAATGCATTCAGACGCCCCGCACTCCCCTTCGAGTTCCTTCTATGTGCTTCCACAGCCTTTCCGTCCACTTATCCTGGGACTTCCCTGAATTCATGCTAAGCATCGTAAAGACGGTTCTCACTAGTAAACATCCACAGCGCCCACCGTGGCGCACACACAGTCACCTCTCACCAAATGTTGGTAAGGGAGACAAAGCTAGTGTTTCTCGCACCTTCTGCAACTCTGTTCGTCTCCCCCTGTCTGGCTCCTGCCCTGCGCACTGCACCTGCCCGTCTGGGAAGCCGGTCTTGCATGTGGGTTTGGAGTGGAGCTCTGCCTTCACCCTGCTTGGGTTCAGAACCCATCTGCCCCACTTGAGAGTTCTGTCCTTGGACAAGGTTTTTACTTCTTGGTGTCCCTGTTTTCACCCCTAAGGGGTGAAGTAAAAGCTATTCCTAGGGTTACTGTTAGGATTACATGACTTTGGGGCAAGCCTTTTGCACAGCACTTAGGTTGCCTACATCCCATATACCAGGGTTTCTGGTTCAAGTCCCGGCTCCTGTGCTTATGGTCCAGCTTCCTGCCAATGTGCACCCTGGGAGGCAGCTCAAGTACGTGAGCCCCTGCCATTCCCATGAGAGACTCAGACTGAATCCCAGGCTCCTGGTTTTGGTCTGGCCCAGCCTTGGCTAATGCAGGCATTTGAGGGCAGTGAACCAGCAAGTGAAAGCTCTCTCTCCATCTTTCTCTCTGTTTTTCTCTCTGTGTCTGCCTGCCAAATAAAATGAAAATAACCAAAATTTTCTTTAAAGGGATTCAGGGACCTAAACCAGTGATTCTCAAATGCCAGCTTGCATCAGAATCACCTGAGGGCTCCTTAGGTACATGCTGGGCCCCCTACCCAGAGTTTCTGAATGGAGGAGACGCCTGAGAGGCCACAGTTCTGCCAGGTTCCCAAAGGAGGCCTACACTGCAGGTCCTAAGACTATACTTTGAATACCACCAACCTGAAACTGCATAAAGAGCTTGGAACACTGCCTGCTCGGGGCATGTTAATTATGGTTATTATTGAGCATTCAACAACTTTATAATGTGCACGGATGTGAGTCCTTTCTCTTAGATTGTAAGCTTCTCAAAGGACAGGACCATATCCCCAGCACACAGCACAATACCCAACACAAAGCAGACCAGTGGAGCACTCCCAGGACTCTCTGTACCCACGGTTCCTCCTGGTCAGAAGGAAGACTGGATGGGTGAGAGATAATCCCCCCACTGACAATATCCCCAGGGGTTTCACACAAGCATCTTCTGGAGATGGGCGGTTCATTCACCCACATAACCCACGAGGGTTAGCTCCGTTCCCATGCCTGGGGGTCTGGAAGAGCTAACCTGGAACCCTTCAGCTGTTGTGACGTTCTTGGAACCCAGGTTCTTTCCCAAATAGGTCTGGGATTTCTCCAGGTGCCTGCTGATGGTAACCACCAGCTGTCACCATTGTTAAGAAATCAAGCTGCAGAGTTTTAGGTAAACAGCAGGTTTACCTGGTCCCTGACAAGTGGGCACACTGCGATTCACTCAAACCTAAGCTCTGCTGGTTAGGACAACGCATCTTCCTCACAGCGCCCATATCTTTTTTTTTTTTTAAGATTTTATTTATTTGAGAGGTAGAGTTACAGACAGTGAAAAAGAGAGACGGAGAGAAAGGTCTTCCTTCCGTTGGTTCACTCCCCAGATGGCCGCCAAGGCGCCGATCTGAAGCCAGGAGCTTCTTCCCAGTCTCCCATGTGGGTGCAGGGGCCCAAGGACTTGGGCCATCTTCTACTGCTTTCCCAGGCCTCAGCAGAGAGCTGGATTGAAAGAGGAGCAGCTGGGACTAGAACTGGCACCCATATGGGATGCCGGCACCATAGGCAAAAGATTAATCTACTGCTCCACAGAGCCAGCCCCGAGCTCCCACATCTTTTAGTAAATAGCTCACTTTAGGATCAGAACCAGAGAGGTCTACAATTCATCATGCATTAACTTAGAAGACTCATGACAGGTGCGCTTCCAAGGTTAGACCATGGGCCCTGCACACTCCTGCAATTAACCCTATCAGCAGTGCCTGCAACCCCACGTGAGGACTATTAGCACTGTGGAAGGCCACTCAGGGCAGCCAGAAACTCTTCTGCTGCCCGGCCTGCCCAACTCCCCCTTTACAAAAATTATCCTGTCGACAGAGATAAAAACAGAGCTTTTCAGTGGTCAACACCCTACCACTTGGCACGAGCAGTAGGCCTGTGCTTTCTAGTTCACCCTGATCACAGATCACAGTGCACTTATTTCACAAGCCCACGGCCCGCTGCCACTCGAGTCTTCCAGGTTTGTGAACCTTTATTTCTCCCGGGTCCCTTCTTCCTCTTGCACCAATGTCTTCTTTCAGGTCCACTCAAAGCTCGCTTTATCACCACACCAGCGTCTCTGGCGTCCTTCAACCTGGCTAGTACATCTGAACACCATCACCTGTCATCAGAACTACACTCACATGTGTGCTGCATCCCCTCGGAACGTTCCCAGCGGTGACGTCCTACACACCGCCTCTCAATCTGCTGAAACTGGAGTCTCCCAGGTGCTGGGTCCCGGGCGGGGCCAGGGCCTCCCGCGGCTCCTGCCACTCTCTGGTGGGAGGAAGCCTGGCTGTACTGAATGTGTTTCAGTGCCACCGAGTTTCTCGCCTGAACCTCAACATGTTCCTGGACTTCCAAGGAGGCTCCCTCCCAGTAAACCCACCCTGAGTGAAAGACACTGTCCATGGAAAATGCCACCTACTACCCCCACCCTACCAACATTACACTTCCACAGCCCACGTCACCATGGGGTCTTGGTTGCTTCTTCTCCCAACCATGTGGCTGACTGGGAGCCACCCAGTTCCTCGAGAGAGGCTGGTACCGTGTGCCATCAGCCTGGGAAGAGGTCAAAGTTCCAACTAAGCAAAGCTGTTTCTGCTACAGGCCTGTTGCTTTTGGCCCACGGCAAAGCTGTAAAGTCGTAAGATGAACCACAATAAAATGGGGACCACTTGGATATCCTTAAGTTATCCAACTCCTTGATACTGGTTTAGAGTCTCCTGCCTCTACTCAGTCTCCTTTCTAATCCACCCACTTAATCATTTTGTTTAACTTGTCCAGACAGCCTTCATTTCCTCCGAGTCATCACAGAGAAACTTGTGTTAAGTGATCTCCCTCCTCCACGTGACCTTCTACGCTGGCCTAAACAGCCACCAGCAGAACCAGCAAACAGAGCCAGCGATCCCGGCAAACAGGAGAGAAACACAGCACATGCCTGGCAGGTGGCCAGCCTGTGCCGGGTACTCTGGCACTCCTGGGGGCCCCTGGGGCCCGGGCTTTCCCTGGAAATTCCCCCTTCCTGGTAGCCCGCTGCAGCCACTACTCACTGGGGCCCTCTGAGAGAGACTCCTGTGTGCTACTGAAGCCACCCAGCAAGTAAGGCCACCGCAGCTGATGTCACACGGTAGCAGACAGTCATCTACAGCCTTCCTCCAAGAGGGGCTCAGGACCGGAGCATCGGCCTCCCTGGAGAGCCTCTGTGGCATGCAGACCCCCAGGCTCCACGCTGGCCAGAGCTCCTGGATCAGAAGCCGCAGCTTAGCCAGGTCCCCGGGAGAGTCCCAGCACTGCCAGCCGCCACCTCGGCAACCCCGCTTCCCACCACCAGGGTTTCTAAATCAGCGAGCCCGTCAAGCTATCAACCAAAGCCACCCTGCCCCCCAAAAAAATTATACGAGAAAACTTAAGATGAAAATTGCACACAAATACATAAAAGGTGTTGAAGAATCCCCAGAGTAAACAAACCTGCTTAATGCGACATTTCCCAAACACATCTGGCGAAGGAATTGGCGACATCTATTTATTTTATTTTATTTTATTTTATTTTTTTATTTTTGACAGGCAGAGTGGACAGTGAGAGAGAGAGAGACAGAGAGAAAGGTCTTCCTTTTTGCCATTGGTTCACCCTCCAATGGCCGCCGCGGTTAGCGCGCTGCGGCCGGCGCACCGCGCTGATCCGATGGCAGGAGCCAGGTGCTTCTCCTGGTCTCCCATGGGGTGCAGGGCCCAAGCACTTGGGCCATCCTCCACTGCACTCCCTGGCCACAGCAGAGAGCTGGCCTGGAAGAGGGGCAACCGGGATAGGATTGGTGCCCCGACCGGGACTAGAACCCAGTGTGCCGGCGCTGCAAAGCGGAGGATTAGCCTAGTGAGCCGCGGCGCCGGCGACATCTATTTATTAACTTAGCTGAACATCTGTTGCCAACCCCAAACACATCCACTGGTGTCGACAGAGAACAGTAAGCCGCACAGCTGTCCCAGTGTGTAAGCTCTTGCACTTGACAACCACAGAGCCTCGGACTCACTCTCCACCTCCCTGTACTTGCCAGCATCAGGTGTAGATGTGATGTCGCCTCCTATTTTTTTTGGTTGAGGAAGTCAAGCAAAACCAGCCTCACCCCACATGCAGGACACACAGAATGGATGGGAAGTGCCCAGAGCAGAGCCACCGAATCCCCTGTGGGCGGTGACCTGCGATGACTCCAGGCTTTCTGGACATAATCTCTACCTGGTTTCACTCTCCAAGGGGAAAGTCACGTTCAGATCCCAGTCTGTGCGCTCTGCAGGCCCCGAGAGGCCCCCTACCGAAAGCACAGTCACCACAGGTACTTCCTGTGAGGCTCTTTCAGAATTCTGAACCCTCGCTTGTGGTCAAACCTTGAACCGCTGCAACCATATTGTTTGCTTTTCCTACGTGGAATTGGCTACCAAACTTACTGTCTTGAATGCCAATGGCTCTGTGTGAAAGATGGAAGTCAGTAAAGCATCCTACGTTCAAATCAGCCAACACAATGTGCAGGAATTGCAGAAGGAGAGACCTTCTGGCAGGGTATGGGGTTCACAAGCCATGGCTGCCCCCAAACACCGCATCTCTCCACTCGCACCACCATACCTCCTCCCTTCCCACACCTCACTCGGCTACGCTACAGAACATTGTGCAGCCAGCAGACATATCACAGGAGCCAGCGCTGGGCACAGTGGACAGAGCCACGACCTGTGACACCAGCATCCCCAACAGACACCGGTTTGAGTCCCGGCTGCTCCACTTCACATCCAGTTCCCTGTTAACGGCCCAAGAAAAGCAGAAGATGGCCCGAGTATTTGGGCCCCTGTCACGCACATGGGAGACCTGGATGAAGCTCCTAGCTCCTAGCTTTGGCCTGGCCCAGTCCTGGCCATTGCGGCCACTGGGAAGTGGACCAGTGAATGGAAGACCTCTCTCTCTTCCTGTCTCTTCCTCTCTCTAACTCCAACTTTCAAATAGATGAATAAATATTTTAAAACACGGGAGATGGGCATTTAGCCTAATGGTTAAGACACCTGGTCCCGTCACAGTGAACCTGGGTTTAACTCCTGGCTCCGGCTCCTGACTCCAGCTTCCTGCTAGTGCACACTGTGAAAGGCAGCAGGGATGGCTCAAGTGCTTAGGTTCTTGGCTCCCATGTTGGAAACCTGGACTGAGTTCCCTGCTCCTGGCTTTGGCCCAGCCAGTCCTAGATAGGCGAGTACTGCAGGAGTGAACCACAGAATAGGAGCTCTTTCTTTCTGCCTCTCAAATAATGTTTAAACATTTCTAAAACAGCAGTTGATAGATTCTGAAATCCCCAGTCTGCTTGCCAGTGAGCGTCACCAGGACCACATCAACCCCTCCCTGAAGCCGTCCGAGGCGAGGCCTCTCTGAGGGCACTCTCTGACTCGCTGGGCTGCTCAGCCTCCCTGTCTTGTCAAAACTCCTCCTGCATCTCAGCGCAGTTTTAAATGGCAGTCAGAAAGGTAATTACGAGCACACGAAGAGCAGGAGTTAACGAGCACAATCGGGGGCCCAGGTTTTCTTCTCGCATATCAAGTGCACCAAAGTCATGTGTGTGAACAGAGCCCTAACCACGAAGACGTAACAGAGCCCCGGTGCCCCTGCAGGAAGTGTGCCTGCCTCCTGCCTCGAAAAGCCCCTCTGCCCCCGCCCTCCCCCGCACGCCGGCAGGAAGGAAGCGGCGCAAAGGCA
This sequence comes from Lepus europaeus, assembly GCF_033115175.1. NCBI lineage: Eukaryota > Metazoa > Chordata > Mammalia > Lagomorpha > Leporidae > Lepus > Lepus europaeus. The sequence continues at coordinate 26,455,164 of NC_084846.1, forward strand.
GGTGGTCAGGGCTCTGATTACCGACTCGATCTCACACACGTCGGGAGACCTGGCTTGGAAAGCTTTCCAGTATAAATGAATTCCATGATGTGGGGAAGGCAGCTCCTCTCCCCTACGCCTCGCTTCAGTCCTGTGTTTCTGGACAACAAACGCTTCCATGTCATCACGGTGCTACGAAGCACCAGGTGACATGAATGACAGCCACCTGCTCCCCGGCTGGGTGCCCAGAGACTCGATGGGCAGGGGCCGCGGCTGCTTCCTTTAATCACTGGCGTTGCTGCTTTCTTGAAACTGCGATCCCCAACAAGGAGTGCATTTCCTAGGGTGGCCCAGCTCACACAGACATAGGTAAGCCTACAGCTGAAACACGACATGCTCAGGAATGCCCTTATCCTGCCTTCCAAGAGTGACAAACTCTGAGCCCAGAGGGGACGCCGCTGCACACCTGTACACCCCACCTTAGATGCCACGGTTTCGTCAGAACGCCTCTACGATGCTTGTGTCAAACTGTCGATGAAACAGAATCCCTCTATAAAAGCTACTTTGCATATTCAAAATCTTCGAAAGATATATATCCAAGCACTGGAGCATACTTGGAATCAGGCCAGATAGCACGCGTTGGGGGGAAGGGACGGGGCAGAGAGGAGACAGGTGTTAACTAACCTTGGGTCACAAGACAGCACATTCAATGCCCAGGATGTACATAGATTTCTCTTTTTTCATTTTAGTTATTTTTTAAACATTATTTATTTGAAAGGCAGAGTGAGAGAGAGAGAGAGAGAGTCTTCCATCAGCTGGTTCACTCCCCAAATGGCCTCAATGACCAGGCTGGTCCAGGCTGAAGCCAGGAGCCAGGAGCTTCATCAGGGTCTTCCATGTAGGTGGCAGGGGCCCAAGCACTTGGACCATCCTCCACTGCTTTCCCAGGTGCATTGGCAGGAAGATGGATGGGAAGTGGAGCAGCCAGGACTTGAATAGGTGCCCATACAGGATGCCAACACTGCACACAGTGGCTTTACCTGCTACATCACAGTGCCAGCCCCAGATTTCTCTTTTTAAAGAAAGCTTCCCTATAAACAGACTGAGGTCTGGGTTTGCCAGAGTAACCCACATGCTTAATGACCACACCTAGGAAAAGCCTAATTCAACAAAAGGATGGATACACGTCATTTTCTTTTAACCAAACTTAAGAAGGAAAAGAATACGTATGGTAGAAAACAGTCTATGTTTAAAATATTAATGTTGCAACTTAAAGCAGGGTTGGGGGTGTCTCTAGAGGGGGGATGGTTTATCCTCCATGGGAGTTCTCACCATGGCTACTTCTCATTTAAGAAAATAAGAGTGGGGGGTGAGGGGACAGCGCTGTGGTAGCGGGTAAAGCCACGGCCTGCAGTGAAGGCATCCCATATGGGCACTGGTTCGAGACCCGGCTGCTCCACTTCCAATCCAGCTCTCTACTATGACCCGGGAAAGCAGTAGAAGATGGCCCAAGTCCTTGGGCCCCTGCACCCACATGGGAGACCTGGAGGAAGCTCTTGGCTCCCTGCTTTGGATTGGCTCAGTCCAGCTGTTGAAGCCAATCAGGGAGAAAACCAGCAGATGAAAGACCTCTCTCTCTCTCTGCCTCTCCTTCTCTCTGTGTGTAACTCTGACTTTCAAATACATAAATAAATCTTTAAAAAGAAAAGAAAAGAAGAGCAGGAAGGAGGATGTTAAGCCGGATCACAAAAATATACTTGCAGAGACACAAGGTGGCAGAAAGATTTGGCCATGTGAGGGGCTTTAAACAAGTCATGGAAAATGTACATTATCTTTTTAATTCCATGTCCCACAAACTGTCCCAAATCCCCTGTACTATCCCTCAAGGCGGCAGGATAAAATCACAGCCGAAAATGCAAAGCCCGGGATCTTCATGCATCTTCCATTGTTCATGCTGTCCCTGGGGGAGGGCCCCATGGCTCAGCAGCTAGGACTGCCGCCCAGGCCGCCCACCTCCCTGGTCAGACTTGTACTGCCTGGTACAAATCCTGGCTCCGCTTCAGTCCAGCTTCCCGATCAGGCATCCTGGGAGCCGGCAGAGGATGTCTCAAGTGCGGAGGTCCCTGCCAACCACACGGGAGACCTGGACTGCGTTCCTGGTTCCTGGCTTCAGCCTGGCCCAGCCCTGACCTTATAGGTATTTGAAGGATACCTCTCCTGTGCACGTGTGTGCACGCTTTTTTTTTTTTTTTTTTTTTTTTTGACAGGCAGAGTGGACAGTGAGAGAGAGAGAGAGAGAGACAGAGAGAAAGGTCTTCCTTTACCGTTGGTTCACCCTCCAATGGCCGCCGCGGCCGGCGCGCTGCGGCCAGCATACCACGCTGTTCCGAAGGCAGGAGCCAGGTGCTTCTCCTGGTCTCCCATGGGGTGCAGGGCCCAAGCACTTGGGCCATCCTCCACTGCACTCCCGGGCCACAGCAGAGAGCTGGCCTGGAAGAGGGGCAACCGGGACAGAATCCGGCGCCCTGACCAGGACTAGAACCCAGTGTGCCGGCACCGCTAGGCAGAGGATTAGCCTATTGAGCCACGGCGCCGGCCACGCTTCCTTTCAAATAAGTAAAATAAATAAATGTTTCTTAAGAATAATGTCCCAGGGGCCGGTGCCGTGGCGCAGGTTAATCCTCCGCCTGTGGTGCTGGCATCCCATGTGGGCGCTGGTTCTAGTTCTGGCTGCTCCTCTTTCAATCCAGCTCTCTGCTATGGCCTGAGAAAACAGCGGAAGATGGCCCAAGCACTTGGGCCCTTGCACCTGTGTGGGAAGACCCGGAGGAAGCTCCTGGCTTCAGATCGGCACAGCTCTGGCCATTGTGGCCGTTTGGGGAGTGAACTAGTGGAAGGAAGACCTCTCTGTCTCTCCCTCTCTCTCTAACTCTACCTCTCAAATAAATAAATAAAATCTTAAAAAAGAAGAAGAAGAATGTCCCAGCACTGAAGCTGCTGGGGGAGCCATGAAGACCTGGACAAAGCTCTTGAAAGAAGATGGGTCATGTGTGGGAGGGGGAAGCTGGTGCAGCCAGAGAGGAGGGGGTGGCATGGAGGGAAAGCCTGCAGCTTGGGGAGGAGCCAGGCATGGACATAGCAGCAGTTACCACCATTCACATGCACAGCTAGATACTCCCTGCTTAGGTGGAGTGATGTCCACTAAGCCCACGTGGTGAGCTAAAACCATGGGAGCAGAACGTGCAGTTAATGCACCCTCACCTAGCAACACAGCACCTCGTGGCAGGGCTGGGGCACGCCAGGCCCACCAGCCAAGTAAGGCCCCAGAAATCACTTGGTCTGGCTCCACCCCCAGCAACTGTGGGCGGCAGCTGAAATTCAATAAACCTATAGCAGGCTGATTTTTGCTATTTGTGTACAGCTTGTGGATGAGGTTCTAAATATCCTCACAGGCCTTGACAGAGAAACACAAACCGAAGAACTGAAGCTAGGGCACTGGCCGCTTCCCTGTGGGGCAGAGCCGTGGCGGCCACTGCTGTCCAGTGTGGCAGGAGCACCTGGGGAGAGACCAAACTTCCAGACTTGCAGTCCGGTCTCTCCTGGATGTGTATAACACCACCAACAGGTTGAGTAGAACCATCATAAGCAGGGGGGGACACCTGTATAGACGCAGCCTCAGAGAGCCAAATGCATTTGCCGACCCTGGTAGATGGTTTCTGATGAGGTGGGCACCGTTCCAAGCACTTTTTACAAATATGGATGCATGTGTTATTCCTAACTCTCTCTGGAGGCACAGAAAGGTGATGTAACTTGCCCATGGTCATTCAGCTGGCGAGGGGCAGAGGACCCTGGCTGGTGGGGCCCCGAGTGGGTGCTTATCACCTCTCCACTCTCTGCCTTCTTTTCTGGGTGATGCTCGTGGGTCCTAGTCCTTTTGAAGCCTATCTCCCTGGCCTTCCAAAAATTCCAATCCCAGTGCTCTCCCAGTAATTCCAGTGTTGGTTCCTCTCGTGTACAGCCAAGCACCTTGACACACTTAGTCCCAACTCCAGTGAGAGCACATGTGAGCACCAAGAGCTTTCGCTGCACCTGCCTGGGAGCAGGCCGAGGATCTGCAGAGCACTGGCCAGGGGTGGCAAGGCATGAGTGTCCCCCAAATGAACGCAGCCCTCACCGTACATGGTTGCAATCGCTAGCTCTTAGGACAGCTATGAAGGCAAGATCCAGCGGTGGTCCATGGGCTGGCAGGTGGATCTCATAAGAGTCAACTACAGAGGTTCAGTTGGCTACTGGAGTCGACTGTGAGAAGCAGCCACAAGTACCCTAAGCCACTGCAGCCTGGATGTGACACGCACAGAAACCGAAGAATGGAAAAGACCAGTCGGGGATGGATAAAGGGAACACATGGCCCCTGGAGAGTCTGCCAGCTGCCCCCTTCCCATGTGGACTGGGCCCCACCTGCTGTCCTGCCACTACCTGAGGCAGCCTTGAGGGCAGCTGGCATTGGAGGTGGAGCCCCCAGCCCTGGGCAGATGCAGTGCAAGGACCAGGCTGGGGTGGGGACATCTGTTTCCAGGTGCAGCATCAACTTGGGGGGAGTTGTGTGGGGAGCACACCAGGCCAGCCACGGCTGCACCCAGGTCCCCTCCCCTCAACAGACACTGGACAAACTTGAGAAGCTGTCCCAAGGCACACGCCACTCTTCAGCCCCTCAAAAGCCTCTCATCTCCGCCAGGAGGTAACTCACGCACGCAAAACTGACGCGTCTCATTTCTTAAACAAGAGCCTTGGGGATCTCAGACGTCCTGTGCAGAACTGAGACAAGCTTCAGCCCTACGCCTGACAGCTCCGTTCCTCTCTGCGCAGGGAAATTATCTTGCATTCTGGTTCATTTCTAGCTGCCCACTGAAAACAGGAAGGAAGCCCCTGGGTCACAGCATCACTTCCTCCCCAACCTCCTGGACTCTCCTCCCCAATTCCTCCAACTCCAGGCCCCATCACCTGGGCTGCACCCCTAAGGGATGTCCTAGCTCTCTGCTCTCTGCACACACCACCCCCTTGGACTTACCTTCCTACAGAAATGCTTTTGCTGATGGAGGCTGCCACCTGGCACCTGTTAGAACAGGTCCACAGAGAATCCCACCTGTGTTCTGTCCCGAGAGAAGTCCACCTGTGGCATAAAGTGGTTCCCCCAAATGCTCAGGTGAAGCACAACAAGAGTAAGAGCCATGTGGTAAGTTTTGCATAAAATTAAATTCACTTAATTATAAAGGTTTCTGAACTATGAAGAAGAGTTCTTTATTCTGGTGGCATAAGACTTGGTTGGGTAATAGTGGGGGGGAGACTGGAATAAGCTACATATCAATCATTTACGATAGAAAGTAGTAGAACAGGACATGGAGAAGAAGTAATGTTGTAATTTTTATTAGAATTTTATTATTTATTTATATTCTTAAAGAAAGATTTATTTATTTTAAAGGCAGAGTGACAGAGGGAGAGACAGAGAGGGAAAGAAATCTTCCACCTGCTGGTTCACTCCCCAAATGCCACAGTGACCTAGACTGGGCCAGGCTAAAGCCACAAGCCGGGAACCCTATCCAGGTCTCCCACATGGTAGCAGGGGCCCAAGCACCTAGATCATCTTCTGCCTTCTCAGGCCATAGCAGAGAGCTGGAGTAGAAGCAGAGCAGCAGGGACTCAAACCTGCACACCCATGTCGGATGCTGGTATTGCAAGTGGTAGCTGCATCTATTGTGCCACAATACCAACTCCCTTCATTTTTATTTCAAAGGGAGAGAGAGGAGAGAGGAGGGAGGAGAAAGAGGAGAGAGATCTCCCATCTGCTGGAGAGAGGAGGGGGAAGAGAGAGAGAGAGAGAGGGAGAGACAGAGAGAATAATAAAAAAAAAAGATCTCCCATCTGCTGCTTTACTCCCCAAATGCCCATAACAGCCATGGCTGGGTCAGGCTGAATCCAGGAGATGGGAATTGAATCCAAGTCTCCCAGAGGGGTAGCAGGGACTGAAGCTCTTAAGCCATTACCTGATCTCTCCCTGGATGGACAACTGCAAGCAGCAGGATTGGAAGTACAAGAGCCAGGAGTCATGCAGGCACTCAATGTGGGATGTGGGTGTCTAAGTGGTGTCTTAACCAGCATGCTGAACGCCTGGCCCAGCTGCCGGGATCATCAAGAGGGCAGCCCAGGGGCCTCCTGGAGAGAATGGTCCTTGAGCAAAGACTGGAAGCAGGTGAGTGGGTATCTAGATATGGAGAAAGGCCCTGAGGTGGAAGCCCAACGGGCAAGAAGTCCGGGGTGGGGGACTATGGTCAGACAAGAGGACAGCAATGTGGCTCCATTAGCTCCGAGGGAGACCGCCTCCTTCTATTTGTACAGCATGTTCCTTGCCATGTTAACACGCCCCTCGCATCCATATGCAACGTGAAGTGTGTCAGACTCTGGGCAAATCCAAGTCCCATAAACGCACCCTCCGCTGCCTAACAAGGAACCTCGATGATGACTTTACACTTGGCTTTGTTCTTCTCAGGCTGTAACAGCAGCGCAATTTCCGACATCAAAGAACTGTCAGGAGCATAATTGCTCAGTAAAAGTATTTTTAGTGCGGCTTCATTAAAATGATAGCTGTGCGCTGCTCTGCCTTTGGACTGGCAGCTCTGCTCTACAGCTGACAGACAGCTCTCGACTCTTTCTCGGGTCTCAGACCAAGGGGAAGCCTCCCACCTGCAGCTCATCACCAAGGATCGGGGGAGGCCACACCCAAAAAATGAGGCGGATGCTACTCTCCCCAGAGGATCACAGATCAAACTTGGCCAAAAGACAAACCCCACTTCCGTCGCGGCCACGCTGCAGTGTGCCCCTTGGTCCTTCCACCTCTGAGCTCCTGAGCTGCTTTCTGGTCTGGGACAGCACTGGACAGGCCCTGGGTGTCCTCGCTGATGCAGTCAGAATGACAACACTCTCATCACGTCGGTCTCCCCCCCGGACCCCAAGTTCCAGGTGGGACTGGGCTCCCACTCTTTTCCATTTCCGCACCTGTGGTTTCTAAGGCCTGGAGTGGGCAGGGCTAACGTTTGCACTGCTTCTGTCCCTCGGGGTGGCTGGAGTGGAGACACTTCGCAGCGCGTTAGATGAGGGTCTGGCGTTGGCCAACGAGACGTGAGCAAAAAGCGCTTGGAGCAGCGAACACCCTGACACAGAAATGTCCTATGACGGAAGCAGAGCTGTCACATGGACACACAGGGCCTAGGCACCCAGGGCCAGAACGCTTTTCTCGTCAGCAGGAAATGAACCTTTATTGTTTGGTGCTCCAAAGATTTTCACGCTGTGTGTGTGCATCGGTGGCAAAGCCTAGACGATCCTGATGGACCGAGCAGAAGCAGGTTGTCCCAGCAGATTTGCAAAGGAAAAGGCAAAAACAGGTGGCCGCACCGGGTGGCCGGCGTGGATGTGAGGGGCAGGTGCTGCATCCCAAGAAGCTGCCCACCGCCGAAAACAACGAACAAAATCTCTCGTACTTTCCTTCGTCTTCTGTCCCCAGAGCTAGCTGCTTAAATAGAAGCATCTACAGTTATGGAAGTCATTAAGAGGCCAGGCTGGCTTTGACCTCGCCAGAGCCAGGCCTGCTCGGACGCAAGCTTCCACCAGGGCAGAGGTCCCTGTGCCGAGCGCCCGCCCCCCGGTTGCAGACCTGTGGGAGTGTGGCTGCTCACAGCCCTCTCACGCTTCCCCGTCTCCTTCCAGGCAATGGGCACGGGGAGCCTTCGACACTCCAAAGGCAAGCAAGAGAAGTCAGGCTGGGCAAGGGTCGCGGGGCCCACCCCTCCCCTCCCAGGCCGCGCGCAAGGCAGGAAGGCTCGGCAGGGATTTCTCAGGCCCCAGCCAGAGAAGGGGATGCCAAGAACAGAAAGAAAACCAGAGAATCAGACCAGAAAGGGCTCCTTCCCTGGCTATGGGACGTGGAGAGCCTACACTTCACACCGGAGGACAGAGCAAGGCGGACTCACAAGAAGGGTCCTCTCCCAGGGACAGGAAGCCTGCAGGCTGGGAGTCCCTCCATGTCCCCTGGGCAGGACAAAGGCTCCCCAACCAGGGCCACCCGCACTGCGGCCCTCCCCCTTTCCCTAACGCATGGCATCCAGCACCGCCACTTCCAGGACACCTTCACCGAGGAAGATCACATCCCCTTCCAGGCAGATCTGGGCCCCACCCCTCTGGCTTCGCTGTACACGCAACCACTAAGCCTCATTGGAGAAATGGCCAGACAAGAAGAAATGGGGCAAGGCCACAGGCTCCCCTGTGCCCAGCCTGAGCCGCAGGTGACTCCAGGAGTCCACGCCCTCAACTCCATCACACACTCACGTTCTCCAACACACAGATGCAAAAACCCAGAAAGAAAGGGGCCCAATTCTGGCTGTTTTCTCACTGAGAACTTCCTTCTACCTAGAGCAAAGTAGCATCGGAAACTTTAAGCTCAGGGTCTTGCTTCGTCGTTAAACACTCCGCTCATTAAGTCAAGGTGTTCTGATGCTGCTGTCCAACCTGTACCATCCCAGGATCACCGGTGAAAGCCGCAGTCCAACCCAGAAGGCTGTGGTGGGAGCTGATGGACACACACGAGGAGCACGGGCAGGTGGCGCGTCCTGCTCCACGGTGAGGTTAGTGTCCAGGGTGGCTGGAGGAACGTTTAGATCTTAGTGACACACCGGCCGCTGGAAGCCACGTGTGTTCATTATGCCGTGTAAGCCTTTGCCACTCTGTGCGTGCAGTCTGGCAGGCATCTCGCAACCTGTGCAGTACACGGGGACAGAACAGAGCAGGGCCACAGTACCATGCAAGGGTCTTAGGACTCCTGTTATGGGCTGACAATGCTAAGGGTGTCTGAGAAAAAGGTAGAGACAGGGTTAAAAAAACTAACTAAATAAATAAAACAAAATTTCAGAAAATTGTAGAGAAGGAATGAGAATTCCTCCAATCACAGCTTCTCTGGCTGTGAACCCTACCATCGAGGCCAGGTGCAGGCATGGTGCCTGAGTTCCATTGTAGCTTCCGATCAGCGGTCCTGGGACCTCTTGGGACCCTGTGGTTAAGCCCAACATCACTTTCAAGGCCACACCTGTCCCTGCCTCTCCCGCTGTCCTGTCGCCAAATAGCAGGGCCCAGGCTGGGTTGCTGGCCACTGCTAATGCCCACAGCTGCTTCTAGCCCACACCGCTCCTTCTGCTGCCACGCTCTCCAGCACTGCCCGGCCCCAGGCACCCGCCTATCAGAGATGTGTGCACAAAGCCCAGCGAGCCACCGGAGCTGCTCAGCCGGGGGGCTGGTGTGCTGGACAGTCCCAGGCACTGAGGGCACCACAGTGACGAAGAGGAGCAGGGAGAATGGATGGCCATGACCACTACCTTCCCAGCACCCCAGCCACTGACCCAACCCAGAGTCAGAGGGCGTGGGAGTCCTGGTGATGGAAGGCCATGGGGGGGCAGCCCTCCAAGTGACAGCCTGGAACACGGAAGGGCAGGGGATACGGGGGGTGGGGGGCAGCACAGCTGCATGCTCCTTTGTACTCCAAATGCCCATCACTCTTGTAACCTGCCAATCACTCGGGAGAACCCAGTAAGAGAGACAGACAATGCTGTTAATTCAAGCAAGGGCCAGAGTCAGCGCTTGGCATAGTGGGTAGAGCTGCCACCTGCAGTGCCAGCATCCCATATGGGCACCAGTTTGAGACCCGGCTGCTCCACTTCCAATCCAGCTCTCTTGCTATGGCCTGAGAAAGCAGTAGAAGATGGCCCAAGTCCTTGGGCCCCTGAACCCACATGGGAGACCTGGAAGAAGCTCCTGGCTCCTGGCTTTGGATTGGAGCAGCTCCGGCCGTTGTGGCCAATTGAGGAGTGAACCAGCGGATGGAGGACCTCTCTCTCTCTCTCTCTCTCCCCCACTCCTTCTCTCTCTGTGTAACTCTTTCAAATAAATAAATCTTTAAAATAAAAAAGAAAAGAAGAGAAAAAGAAAGGGGTTTCAAGTCCTAGGCCTCAAGCTGGGTTCAGCCTCCCATGATGAAATGGTCAACAGCCAGCCAGGCAGACCCCTCTTGCCCCGCCCCACAATCAGCAAGTTTCTAATGAGGAAGGTCCTCCAAGTTCTGAGGCCACCAGGGCAGGCTGCTCAGCGTGGTCCAGGCCCGAGCAGCATCAGCAGCACCTGGTACTTGCTACAAGTACAGATTCCTGGGCCCTGTCCATGAGCCGCTGAACTGGTCTCGAAGATGGGTGCCCTGGGATCTGTGCTGTAATGAGCTCTCCGGGGGGCCTCATGCATACTACAGTTCAGGAAGCCTTGCTTTAACCCCAACCTTCACAGCAGCCTGAGACAGAACAGCTCCCAGATAACCTGTCAGAAGCTCTGGGACTGACAGCTGAACAGAATCTAACATCCTCACTATGAGCTTCTGCCAGGCATTGACTGCTAAGCCTCAGTTCTCTGACTTAATTTCTCCCGGGGTGGCCACTCAGCAGCCTTTCAGCTCTTCAGAGGGACTGACCATGGAATCCTTCAGACTGTAACTTCAGCCACTGACGATGTGATGATGGTGATGGTGGTGAGGACGATGTGATGGTGATGGTGGTGATGATGGTGATGGTGGTGATGAGGACAATGTGATTGTGATGGTGATGGTGGTGATGAGGACAATGTGATGGTGATAGTGATGGTGATGGTGATGATGGTGATGGTGGTGATGAGGACAATGTGATGGTGATAGTGATGGTGATGGTGATGATGGTGATGGTGGTGATGAGGACAATGTGATGGTGATAGTGATGGTGATGGTGATGATGGTAATGGTGGTGATGAGGATAATGATAATGATGATGATGGTGATGTGATGGTGATGTGATGTGATGGTGGTGATGAAGACAATGTGATGGTGGTGGTGATGGTGATGGTGGTGATTAGGACGATGTGATGGTGATGATGATGGTGATGATGACGGTGATGATGGTGATGATGGTGATGGTGGTGATGGTGGTGATGAGGATAATGTGATGGTGATGGTAATGGTGGTGGTGATGGTGATGGTGGTGATGGTGATGGTGGTGATGACGATGTGATGGTGATGATGATGGTGACGGTGATGATGACAGTGATGATGATGACGGTGATGATGATGGTGATGGTGTGATGAGGATGATGTGATGGTTGATGGTGATGACAGTGGTGATGGTGGTGATGGTAATGGTGGTAATGATGGTGACTATGGTGATGAGGATGATGTGATAGTGATGATGATGGTGATGGTGATGGTGATGGTGATGATCGTGATGATGATGGTGGTGATGAGGATAATGTGATGGTGATGGTGGTGGTGATGGTGATGGTGATGGTGGTGATGGTGATGGTGATGGTGGTGATGACGATGTGATGGTGATGGTGATGATGATGGTGATGATGATGGTGATGGTGGTGATGAGGATGATGTGATGATGATGGTGGTGGTGATGGTGATGGTGGTGACGGTGATGGTGGTGATGACGATGTGATGGTGATGATGATGGTGGTGATGATGGTGGTGATGAGGATGATGTGATGGTGATGATGGCAATGGTGGTGATGAAGACGATGTGATGGTGATGGTGATGACAGTGGTGATGGTGGTGATGGTAATGGTGGTAATGATGGTGACTATGGTGATGAGGATGATGTGATGTGATGATGATGGTGATAGTGAAGGTGATAATGACAGTGATGGTGAGGGCAGTGATGGTAATGGTGGTAATGATGGTGACTGTGGTGATGAGGACGATGTGCTGATGGTGAGGAGAATAGCAGCAGCTCCCACCTTTGAGCATCTCTACACAGCTAGGTGGGCACAGCCTTTGCTTCCCAGAGAGTGAGCTTGCAGCCTACAGAAAGGCTCAGTATGAGTATGTAAAATAAACACCTTACCCCAGAGTAAGGAAGATGGGGAAACCAGAATGTAGGTGAAAGCACTTTGTAAATGTCAAGTATCACATAAATGATGGCAGGGTGAACACTCAGCAACCAGCTAACTGAACTCTGGAACTCTGGGTTTTTGGTTTTTTTTCTTTTGTTTGTTTGGTTTCTTTTTTAAGCATTAGCTTCATTGAAGGTACTCAAAGTAGACTAGATTATGTCCGGGAACTTTTCTTTTTGTTTTGTTTTAAGGAGTTATATGCCAAGAGCAGTGGAAATCTGAATGTTTTAACAGGTGATATTTAAAAATCTGTGATAAACTTGAAATAGCAGAGGAAATCAAATATTCATGCTGATCTGAGGCTAAGAAATAATTCCATTAACGACAGAGATGGCACTAAACCCCTTACCCAAAAGAAGAGACAAGAACCTGGTCAGATTGCCGACAGAGAACATGAGGTGACTGCTCCAAGTTCTCCTCGTCATGACCCCTCCCCCAGAACCCTGTTTAAGGCCAAGCCACTTGATCAGCTACAAACAGGTTAACAGAGGCTCCTTCTACTCTTTTGCTATGACAGGCTCTTGATTTAATTGGGCTTCTCATGCATCTTCAAATGGTGCCTCAGCTAATGCCTGGTCTTCCTCCTGCCCCACTAACGACACAGACTGAATATTAAAGACCATCTTCCTCATTTGTCTGGGATAAGCCCACAACGTGCTCTGCAGGCTGAGTGGACATCTCAGTGCAGAAAAACCACTTTTCTGACCTCGGTTAGACAAAGACCAAGAAACGAAAACGAATTCCCTATCCCAGCACTGTTTCCCACAACGGGATATTGGCATTCCGTTCCAGAGACAAAGTTATGCGACTTATTCCACGTCACGCAGCTGTTGAACGACCCTCTCAATGGAAAACATCCCCTCTCTGCACCACAGCCAAACTGTATTTTAATGGATTTAAATGCATTAGTCAGTTTTGTTTGTTATTATAACAAAATGCCAGAAGTCGAGCTACTTGATAAAGAAAGAGGTTTATCTTGGCTCAGGGCTCTGGGGGCTCCCGGTCTAGGATCGGACAGGCCCTGTTGACGAGGCCTCTGGTGGTGCTGGTCCCTCTGGTAGAATCCTGGGCTGACATGGAGCCTGCCTTGACAACAGAGAGCCTGCACGTCCGTGTCTGTACAGCTACCAGGACTCAAGGGCAGAGGCTCCAGCCCAGTGACCTAACCCAATGCAATCACCTCCCAAGCCCCTCTTTACACTGTATATGGGTTACGTCTCCACCCTCCAGTAGTATTAACGTCAGGCTCTGTGGGTGAACTCCTGAGCTCACGGGAACACTCAAACCGCTGTGCTATCACTGTAACAACGATCACCACACATTCTCTTCTCACTGTCCTAAAAATTTTTTTAAAGATTTATTTGAAAGTCAAGGACTTACAGAGAGAGAGGGACACACACACACACACACAGACAGAGAGAGAGAGAGAGAGAGAAACAGATCTCCCATAGTCTGCTTCACTGCCCAGATGGCTGCCATGGCCAACACTGGGCCAGGCTGAAGCCAGGAGCCAGGAGCTTCTCCTGGGTCTCCCACAGGGTGGCAGTGGCCCGAGCATTTGGGCCATCTTCTGCTGCTTTTCCAGGTGCATTAACAGGAAGCTGGATCAGCAGTGAAACAGCCAAGACTCAAACTGGCACCCAAATAGGATGGCAGCATCAGACAGAAGCTTTACCAGCTATGCCACAATGCCGGCCCCTAAACACTTCTTTACAAAACATTTCCTACCTGTGTATAAATTCACAGCACAATATGATGAGCAAACTCTTGGAGGTGTTTGTTCATTATAGTCAACATTTAGAGTGTTTAAGCAAGCAGAAGCAATAAGCTGTTTACTCCTTTCAACAGTGACGGGAGAGAATAAAACAAATTTACAGTGAGCACCGAAGGTCTAAGTGTTAGAATCCCAAGTATTTGCGTGTACACCTCAGGACAGCTGCAGGTAAATGATCTGTCAAGGTCAAATTCAACTGAGCAACAAAACCACCCACAGGCTGGAGTTTAAGTTGCTCAACCAGTTAGGGAAAAAAAAAAAAAATACAGGAAGACAAGGACCTAGAACGCAAAAGCCCTGGTTGTGAGGCCTCTTTAACTTCAGTAAGGACTGGTTTTGCCTTGCCCACCTGCATTGTGCTTTGTCTTCAGATAACACAGTGCAAAAAAGAATGGGATGGGCAAGAAGTCAGCGTCCCAGGCATAAAGCGGATAGGACACAGATGAGATTAACTGAGCCAGTGACCCAAGGGCAGAGTGCCGAGAGAGAGAGAGTGAGAGAGATCTTCGACCCACTGGTTCACTCCCTAAGTGCCCACAACAGCCAGGGTTGGAGGAGGCTGAAGCCAAGAGCCAGAAACTCCATCCGGGTCTCCCACATGAGAGGCAGGGACCCGAGCACCTGGGCCATCTTCTGCCTTTCCAAGCCCATTAGCCGGGAGCTGGGTGGGAAGCAGCACAGCCAGGGCTTGAACCAGTGCTCCAAAACGGGCTCCCAGGGCTGCCAGGGGCGGCTTCACCTGCTATACCGTAATGCCAGAACCTCTTGTCATTTTTATATCTGTGGTTCTCAGATTTAGGAAATTTATTTGAGGCGCTTCTCTTTTTAATTGTGTTTTCTTAACAAAATGTCTGTGAGGAAACCAATAATGAATCATGTGTGGATTCCACATGCACACAAATATTCTTCACCCCTGCTTAGACTTGCTTTCTTCCACCTTCCATATTACTCTGAGGCTATTCCTGCTTTCCGTAGGAAAACATGTAAATTTATTCTCCCCTGACATTTACTATAAATCACTACCTAAGCCACATCAGTATTCATACAAATCGTTAATACAATCTCAATTTACATTTTTCACACTTCATAATAAACAGGGATTTTGTTCCCATGCACATTTTTCAAGCTGTGATTTACTCCGATATTTCTATAAACTCTGCAGCTACATTTATAAAATGAAAAAAACACGGGTAATCACACTTCCTTTATTCTAGGACAGCGATCATGTGAAGATGAACTAGCAGTGTAATAACAGCTTTACAGGGGTGAAAAACAGTACCTCCTTAAATGTTCACATTAACTGGAAGGCAGATCTCAATTTCAGAAGCATTAAAATGAAAGAGAGAGAGAGAGAGACTCTAATTAAGGAAATACACTCAGTGTTAGGGAGAGGGTGCACTTGTCAGTCTATTTAATATTGGGCCAGACTCCCTGGGTTCAGATTTTGGCTCCTGCACTTATGGGGTGACTGCAGGCAACTTGCTTAGCCTCTCTGTGCAGTGGGACCGTCTGTCACTTGGGGTTGTTCCTAGGATTAGGCGAGTTATGGTTGCTACCATGCTCCAAACAAGCCAGCCTGGTAAATGTCCCGGAAGCACGTATGAAATTGCAGTAGTTATCATTGCCATCACCACCAAGTGCCAGGGCCCACTGCCCCACTGGCAGTGAGCAGTTTCCAATTCAACAAGCTGATGGGGATATTTTAGTGCGAGGAAACAGTCGCTGACAAATGAAGGCGTGCTGAGGCCAAAGGTCCAGAGGAGGACGGATAAAAGGCAGAACCACTAAGAGGCCACAGTCCTGCTCGCCAGAAAGCGGGCGGGACGAGATGACGAAGCCAGGCGTGCGTGGGCCCAGGCGGCAGGACACTCACCTGCCCCCTGCACTGAGAAGCAAGATGAGGGCTGCCTATGTCACGCTCTGCTGTCTTCTGGTTCTTAAAAAGGCCTCGGATCTGGCCTGCGCCGCGGCTCACTTGGCTAATCCTCCACCTGCGGCGCCGGCACCCCAGGTTCTAGTCCCAGCTGGGGCGCCGTAGCAGCCATTTGGGGGGTGAACCAATGGAAAAGGAAGACCTTTCTCTCTGTCTCTCTAACTCTGCCTGTCAAAAAAAAAAAAAAAAAAAATAAGGCCTCAGACCAAACAGATAAAAAGTTAAGAGCCATTTGCTTCAGGTACATATTCCCACTTTCCTTAAAAGATGGTTACAGACTCTCAGGGACTTTATTCGGCGCTAAAAAGGCTCGGTCACTTCCCCGAGGGTGCATGTTTCTGACTCTCTAACCTGAAGTGTCTCACTCAGGAAGCAAGTTACCTCCGGGAGCATAAATCCTGGGGTGAGCATTCGCTGCAGCAGCGGGCAACCTGCCTGGGGCACCAGCATCCCCTGGCAAAGCCCAGCTTCTGCTTCCGGTTCCAGCTTCCTGCTGATGTGCTCCCTGGAGGCAGTGAGCGATGGCTCAAGCCCTTGGTGCCTGTTGGGGTCGAGGCCCCAGCTTTGGCATGGCCCAAGCCCTGGCTGTGGTAGGCGTCTGGGGAGTGAACCAGCAGATGGAAGATCTCTCTCTGCCTTTCAAATTAATTAAAGATTAATTATTATTTTTTTTTTAAGAAACAGATTTTAAGCAACTCATTCCCCCTCTTCTTTCAGTTTTCCACAAACAGGCCAGAAAAGGAGCCTGCTTGCTTGATTGCTTTATAAACCTCCGAGTAACTCTGCACCACGGAGCTGAGAAAACAATGGCTCGCGGATGAGTCATGCAACCTCCGTGTGTCCTGCACGGCGGCTGCACTGCCAGGAGGCGACGGGCAGCTGCGCACTTCAAGCATAACCATGGTGAGTCATCCCTCAGTGGGCCTGGAAGCCATTCCCAGAGGCATGGGAAAGAACGTGGACCTGCTCTGCACCAAGACTTGAAACGTCCCATGCGTCCGCTGTTTCGACATCCCACGCTGTGTCAGAGTCGTTTTCCAAAAGGCCCCAGTCCTGGGAGGGGGGACATCCTGGGCTCCGCTGGGTCCCTGCTATGTCCCAGCTGGGTGGCCATGGGGAAAGTCTCTAACCCCTCCAGGTGGTCATCAGAGAGTGATATAGATCTGTTCTGTTCGAGGGGCTGGTGTCTGGCATGGAGGTTAAGCCAGAGTGCCTAGACTCAAGTCCTGGCTCCGTTCTGCATTCCAGCTGCCTGCTCCTACGCGCCCTGGGAGGGAGCAGACGATGGCTCACGTACTGGCGTTCCTGCCACCTGTGTGGAAGACCTGGGTTGAGTTCCTGTCTCCTGGTTTGGCCTCACCCAACAATGGCTGTTGTGCATATTTGAGGAGCGAACCAAGAATGAAAGATCTCTCTCTAGCTCTCTTTCAAATAAATAGAGTTAAAATAAAATAAAACCTGCCACAATAGCATCTGTGGACCATCCATTTTCCATACTCATTTATGAAAAATTTGTCCTAGT
The DNA here is from genome assembly GCF_033115175.1 of Lepus europaeus. Lineage (NCBI taxonomy): Eukaryota > Metazoa > Chordata > Mammalia > Lagomorpha > Leporidae > Lepus > Lepus europaeus. The sequence goes on from NC_084846.1 coordinate 26,472,379, forward strand.
AACAGCTAATCATCAAAAAATTAAGTCATTGGTTTTAACTATTATGCCTCATAAATAAAATCTCTTACCTCCTCACAAACTACTTCCAGATCACACATCATTATGAAACCATCAGTATTCCTTAGCAAAGGTTGTTATGCAATATTAAGGCAAAAAAAAAAAATCACAAGTACTCAAAGTTATCACCCACCAGTGACTTACTGCCTACCTTTCTGTCTAGTTTTAGCTACACAAGTTACCAATTCCTGCCAAGTCAACTTAAGACACACTGCAAGTGTGAAATTCAGCCTACTTTGTTATGGTACCAGCATTGAGATACCAGCTAAAATGGTCATTATATGTTAGAATATCGCTCTTTTTAAAAAATGAAATCTGACATTGCATATGAAAGGAAAAGTTTTTTGTGCTCAGATTTCCATAAATTTGTCATTTGCCTGGGATTAGCACCAAGCCTGGGAAGTAAAAATTTAAGCACCCACGTGTCCATCCCTTTACATACACTGCCCCTACTTTCGGGAAAGCCCGACCTATGCTGTGTCTCGTTAAAGGGAGCAAAAAGGAGGTCCAGAGAATAAGGCATACAAGGATCCAGAATGGGGATACGTGGGGGTTCAAAGCCAGGTTCTGTCCTAGGAATTAGAAAAAGTAACTGACATAACTACACAGGAGGATGTGTGTGATTCTATGCAAATACTGCACTACCTTCTATAAGGGACTTGAGCAACCTTGGATTCCGGTGTCTGCAGGGGGTCCTGGAGCCAGGAGGGATGGCTCTGCTTTATTTGTCACCATGGTTAACACAGCGTAATAGTACCAACCTCCTAGCTGGCAGGAGTTACACGCAGCGAAGTCACTGCTTCTCAAATCAGTTCATCCTATGTCCCTCATATCTGATCTGGCTCACCTTCCCTGGAAGACTCCAGCCCTGCTGGCCTTTATCTCCCATCTATCAATCTATCTGCTGATTGATCTATCCATAGATATCTACTTATTTGAAAGGAAGAGCAATAGAGAGTGGGAGAGACAGAGACAGACAGAGAATCTTCCATCTGTTGGTTCACTCCCCCAAATGCCGGCAATAGCCAGGGCTGAGCCAGGCCAAAGCCAGGAACAAGGTGCTCCATCAGGGTCTCCCAGGTGGATGGCAGGAGCCCAACCACTGCCTTCCTGGGCACATTAGAGGGATCTTAGGCAGAGCAGCCGGGACTTGGCCTGTTGCTCATATGGGATGCTGGCGCTGAGAGCCGCAGCTGCACTGCTGCTGCACAACACCGGCCCTTGGTCTTTGCCTCCTGACAGGCTGCATATCACGAACAGGTAGGAAAGTTACAGTCAGCGAGCCATCCGCAAAGTCTGGGATTGACCATGATGGAGGTGAGCTGAGGGGGATCTTTGCTCACGCCACACTGCATGCTGCTTTTATTGAGTAAATATTGACAACCATTCACCTATACCCACAAGGCTGCTGTGCGCTTCCCCTGCCCCACACCCTCCAGATCAGTCCCAGTGAGTGCAAATGAAAGAGAAGCCTGAGCCCAGCACTGCCACAGCCTATCCTGGCTATGCTCAGTGGGTGCTACAGGGCTCTGGTCGTTCAGAGCAAACAGAACCTTTGCCCTTGGTACACCTAGGCACACTGGGAGCGTGCATTGGGCCCTGTGCCACCAGGCTTCCGGGTCCCACCCTCCCCTCCCCACACACCCTGCGATCCTGGGTGAGGTTCGCCTGCATTTCAGTTTCTCCAGCTGCGGACAGCCAATTACGGCACCTAGTTCATAGGCGTGTCCTGAGGGTTAATCAAGTTTATTTCAGAACATGCATGGCACAGAATTAAGTTCTGCAACATGTGAGCCACAGACTTTCAATGTAAAGATAAAGCACACAGGGCTGGCGCTGCGGCGCAGCGAGTTAATGCCCTGGCCTGAAGCGCCGGCATCCCATATGGGTACTGGGTCTAGTCCTGGCTGTTCCTCTTCCCATCCAGCTCTCTGCTGTGGCCTGGGAAAGCAGTAGAGGATGGCCCAAGTCCTTGGGCCCCTGCACCCGTGTGGGAGACATGGAGGAAGCTCCTGGCTCCTGGCTTCGGATCAGCGTGGTTCTGGTCGTTGCAGCCAATTGGGGAGTGAACCAGGGGATGGAAGACATCTCTCCCCTCTCTCTCTCTGCTTCTGCCTCTGCCTCCGCCTCCGCCTCTCCTCTCTCTGTGTAAGTCTTTCAAATAAATAAATAAATCTTAAAAAAAAGACAAAGCACACATGACATGCTTTGCCTGTAAAATGTGTCCACCATGAGTACACACCAGCATGCTGGTATAACCCGGAGCAGTGAGTGTTTCTTGGTCAGCAAAGTCAATGGCCTGGCAGAGGAGGCGAATGAGTTACCCTTCCAGCTCCTCGGCTGGAACAAGGGCACACAGATGCTCCGCTCCCTTTGAGAGGGCAGCCTCTGGGCAGAGAGGTTGTAAAGAAACCCAGAACCTCATCCCAATGACCCTCCCCCACCACTGTTGTCCCCATTGTGTCCGACTTGGAGTGCACCTGCTGCAGGGGTGCAGTCAGTCAAGGGCGGGCAGAAAGGAGGCGGGGTGGAGAGACAGATCAGAGCCACCCCTTCCAGGGCTAGGGTGAGGCTGAGCGACACTGGAGGACTTGGGGAACCATCCATCTGGGACACCATGGCGGTCGCTCCAGCTGTTGTAAATGAGACAGGTTTCCAGGCTCTGAGAAGACGGTGGGACAGCACCGCGGCAAACAGCACAGCAGCCAAAGCCAGAAAACAAGCATCTCAGTACCCAGACAGCTCTGGGAAGAGGGAAGGGTTGTCACCAGCCATCTCACTCGGGGAAAGAACAGGCAGTGAATCCTGGGATCACCCGAGGAGGAGGATTAAAAATCAAAAAGCTTAAGGTAGGAGGCTTAAAATCAAAATAATGCAGCCACTAAGAGAGGTCAATGTTGGGGCAAAGGAAGTTTGTTTGTTTTTTTTTTCTTCTTTTTAGTAAAAAAGAATCAGTGTTCCTTGGGGAAATGTTTTATGTCTGGTCTGGAGTAGGGAATAAATAGGATAAGCTTAAAATGTCTCAATCCAAAAAAGTAAGAAAGGCATTCAAGTCTACAGGAGCTATGTCAAAAGTATGCAGGAGAAAAGGAGAAACCTGTATCAAAAAAGAGTATTGATGGGGCCAGGGTTGCCGTGCAGCAAGTGAAGTTGCCCCTCCAGACACCAGTATCCCATATCACGCTGCCGATTCAAGTCCCAGCTGCTCGACTTCTGATACAGCTCTCTGCTAATGCAACTGGGAAGGTAGCCGAAGATGGCAACCCTGACACCCACATGGGAGACCCAGGTGGAGTTCTTGGATCCTGGTTTCAGCCTGGTCCAGCCCTGGCTGTTGTGGTCATTTGGAGAGTGAACCAGCAGTTGGAAGATCTCTTTCTATCTCTCTCTCTCTCTCTGTTGCTCTGCCCTTCAAATAAATATTTATTTTTAAAGAAAAAGAATATGGACTGCAAAGAACTGGAACAAACACACTAAGCCCCAGATGTTCTGAGAGTTTGAAAAGAAAACTTCATTGGTTATCACTGCAAGTTGTCAGTGCTCCAATCGCTGCTCTGAAAACTGACAAAAGAAAATGAAGCCTCTCCCTGCCTTTTCCGGCACAAACTGCACTTTAGGAGATTCAGCAAACTTCCAAGGGGAAGTTCTTTAGAGACACAACTGGAATTACCAAATGCAAGAGCAGTAATGGATTCAGACTGTCCCCATGTTGCATCCCCTAAAGAAACAGGTTCAGCTACCATGATCTATGATGCCAAAATCAGCAGGTGCAAGGCACAAAGGCAAGGTGCTCCACGGGAGCTCACGATCAGTCTTAAGAGAGACATCCAAACATTATGTGTCCACGTGGTGCAATGGGTTTGTCACAGCACCTCCCACAAAGATGCCTGAACCTAGCCAAGCCTCTCGATCTAACTGCTGGGTTACAGAACATGGGGTGAGTACAGACAGGAGTTAGCACAGGTGAGGTATCAGCCCAGAAAGCAGGACAGCTGAACACACAACTCACTCTCCCCTGCAAACTGGTGGCATCAGAACAGAGGGGAAGAGCGACAGCTTTAAAATAAAGCAGATTTAAAAGTCTAACAACACACACGACATACAGGCCTGATCTGGTTGCAAATCCCCATAATCGTATTGAGCTGGGAACTGTACTAAGGAATTGTTATTATTCTTAGGTGTGAAAAGGCACAAAAGTTTGGTTTCCTTCAGAGTCCTTATCAGATATGCAAACTGAAACCTTTACAAGTGACTGGACACAGCGTTGGATTTTGCTTTAAATCATACCAGTCCTCACCAACAAAGTAGCAAATGGAGAAGTAAATGAAATAAGACTGCAAAATGTTAGTAACCACTGAAGCTTGGGGGGGGGGGGCGTGTCTCTTATGCCATTCTCATAATCTCCATTATACACATTATTAAAAGAAAAAAAAAAATCCAAGGGTTCTCGTGGAAATCCAAGCTGTGCCTGACCTTGCCATTGGTTTTTGAGAGGCAGCCAGGGTTCTCCCACGAGGCAAAAGGCAGTCTTCCCCCCACCACTGAAAGTGATGTAGACTCAACCAGCATGCACACTGAATTTAACACGGTTAGAAGTGACTGAACCAAGGAACTGTGCTGCATTAACCAAATGACAGCTTAATTTGTCCTAGGAAGAGATGGGCTGGAATGCATTTGGGTTGAGCAATGCAGGCCACAAGTGTGGTGGATGTCAGAGTGTTGAGACCTGGGAGATCCCAAGGCAGTGTGGACAGGAGCTGCATATATTCCTAAATCAGATCTTCATCAATAGAGGGGTTGAAGAACACCACGACCCTGTGTAATGCACACAGCCGCTTCTCTGCCAGCGGTCACGCGTTTCAATCAGAACTCACTCAGCTCCAAGGTGGGGGCACAGTCGGGAGACACAACATCACTGCACTAAGGAAGGGTGCTAACCAGACAATCCCAGGCACTCCCAAGTCCTCAGCCAGTCCAGCACATGCCAGGGGACTTCAAAAAGTACGTGGCAAGTAGAACTAAAAAGGATGTTTATTTTGGTGCAAAACATTTTTGAAATCCAGGCAGTTTTTGTGTTTCATAATATACATTCCCACGGACTTTCTGAAGACCCCTCATGTCTTAACTTGCTTTTTTCTCCCTTTCAGGTCCCCTCCGTTATAGAATGCTTGGATCCAAAACTCCCATGATGTAGCCCTAACTCCCAATGTGATGGCGTACAGAGCCCGGGTCTTTGGCAAGTACTGAGGGCCAGCTTCAGACATTATGGCCCTGCTGGTGGCACTCACGGACTCATCAGAAGGGGAAGAGCCCATGTGCTCCCTCCAGGAGGAGGGGGGAAAGGCTGTGGGAGCCCACGCACCCAGGTGAAAGAGAGTCCGGCCAGGAGAGAGTCCTCCCCAGACACCACATCGCCACGCCCACTAACCCGGTGCTGCTGAGCCGTGAGAACACACAACTCCCTCGCTGAAGCCATGGATTTTGTCACGGCAGCCAGAGCCACCCAAGACAAGGCTGTATCCACGTGGATTTCACCTTTCTCTCTTTCAAGCCCCTTCCTACCTCTTTTAATGGGCAAGAAGAATTCAAAATCACAAAATCAGAAGATTTTGAGAGTTTGAGAAGAAAAATCACTGAAAATTATGGGTTTCTAACACTGGATCTTCCGACACTCCATCTTCCCCCAATTTAAAACAAACAGGCCAGTTCTCAGGCAGTGCGCGTGGCAGGTCCCAGAGAGAACCATCCAGTATTCAGAATCAACGCATGCCTACTAGGGCACACATGACCGGAAGTAACTCCACTCAGAATAAGGAGGAGATTGAGTAAATACATCCTCACGCCAGGCAGCGAGGAACCCACGTCTCTATGCAGAGGGACGCTTCAGAGGTATCTGTATAGAAACCTCAGCAGTGCTGGGCACTGAGTGCCCACTGCCGCGGGTATCCGGTATTCTGTGCGTGACAAAGTAGCCGTCAAGGATAATGGGACCGCGGTTTGACCTACTTTCCCCGAAATTCCCACAAAGTCTTTAACTCTGTGTCTTATGTTTAGTTAGCCACGGCATCTTGGGGACACATTCCCTGGCTTTAACTGCATGTCACACAGTCAGTTCCTAAACTCACGTCCAGCGACGCCGAGCTAAACCTCAGAATGTGCTTCTGAGTTAGATAGACCCTTGCACACCCATCCCTACAGGGGAGGGGACATGGCTGGGACAACGGGAACACAGCCTGGACAAGGAGGAGACCTGCGTCCAGGCCGTGGGTCTGCATGGCTTCAGACCCTTCCCCAAACAGAGGAAGCCCCCTCAAAACACCTCAGAGGCCGCACCCTCAGGTTCCTACGAAGCCATCCTGCCGAGAACCAGAAACCCACCAATTGGGGGATCTGCTAAGGCGGACGACCAAAACTTGGTTTTTAAAAATGACACCCCTAATCATCTACAGGGTGGCACCTTCTCCGTAAGAACTCCTCACTGGGGATGGGTATTTAGGAACTGCGTAGCCCGCACCAAAGGCGCCCCTGAGCCCTGCTGAGCAGCGAGGTGTGGGAGGCCCTGGCTGGGTCTCCCGAGTGACTTCCAACGGTCCCAGGAGACACTCAGCAGGGCTCTGCTACTTCTCAGAACAAAACACGTCTGACCAGCTCGGGCCAGATGCACCTGGACCACAATGAGGGACGCTCAGGGGCTCACATCCGAACACACAGTCAGGAAGTCACCGTTTCATGTTGCGGGGGTGGGGGAAGAGATGTGCACCCTCCCGCCCCAGGGGGCGTCCCAGAGCGCTCAGTCCCTGAGGCCTGGAACCCGAAGCTCACCCCGGGACACCCAGCCCAGGGTTGCGCCCTCCGCGGCAGTCGTCACCCGAGCCGTCCCCTACCCCCGGAGCTCTCCACGGGACGTCCGGAACAAGCACACCCGGGACCCCACCGGCGGGGCGAGGCTGCTGGGCACTGGCCACCTGCAGCTGCCCCGCCGAGAGGAGGCAAACGGCCCTTTTCCGGGGGACGCCGGGGTCCGGGTGCCTACAGGGAAAGTCAGGTGCATCCGGGGGATGGGGGGACGCGCCGCTCACCCAGAGGCCCCCAAACCCCGCCGTCCCG